>NW_016690354.1:294117-576600 GCF_001604755.1 Lepidothrix coronata | reverse complement strand
GGAGAAAACAAAAAGCCTACATGGGCACTGGTTTACAGTGGTTTACTGGTTTACATGGGCACTGGTTTACAGTGCTCATGTAACTCCCTCTCTGCCCAGAGCTTTCTGCCACAACAGAGATGGAATTACAGCGCTGGAGGAAACTCAATGAAATAATGATTACCCTTTGGATTTAATTAGCACAGAGCTGAGGCAGTGTTGAACAAGCATGTCTGTGCATCAAAACATTCCTTGTGGCGCCAGGAAGCTCAGACCCAAACTGCTCGTGCCTGCCAGGCTCAAACCAGGAATGGAGGACAGACATGGCTATTAGTTCTCAGCTCCTGATGTTAAGCCAGGCCAGGGCACACGCCCCACCAAGGACATGGGGTCGGGCATGGTCCTTCAACCCTCAGATGACTCCACAGCTGGAGGACCGCGGCTAATCCTCCAGGAGAACTTTATCATACTGTGCCCTACACAAACTTATCAAGGGTGACATCCCCCATCCTAAAAGACCAGGTGATATTGAAGGAAAGGCCATCCCATCATGGCTTCATGTCCTCTATCTTAGAAGGTATAGCTCCCAGGGAGAGACAAATTTCCTCCCCGTGCCAAAAAGTCACCAGTTATTGACACTTCATAGGGAATCAAGATGAAGTATGGAAGTATTTCTATGCTTGAGATATGGGAGAACCACCCCTGAGACATCCAACCTTCTCCAGCAACCAGATGGGGAAAGAGCAAAGGGACTGGGAGGGCTGGGAGAAAGCCCCAGACATGGAGCAGGGCTGTAATGGAGGCTGAGAAGGCAATCGTAAACTCACCTCCTTTCTGAGGGTCCCTCTGCGTTTGCAGAAAAAAAACCCAACTACTAGGAAAGTTGATTTCCCCCTTCTTTTGGCCGTGGACACTTCATTGCAGGACAAGACCTGAAGTGAAAAGTGCTCAAGGAAGCTGGGGAGCCCAGCATGATCAGGGAGTCCACAAAAGCAGTTCTCCCCAGGTACATGATACCTCATGTTCTCCAAAGCCAGTATCTTCCTTTTTCTATTGGGGAAACTAAGGCAGAAGGCACAGAGCTAGGATCATCATGTATCCAGTAAGGCTTCCCCCTACACCAAGCAGCAGCAGGAATAAGATCCTGCTAATTCATTCACAATGCACACCCTGCAAGACCAACCCTGTAATTATAAGTAACGCAAAGTAACGCAAAGATTTTGGAGGTGAGTAAATTAAGACAGGATTCACTTCCAGATAGAAAATAGACACTAAGAGGGAATGGCAGGTCTTGGGTTTCTCTGAAAGGCTGCTGAGACTGAGAAACACAGCTCTTTTAATTTTAATTAACTCTTTTAATTTTAAAAGATTTCACGCTAATAGCTATACTAACACCAGGAGCTCCCCAGTCAGGGAAATTTTAGAAATGGTTCCTTTCGTACCCATGGAAAAAGAGCTAAACAGTGATGTGTGAGCAGAGCTTGACCACTTCCATCCTGATTTTCTGTCCAGTCCCTGTATCATAGAATCAGCTAATTATAGAATGGCTTGGGTTGGAAGGGACTTTAAAGATCATCTAGTTCCAGCTCCCCTGCTATGGGCAGGGACACCTTTCACCAGACCAGCTTGCTCAGGGCCTTGTTCAGCTGGGCCTTGAACACTTCCAGGATGGGGCATACACAGCTTCTCTTGGCATCTTCCTCTTCCTTTTTGTTACAGTTTCATTTACCCTGCATGTGTTTAACTTTAATCCTGCAGGTATTAGTGATGATTTGGGGGATAGCAGCAGTGTGCAGGCACTGCCCTCTAAATCCAAAAGCTCCCTGCTCATCCTTCCATCCCCTGGACATATTCGTTAATAGCTTGGCAAGGTACTCTCTGCACAAAATATGCTGCTTAGGTGCACATGCAAACCTTGATATCCTCACACCATGATCAAAACACCACACAAAATCCACAGGACCCAGAAGTCACTTCTTCATCCCTCTTCCCACAAGGATTTGCCTGGGATACACAGAAAAAGAATGAGTTGGTTCCTACAGCTGGTTGACAGGGGGCTTGCAGTAACAAGATACACACTGTATTAGGTCTAAGTGAAAAACATCGTCAACTACAGGGTCTGCTGAGTGTGGCTGCTGATCTCAGATGGTGTGTAGCTGTAGTCTTAGGAAAGACCATTAAAACTGTGTGAAAAAATTACAGCTAATTGCACTGTCACAACATGAGTGCTGTAGTTTCCAAACACTTAGAACAAAAGGCTATTGTCACTTCTGGCAGCTCCCACCATCATCACACAGGGCTGAAATTTCCAAATTTTCCCATTTAATAGGGCTCTATGGAGTGTTTTCCATAACCTGGCCAAGCATGACTGTTCAACTGGTTTGAAATAGCCAAGGGCCAAGTGTGATTTGCTGTTTTGTGTTGCCAGGGAAGACATGCAGCATTACAAGTGGGAAGACAGCCACACAGCTCCAGGCAGATTAAATGAGCCAAAATTAATGACTTTTTGGTGGGTGGAAAACTAACAGATTAAGGAACTCTCTCTGTTGTACTCTCACCTGTATGTCCAAGAGTTGAGCCGGTATCTATTAAAGCCTTCTCTATTCAGCTGATTTTTGCTCTGTCCCATGGTCTGTAAGCAGAGGACTTGGAGCTGGAGCTGTTTCTCTTCCTTCAGCCATGAGAAGGATTTTATTCCTTTGAAACAATCAGCTGCCTGCTTTATTTTCCAGCTTGCCATGCTTCCCCTTTTGCAATAAATAGGATTCTAGTCTGGACAACGGGGGATCTCAATGTGCCACTCCTAATCAGAAAGGTGTTCAGGAGAAAATAGGAGGGAATAACTAACTTCTTCATAAATCATTTGCAATAAAAGGGGCAGGGAGGATAACGATTTTAAATGGTGCTTTGGCAATTCCCTTAATGAGAAGGAGCAGGTAATTATATTGACCTTGAAGATCACATTATTCTCCTTGGGCTAGAGGAAAGAAGATATGAAGGATTGCCTTAGTGCTTGCTAAGCAAGGGTTGAAGCTATTGAAGACTGACACAGTCAGTAGCTAAATAGGTATTTAATAACAGCTAAATGAGGCATTTGCTATGTTGTCTGACTCGTTTGCTACCTCCTAAGCAAAACACAGAATCATAGAATATCCTGTGTTGGAAGGGACCCACAAGGATCAGTAAGTCCAATTCCTGGCCCTGAACAGGATGCTGCCAAGAATCATGCCATATGGCTGACAGAATTGTCCAAATGCTTCTTGAAATCTGGCAGGAAAGTGTTTGTTCTTGTGCCTAGTTTTCCTTGCCTTTTATTTTTTGGATAGGTTAGGGCCCTTGGGTTTGATTACTATTACTTCTTGTGGAGGTAAATGCAATGGATTGGAGATAAGGTTCTGGGTTGTCTTTGCACCCAGAATTTTATCCAGAAGCCAATGGGCTTTGGTGAGTCACAGAAATTATGCCCCCAAACCAAGATGCTTCTAGAAAGTAACCTTCCATATTTCCCCATGGAGCAAAGTAGAGAAGTCCTGAAGATTCACTTCTGAGCCTGATCCAATGCCGTCAGTGTAACTGTGTTACACTGAGCAGAGGTCTTTCTGTTTAGAGCCACTCTGAGTTACTTGAGAAGACACTCTGCTATGACTACTGAGGGTCTCTATACCATGAGAGAGCTGAGCATGTTGGACCAAAACCAGACATTGCTCAGGAGCCAGAAAAAGAGACAGGGGCAGAAAGTGGAGATTTGTTTTATCTCATGTAGGCATCTCCATTCAAACTGGCAGCCCGGACTCAAGGGAGGGGACCAGAGACTGCTGTATGAGAATCAGCTCATCCAGGGGTGAAGATCTGAAGCAGGAGAATCAGACCAGAGATGCACTTATTTCCCTCTGTTGGCTATTAAAGAAGCCCACAGTGACCAGCTCCATGATGATCCAGAGAGGCGAAACAAATCCCACCATGGGACTGTTCAGAGAAACAATTTCTTTCATCTCTGCCCCAAACTGAAAATTTCAGAGCAAGTGCAACAAGAAATTACTCCCATTTTTCTTCTGACTGCACATAATTTCTAGACCTCTCGCAGTTCTACCTGTTTTTTCCCGTGAAACAAAGGTGCAGGTAAAGATGGAAATGGGAATAAAGCTTTCAAGCAAGCCGAGCTCTCTTCTCCCTCATTTCTTTTTTCGCCAAGAGCCTCCAAAGGTGTGAGACTGGAAAAAGAACAATTCAAGAACTGAAGGGAAACTGCAGTCTCACTGTATGATTGATTCTTTCAGAGACTGATGCTTTGGGCAGATGCTGTCAAACACATCTCTTAAAGGTTAGGACTGAAATTCTCCTGCAGAAGAGCTACTTTACATCTTGTAACACTGAAGTTCTGCTCTTTCACATATCACCTGGAAAAGGAGACAGACGTCAGCATCATCTGGCACCTCTGCTCATTAAATATCACCCAAACAAGTTGGAATAGTCGGGCAGCAGTAAGGTGGCATGATAAAAGGCTGAGGCTCTGACAGAAGCAGTACCTGCTACAAGATAGAGCAGGGTCATGCATATGCTTCAATGCCAAATACACTTGCGATATGAGAAAGTCTTCTGCTAAAGGTATGTGAGATCAGGTAGATCCTTGCTCTTCTGCCATTTATTTTCTCCCAGGTTGCCCCATTTATGCCAGAGACTTCCTAGAGAAAAATCCAGTTCAGTCTAGTACAAACAGATGCTATGATCATCCACCCAACATTTGAGCTTTGTCTAAATTTGCCATGCTGACCCCTCATATCTCCATCTAAACTTGGCAACATCCCAGCGGGAACCACTGCTGGATCTAAATAAAGCCCAAAGGAAGTTTGTTAAGAACTGGAAAAGGAAGATTAAACAAAACTAAGCCATCTGAAGTTTGTGAAGGATGTTGTGGGTTTGATGGGATAAGGAGCTGCTGTTCTGCAGTGTGGGTGGAGGAGAGAACTTGGCCCTGTGGGAACACGAGCTTGCCAACTTTCTCCTTTTCTTTTCATTCACACCAACCGAAGCTCAGAGATCTTGCACTGGGAAGACTGCTGTTGCCAGATGTCAAAATACTGATCAGTGAAGACCCAGTAAGACTGTGCTCAGGTCTTTGTCTAAAATGTTATCTCTGACAAGACTAGAGAAGAAAGAGAGGGTAGGAAACATGTGATTAGCTAAAGTGTAGGAGCCTGAAGCAGAAAGCACTGTAAGCATACCACCAGCTCATTCATACTGTATGGTTTCCTTCGTGCTTTAGGTTGGACATACTCTAAAGAATGGCTTTGCTGAAGCTGGTTATAGTCTGAAGTAATTTAATTGACAGTTAATGCAATGGCAACTGATAGCAGAAGGCATATTTTGCTGTCCCCCCATGGCTGTCTCTTGCACCCATCTTCTCCACCTACCTACTGTTGTAACTGGGGGCTCACACCAGCCTGCCCCCCACATTGGTCTCATATATCAGAGCTTGGCTTAAGAGGAATTTTCCCCATAAACCTCCTTCTTTGCAAGTGTTTCTGTGATCAGAATTCATCCTAACAGAAAGAAAAAGAGTTCAAACCTAATGAAGACAAACTGGGGGGACCCGCAAGCAACAGAATGGAGAAAATGTGAAGAGCATATGGTTGTAAGAGTAAGACACCAGAGAAATAGGGTGTGCATAGGTGTGATTTGTGTATGGGAGGTGTGAAAGGTGTATGTGGGAAGGAAGAGTGAGAGCAAACGCATGGCTGCGGGAGGGAACAGCACAGAAGCATGTGTTTGAAGGAAAGCAATCCCCAAGCCCCATCCTAATTTGTTTCATACAAATTTCTCACTACTCTTGGTTAGAAGGGAGCTGCCCTCCAGCACGCAGTGGCAACCAGCCACTAAAAGTGAATTTGTTGAACAAGCCACCAAATAACTCTCCCAGGGAGGACAATCGTTACGGATCTAATTAAAGCTTATCACACAGCTCTGCTCTGCTGACCTGCCTCTTTCTGAATGAGGTGACCTCTGTTAATTTTATCTGACAATGATCATTGCATCAGGACCAAATCCCTATGTGGGACTTGACATCAGCCAAGAGACGGACAGAGCCAGGGCTCTGAAAGTGCAGAAAGCAAGCAGGACCTGGAAACCCCAGTTGTGCACATGGATGGGTTCGGCTGTCTCCCATCCCACTGGGCTGAGGATGCTGCCCGCTTCCACACTGGTGAGACAGCAGGCTGGCAGAGCAGAGGAGGCAGAAATGGCTGGAAAACTGTGTCTACTCTACACAAAAGCATCATCAACCCTCTTCTAGGAACACAGAACCAACTCCCACTGTCATTCACCTCCACTAGTGCAGTCTTTCAGAGAGAAGGTGGTTATTATTAAATGGTAAATCTACTTAGATGTGGAACAAAATCTAATGTTATTACCTACACTTTGCTAATAATCACTGGGCAGATATTTCTATCTCCCTACCAGCCTCAGGAAGGGATTCTAAGTCATGCTCCATGGCTCCATGGCTGCAAGGAGTGCAGCTGTGTTCCTGTGCCTATCCCTGCACAGATTTGGGTCAGGGCTCAGTTCTGTGCTAACCATGTCCTGGTATCTGCAGACAGTTTGGAGCACAGGGGAAATAGCAAAAGGCTGGTGTAGGAGAAACTGTCCGGCATGGCAGAGAGATAAAGAGACACTGTGATACAGCCCCTGCATCTCTGCTTGTGCTCCCCGATGGTCAGCAGATGGGGGGCTGAATATCATCACCCTCAGCTGCCTATTGGGAATGGTTCCTGCCCCCATGTTATCCCTTGAAACCTGCTCAGAAATTCAGCAGAGAAGTAAGCCAAGCCACAGCCCAATCTGGCAACATAGCAAGAAATAATTCAATGGATGCTTCAGGCCCCAGAGAAAGATGTGGCACTAATTAATTGATTAACATGGAAAAATGGGAGCAGATTTTTGATCAAATTGTCCTTCATAAGTTCCCTAAGGAATGAGGCTTGCGAGAATGAGACAGGAATCTCATTAAGAAATGTCGTTTATTTAGTAGCATTTATATAATCCCTCTGAAGGTATGTACACCCCTTAGGAACATAAAAGAACTGCTGTGCATTTGGTGGAAAACATAGGCCTGGATGACCTCTGGGAATTTCATATATCTATAGTGTATCTGAGGTTGAATCAGCGTGATGGACTTAAAAGCGTAAATTCCCAGGTAAATAACCAGGAACACCCACTCAAAAAAAGCATTGCTCTGTGTGGCATCAAGACCAAAACTGAAAACCTCTAAGAGCACCTGACAGTATGAGATATCAGCTTGTTATTCTCTTGTTAGACTCTAATTCCTTTTTTAATAGAAAGGCTTTTAAAATAATTTTCTTGTAGTCACAATGTGAAGCCCCTCTAAATCTCTCAGGATCACACTGTCTCATCCTCCTCACCAGCATTCACAACTCTCTCCAATCAAAAAAAAAAAATTGCTTTTCCAAAACCCAACATTCTCATTAGCATGACCAGTTAATTAGCACTCATTTCACTGTGATTCATTTAACAGATGTCTGTTGTATAGCAAAAATTTCACCTGCTCTGTTTCCTCTCTGCTTGTAAGATTGCATTTGTGAAAGGGCTCAGCACCTGGACCACAAGCCGCTCTCCTGGCTCACATGCCGTGTGCAGGCAGGAGCTATATTACCAAGTCATTCTACACTCAGGTGATTTGTGTGACACCCTTGGCCTGGGGACTTCTAGCACAGCCTTAAGAACTAGAACCTGCAACTGAAACCTGATTAAATTTGTTAGTTTCTTCTCTGTGTTCATCTCTGCTCTCAGAGATTGCTAATGGATACAGTTTGATATTACTGCATATAGGGTCACTACAGATATCTAGTCTTGGAATCCAGAATCCATGGAGATGATGTGAGGGCTTTTTCTTTTCTTTTGAGTAGACACTCAGAGCAATCTGGTCTTGGAATCCAGGTTGTGTCTGGTGAAGCAGCTGATCTCATCAAGACACAAGCATCAACTGTGGGGTTCCCCCCACCTAGGATAGGAGTGGGTGATTCCTTGAGCTCATTTAAGGTGATGCAGGAAGATTAGAGCTTTAGAAATCTCTCAGGAATTGCATCAAGGCTGGAATGACATGAATAACACTAAGACCTTGGAAAAACATGAAAACCATAAGGTAGGGAGCAATGCACAGTTGCTCAGCTCAGTCATTCAGCTCAGTCACTTGACTATAGCAACATTTTTCTGACTCCTGATTGTCTACCTGAGAGTAAAATAACTAAATATTTTAGAGTCGACCAGTCTGAGATGATCCTTATGCATCCATACATATCCAGGCATTTGTGAGGCAGAGAAGAACAATTAGTGGGTGCTTTGATGCTTCTGAAAGGCCTTTTAAGACGACATGAAAATCCAGTTATTGAAGAAGGTTTCCTGAAAAGCCAGCTTCCAAAAAGGTTGATTTGAAGCTCATTCCTTGGAGATAATGATAGCCAAGATGGAAGATGCCCAACCTGAGTGTTTTATATGAAAACAAGTGAACAATCAAAGGCAAGAATTTGTGAGGGAGGTATGGGGTTGCTTTGTCTCTTTTAGGCTGTTGACGAGGAACTGGTCTCAGGAGGAGATTCAGGACTGCCT
Organism: Lepidothrix coronata; assembly: GCF_001604755.1. NCBI lineage: Eukaryota > Metazoa > Chordata > Aves > Passeriformes > Pipridae > Lepidothrix > Lepidothrix coronata. Next base: position 568,002 of record NW_016690354.1, on the reverse strand, counting down.
CATTTTTAGTGTAAGGACTGGCTCTGTTCAACATCACCTTTACTAGTAACCTCACTGAATTTCTCTTTGTCTCCCCAAATGTCCACATCTGAGAAATCTGGGGTTTTTTCCAGTTTATTTGTACTAATTGTCTCCTGTGTCCTGTGTCAGGCAATTTGATTCTAACACTGATGATCTGCTGCCCCACCTCAAGTTAATTTTACCCAAAACAATGGGTTGCACTCTTTGTTTAACCAGAGCTAGAGCCCCAGTTAAATCAATAGCTTTAGCTTTTACCTTACTGGTAAATCAACCAGCTTACCCTATCTGCATATGCAGCCATATGATGCTACTCAGGGCACCAAGCCACAATCCTGAAGCGGAAAATCAAGGCCACTTGATATTGTTAGATTTTATTACAGCCAACAAAATGTTCATTTGAGTTGGAATTAGAATAAAGATATTCATATTCTGATCTGATTCCTCCAGATCAATGTATTATCTCTGAAAGATAGAAATATGTTAATTCTGTATGTAAAGAATGTCTGGTAAGCTGCCAGGTTTTTTTTTTTTTCTTTTAATTAATGGAAAGGAACATGAGGAGCTGGCTCCTTACCTAACATCTGGAGCTAAAAGCATTTCATGATGAAAAATAACTTAAGCAAACATCCTTCCCCTTATCTCTCATGGTTTCTCTAGGTTCATTTTGGTATTTTTTTTCTTAAGAGCAAATCCTGTGTAGTTAATAGACAGGGTGATAAAGAGAAAGCAATGCTCTGCATCCAAACTGATGTACTTCTGCTCTGAGCAAAATTTTGCCAGTGTGTTTCTTAAGGTCTTACTCATCTTTCTCTATGTTTTGTATTTTCTTCAGAGGTTGCACACCAAATAAAAAGGAAGAAAAGGAAAATCAGGCTGAAAGGTGGGATGCAAGATGTGGAGATGTAGAAAAGGAAAAGCACAGGGCATGGTCTCTGCAGATGGGCTGAGGGAGAGGCAGCAGTGGTTTGTAACTGGCATTGGTTTGACACTGTGAGAATTTCACAGTTGCTGCACTCACCTCCTATCCCAGTCCTGTTCCTGTGTTTAATGTCTCAACCTGCCACAACTCTGCCCTTGGGGTGAACAGGCATTTTATATCGTTATTGATGCCATCGATTGAGCCCTGCACATTTCAGCTTTGAGTTCCTCTGTCTTATCAGTGTTTGCATGAATTTACTTACCCTAGGAAGAGTCAAAGCATAAAGGGCTGAGCTCCTATGTGGTGTGCAGAGGTCTCCCCTGTTTGCTGCCGCATCTGTCTTCCGTGAAGGTTCCCCACAAAGTAATTATTGGTCTCAGAGCACACCGGCTAGAACCTCTACATGAGGACTTAGACTCCTTCTTTGCTTTTGCTTTCAAACCCCAAATAAACCAGCAGCCATGGATGTCATGTCCCTAATGTCTGAAGACGTGAGCGCAAGGTCACATTACTCTGTCTGCTCATCAGCAGCCTGCAGATAATGAGGGGTAATCTAGTTTAGGCTCATCCTCTCCAGTCATGAGCTGAACTCAGACCGATAGTAGTGCTTTTGCCTAGTGATGAGTTTACATCCAAGAAATTGCTGTGGCTCAGCTGATTTGTTGTAATCTGCTCATGCAATGAGCACCAACCATTTCCAAAGCTGTTGTAACAGCCTGCTCCAAGGACAGCAGTTACAGCTTGACAGTGAGACCATTTAGCTTTAAAGCAAAGGCTCCTCGAAGAGCACTGTTGTCTTTGAGGCTGGAAGCAATAGGCTCTTGACCTTCTTCATTTGCTTCAACAGCTGTTGCTGAGAAGAAACAGGACTCTTAGTGCAGCACAATGGCTTGGAGATGCTGTGTTCAAGAGGGTCCCTTTGCAGCAGGGATGTTCACAAAGTAGGGAGTAACACATGAAAATGTCACCCTTAGTTTAATTCAGACCATAGAAGACAGCAGACTCCTGCCTGCATTTTCCTGAGCAGGCATTCCTGACTTGAGTGAATTAATGAGTTTCATCTTGTTCTCCTGCATATTTGATATTAAGCTGTCCTAGGGCACTTAAAGGAGCTAAGTTGGGTGGTTGTTTTTTTTTGCAATCCACAAGATTTTCTTTAATTTTTTAATCTTTGATTTCACCAAAGGCTTCCATTTGTTCAGCCTATTAAACCCAGTAAAGGGAGGCATTTGAAAATGCTGTTGTTCTTTGCAGAGCTCGGTCGCAATGGATTTCACTGGCCACAGTGCCCCTATAAAAGAGGAACATCATTTGCTCTCACAAGACCTTACTGAAATACATCAGTTTAATTACAGAATATTTTGCAAGGGTGGAAAATAATTATTCTGCATACAAAGTGGAAAAGGCCAAAAATTGCCTCATTAATGTTAATTCACTGTAGCCAGCACATAGTGAGTAGAGACTGGAGCTCCTTGATGAATGGCACTCCCTCCATGCCAACATGCTCTGCATCCTAACGGCTGAACACAGCTCATTTTATGGGTGCAATGGGGTGGAGAGGAGACAGGACCAAGGGCACACAACCTGAACATGGACCAACACAGTGGTGGCACCAACTTGTGTGGGATCCCAGAATTTAGAGCCTGGGGCATCCCTGAGGGGATGGCTCTTCCTAGCCCATCCTGGGTTCTGCTCTGGGGATCAGGCAAGAGTGGCAAATCAAGGGAAGGTAAAAATTTGGGATTAAAATTGGGAATTTTCTCCAGTGAGGTCTTGGCTTTCCTTTTATTACCACTGGCCTCAGATACAAATTTTCCCTAAACCAGGAGTCTCTGATCACTCTGTGAATCTTGGCCCATGGTTCAGGGATAGCATATGGTCCATGGCACCTTTCAGCATCAGACACAGGTCACACGGGTGAAGACACAACACCACATGCTTCTCCCAAGTGGACAAGTCAGTGCGCCCTGGGTATACACCTGCAATGACAGGGAGAACCAACACCACGAAGTTTGAATCGTGACAGGGTTTGCCATCATCATCTGACTGTAATGCATATATCAGGGTAGCCCAGAAAAGGACATATCCTCTGATAGAGGTGTTCAACCTGTACTAGACAAATTCCTTCATGGAGCTACAGATTCTTGTACAACAGCGGAAATGGCTAAGCCTGTTGTTTCTGCTCTCCACCAGCCCTTTGGGGAGGTCTCATGGACTCACAAGCATCGGTAGGCCAGAGGATTAAACCATTCTTCTGGTACACCACATGGGAGTGTGATCTTCAAAGAGAACCAAAGCACTGCCCAACACCTCTGGGGTTAATTGTTGTGTTAAATTGATTTTTGTTTAAATTCCCAAATACTTGGGGGAAAATTCTTTTGCTGATTCGGCACATGAGGCTCAGTAAAGTTTTAGTGGGGCTGTATATCAATCATTTAGAACTGGCATAGGCAATCCAAGTCAGTGAGGAGTTGTCTCATTTTATTTTAGAGACACGATACATCTTTTGATTTATCCCAAGGCAGGCACATAAAATGGTTTGGGGAATTACTTTAGCAGTGGCCATTTCTCTTCTGTGACTAAAAATGGGAGCTTTGGGTGACTCAATCAAATGGAGTAGAGACATTTGCGTTTAGATGTGTGATGGAAAATGAAGTTAATTCCACACAGTGATGAACGGGGCTTGCATATTGCAACACAACGATGCAGGAAAAAAAGCCTCTTGTATTGTATGTATACATCACAGAAGAAGATCGAGGTTGTATTAAGAAAGCACAGAGAGAAGCAGGAAAGAAGAAAGGAGCGATACAGCCCGAAGATCATGCTCAGGGTGACCCAATGAGCCAACAGTTCATGTTTGGAACTCTTTGCCATTCAAATCATTGCATCTGAAATTCAGTCTTAGTAACAACCAGGGCATCTTTATAACCCATAATCAGTGGTTGCTCCTTTACTCTATAAAACAGCATCAGCTTCTGCTGCAGCACAGCATGGGAAATGTCTTTACTGCAAAGTGGTTTACTGGGTACCAGTTTTCCTCTCTTCTTTCTCCTGAATTTAATTCAGCTAGAGATATCCTGGATAAAGACCAGCATAAGCCTTGAGAACAGCTGAAATAAGCAGTGAGCTGCACTGTCCTATCAAGATCAAAGTTCATCCATACTCAGAAAAGCAAAACTGGAGGGACATTTTTTCCAAGGACTGAATGTGATCTGAAAGATTAGATCCTTCAAAATCCCAAGGGACAGTAAATGCCAGTCCAGTCTGACCAAGAAATCTTTAGCAGTAAAATAGAATCTCGCCTGAGCAAAATGTTTCCTTATCCAAGGAGGGAACCACTCATTTTCAATCTAGTGGTACTTTTTTGGGAGGTGTTGCATATAGTGGAAAAGAAGAATAAAAATAAGGAGAGCTTAGTGGCTGTGCTTAAAAATGAGCAGTTTTTGATCAGCTCTCTGTCTGTTGATTTCCTCAGATGGATATGCCCTTTTCAAAAAAGCTACTCTTTCTCTTATCCCAAGGAATGAATCAAAACAGAAACTCCACTTTAAATCAAGCTCTTTCTAACTTTCTTCCTCTGGAGAGAAGGAAACCAAATTCTCTGTGTAGGCATGGATTTATACACACACGGGCATCCAAAGCAGTAAACAGTAACCCAAGCATCTCTAGTTTTCAGCCTCCACATATCATAGTCATGTGGTCAAAGATAACCATAAAAAATAACTATTTTCCATCAGAGTGCTTGTAAAAGAGTTCTCTTTCTGACCTGTTGGGAACCAGCTGGTGCTGGCAGGGCAGCAAGGGCCTTTTTATCTCAAACCTCCAAATTTTCATCTCTTCGCACATGTAATTTTGCACCTCATTGCTCCTAATTGAGTGGTTTTGAAAACCCACCCCATAGAGCTATCCTTCTCTGCCATGGCCACAGTGTCAAAGAAAATAAGTTCCCAGACACTTCTGTCTATAAATAATTCTGCTGCCATAAGGTGATCCACAGGGAGTGTTGACAAGTATCTCATTACTGGCATAGTTCTCCATTTTCTATCAAATTGCTTGTTTCTTCTCCCAGCCCAAAAGCAAAGGTGCAGGACTGCAGGGCTTCCTAAACACCATTTCCAGCATCTTCTTCCTCCCATGATAGATGTCACAGCTGGCATGGGAGCTGTCATCTCCAGAATGGGGCTCAGGAGTGAGACTCACATTCACTTGAAATCTTCACAGCAATTTTCTGGAATGAAAGGATATCAGATCTAGTCACACAGCCAAACTCCAGTTTCGGTAACCTGCTAACCCAAATTTCCCCTTACAGTTTCAGCAGGACACATGAATCTTCTTGGTAATCTTCTGCTTCAGTTTATCTCTGAGACAGGTGCATTTTGGTGGACAAAAGGGATTTCTGTAGGTTTGCCATGAAAACCCGTTTTGAGTTTTGGAGCAAACACCATAATGTTGGCTTTACTTGGGTGAGCATCAACAGCCTGGTTTCCAGCAAGTAAGAGTTATTACTGAAATGGGAGCTCGGAGCAAAAAATAATGCAGGTATTCATAGTAGCTATTTGTCGAGGACCAAGAATTAGAATGGGAATGATTTCAGAAGTGGAAAAATATGTACAGCAATTGAACGGACTGTATGATGCAGACTTTACAGTTATTATGTATATACACATTGTATCTTTCCCCAGAATTTGTATCTCCCGAACATGTCCCGGCTTCTTCACTTACCTGCTCCCCTGTTTCTCTGCTGATTGGCCGGAGAAGCTGCAGAGAGGAGACAGCCCCCATTCGCCCTTTCTTTCCCCGGTTCCTCCTGCGCTCCTCCCCCTTTTGCCTGTGTCCCTATCCTGGTTTGTCCCCCCGCTAGTCTGTCTCATGCTCCACCCCATGTTATGGCCCTTTCCCCTCCTGAGCTGATAAAGAACCGTGTGCACGCTGGAATAAAGGATTCTACTGGCACCCTACCTTTTGCCTTGGCCCCGCGCTGTGCCACGGCCCCATCCCCCCTTCGGACCACAGCAGCTATTGAACGGGACTCAAAGCTGAAAGAGGGTAGATTTAGATTGGATATTAGGAAGAAATTCTTTATTGTGAGAGTGGTGAGACATTAGAACAGGTTGCCCAAGAAGATATCCCATCCCTGACAGTGTTCAAGGCCAAGTTGGATGGGGCTCTGAACACCCTGGTCTAGTGGATAGTATCCCTGCCCATGGCAGGGGGATTGAAACTAGGTGATCTTTATTCCAGACCAAACCGCTCTAGGACTCGATGATTCTAAACTTCAGGGACACAAAAATTACTGCCTGACTCCCCAGCCCAAACACCCAAGCAACCATGCAGTAGGTATTGCAGGCAAACCTTCACCTCTTGCTATCAGTTCCCCACAAACCATCACTGTGAAGTAAATAGTGCAGCACAAATTTAAAATTTCTACATTGTTTTTGTGCCAAGTCACCAAGTACTTGCATGCTCTGGTTTCTACCACCTTTATATTTAGTCCGTACTTAAACAAGCAAGGGACATAAAGAGCTGACAGCTTAAAAGCACCATCTTACACTCTTCTTCTTGCTTTGTAAACACAGACTTTACATCTCCCATAAACTACAGAGCACAGCTATAACTCAGTCTCCCCAGCACTGCTGGTTTTTTGCCTGAGTCCAGGGTATATTGTAGTCAGCTAAACTGCCTCTTTTTTTTTTTGCCTTGAAATTTTTCTTTTTAACAGAAAATAGCTTTGTCCATCCTGAGGACTGCTGGGTACATCTCTTAGCTGGAACAGAGTTTCATCAAAGCAGTGTGCTCAAGTCAAGGCAGTACAAGGATATATATGACAATGAGATATGAGCCACAGCTTTTTATGACTAAGTTAGAGGAAAGAACTAGTTGAGCTTCTTGAGAACAGATCAACTCTAATGGAAGAAGTTAATGTGTTTGTCTTAGCTTGGAAATCCCCCTTGCCAAAGAAAAATTCTACTGGTACAAAAGGTCATGGGGGATGGATGGACGGATAGAGTTGGAAGATGTTAAAGCGTACCTAACTTTGAAACTTTCTCTTGAGCATTTGGCTCAACAGAAGCTTCAAGGTGCAGTGCCCAGAGTCGGAAAGCCCTGAGCAAATAGGGTGCTTGTGCCAAGGTGCCCCTGCCTTGGGATATGGGGCAGAAAAGCTTAATTCGGGGTCTTAGAGCACCATCTGCTGGCACCTTGCCCCCGAAGGAACTGGGGTGGGTTTGAAGAGCTGTGTCTGTGGAGGAGACATTGCTGGGAGCAGGAAAAGGCTGATGAAGAAACCCCAAGGTCTCCTTTGAGCCTCTTGGGTCCTGCACTTTGGCCACAAAACCCCCCTGAAGCGCTACAGGCTGGGGACAGAGTGGCTGTAGAGCAGCCAGACAGAAAGGGACCTGGGTTTTGCATTGACAAGAAGCTGAACATGAGCCAGCAGTGTGCCCAGGTGGCCAAAAAGGCCAATGGCATCCTGGCTTGTGTCAGGAACAGTGTGGCCAACAGGTCCAGGGAAGTGCACTCTGCACTGGTGAGGCCACACCTTGAGTACTGTGTCCAGTTCTGGGCCCCTCCGTTCAGGAAGGCTACTGAGGTGCTGGAGCAGGTCCAGAGAAGAGCAACAAGGCTGGTGAAGGGATTTGAACACAAGTCCTATGAGGAGAGGCTGAGGGAGCTGGGGTTGTTTAGCCCAGAGAAGAGGAGGCTCAGGGGAGACCTAATCACTCTCTACAATTCCCTGAAAGGAGGTTGTAGCCAGGTGGGAGTTGGTCTCTTCTCCCAGGCAGCTATCAGCAAGACAAGAGGGCATGGTCTTAAGCTCTGCCAGAGGAGGTTTAGGTTAGATATTAGGAAGAAATTCTTTACAGAGAGAGTAATCAGACGTTGGAATGGGCTGCCCAGGGAGGTGGTGGATTCTCTGTTCCTGGAGGTTTTTAAGACGAGACTGGATGTGGCACTTAGTGCCATGGTCTAATAACGATGGCAGTAGTGGATTAAGGGTTGGACTTCATGATCTGGGAGGTCTTTTCCAACCCGGCTGATTCTATGATTCTGTGATTCCTTGGGGGAATGGAACAAGGGAAAACAGACAAAACCCACTCCCTTCTCTGCAATCAGAGCAAGCTCTGAGGTGGGGTAGGTGTCAACTACCCAGCAGAGAGCAAGCAAACGTAGTAGAGATGGGCAAACCAGATTTGCTTGGGTGATCCCACTATCCCAGCAAGGATTTTGGATTGTTTCAATACATCATCTTTGTTGCTGATTGCTGGCCGAACCAGTAGGGTGTTGGTAGGCAATATCCGAGGTCTGGGTAGAAGTATTTGCTGGACGGGGAAAAAGTCGAACATCTGATTTTCTAAAGCGTTTCTGACCTCCAGGGCAGCAGATAAAGGATGGAAAGACAAAAACCACCTGCCTGCCTGCCCTGCTTTGAGAGAGGACCCAATCTCTAAGTATCATGTGGGGCAATCCTCAGTGTGGCACATCCATCCCAGAGAGCAGAGGGTTTTGCCCTGTGCCAGGGGCTTGGTGGTTGCCGACTGCTTGCCCTCCAACTGCACAAGGGCCTATGTTTTCCTACTTGGCCAAGGGAACCTGACATCTAACCCACTTTGTGTGTCCCTTAGCACATGTAGACACCGAAGTTAGATATCTAAATCCTGGCTCAGGAAAGTCTTGGAAGAGGAAAGCCAACACAGATGCTGTGTTGGTCTTTAGGTACTTCAAACCAGCTCATTCTCCATGGGACAATCTCAATCATTTCCTCAACCATCTTTTCTCTCTTTTGCTGCCTTTCCATGCATTGGTATCCTATTTTTAAAATCAGAATCCCACAGGCAATAGCGGCATTCAACAACAGCTTGGCTTTTCAGCCCTGAAATAGTCTACTGTAGGGTAGATCCAAAAGGACAGGTCTATACAGGGGATTCTTGGCTGCTGGATCCCATCTTGTTCCCAGTCGTGGATCTCATTTGTTTCACCACACCTCCACGACAGAGGTGTAACAGCCTCTTATTAGCAACAGCACAGTGCAGCAACAGGAGTTTTGCTAGGTATTTTTCTTAATTTTAGACACCCATGTGGCACAGAACACAAGCTTGTCCTAAGAAGAAGCTTCCAAGAACAGTGATGGGGGCTCCAAGGGAGCCACTTGTTTCATCTCACCCACCTGGCTGAACAGGTAGCTGTAGCAACTTCTTTGCCTCCAAAACAAGTTCCCCCAAACGCTTCCAAAAAACATTTTCTTGCATTTGGGAGAGCTCAAGCTACAGCATATTTGGAAACCCTACAAAAACCAGTCCTGCTGTGTGTGGAAGGTCTTCCAGGGCTGACCTAGAATCAGGTTAGATATAGAGCTGTCCTACTTTCCTCCCTCACCAGCACAAGCTAGTAGGAACTAGTGCCCCGAGTAAGAAGCATAAAGAAAAAATCACAGGTGAGCAGATGGACTTGGCAGTGCTGGGTTAACAGTTGAAATCAATGATCTTAAAGGTCTTTTAAAACCTAAAAGATTCTATGTTTCTATGATTCGGCTCCTCTTTTCAGACAGCAACCACAGCTCAGAAACTCTTTCAGCCTTGGAGCCAGGCCAGTTGAGCACCACTCATCACCACCAAGTGAACAGAGTCATAAAACAGGTATCATGAAATAGGAGGGTGGTCAGGTTGGGGTGTTATGCTCAATGGTACCTGTTTAGTTTGTGCAATGGTGTCTCTCCTTTGAAAAAGAAGTAAGACTCTTCATTTGGGCCTCTGACCAATCTGGTCTATTGAAAGGTGTTCCTGCCCACGGCAGTGAGGTTGGAACTAGATGATCTTTAAGGCCTCTTCTGATGCAAACCATTCTGCAGTTCTATGATTTAAGGACACACTATTTTTTTGAAATGGGTATTGAAAGATAATCTACTTTCCTATCTTCCCAGAACCTTTAGAGAATTAGACATTAATCTTGCATCCCAGGATGCTGAAACAGGAGGTTTCCCGCCTGCTGGCAGCAATCCCCTCCCTCCCTTCCTCTCTCTCTGTCATGACTAGTCTCTCTGGGATAATAAGTAACTCCCATTAATAAAATACCTAGATTCTGCTTTCTTGAGTCCTCGTCTGTCATGTAGATGAGCTCTAACTCCCAACCATCTCCTCCTATTCAGCTAAGGGCAAACCATACTGTCCAAGAGCTAAGGCAAAATGTTTTACACCTTGGCTCCCCCTTTCCCCTGCCTCCCTGCACCCAAGGTTCTTGTCTACACTTTCAGTTAGGAGGTATGTCAGGCTTGTGGAACCAAGCCCAGACTTTCCTGAGAAAACACACAAGAGTCAAAGGCATGTTTTGAAAATAAATATCAAAGCTGGCAAGCAAGGGTGACGGAAGATGGAAATGGCATTGTTAGAAGCTGGTAGGAATAAACTAAGAGGGGCTCTGCATGGCAGTTTCACACAGGACTCAGCCTCCTGCCAACAATATCCAGGGAACATTGCTCAAAGACCAAAAGAAAGAGCATTGAGTCTCAAGAAGGAAGGAAATTAGAAGTGTCTATCTATGTCACTCTGATAACATGAGGAATAATAATAGAGTAGGAGAAATAAGTGTGGAGATAGGGTTAAAATAAAAATAACGAGGAGAAACTGGGCAACAGAAATGCACACCAGAGTTATAAAAAGAGACAAGGAAGGGAATTTTATTCATGAGCTTTCCAAATGCATTTGCCATTATCGCAGGCATGAGAATATTATTCTGCTGCTGTCAGGGGGCATGTGACGGGGCTCCAGCCGTCAGAAAATCACTGCCAGCTGTCAGAGGGCCAAGCCATTAAGGGCGATGGGCCAACACCAATCACACTGTCAAGAAATACACTCACTTGTCAAGAGATTAGCAGTCTGGCCTCCAAAGCCTTCAGAGACTGTTGGCTTCAAAAATGAAGACAGTCATGTGAATAGCACAGTCCCTGACAACGGAAGCCGTGTGTAGAAATGCTCCTCTTAAGTACGGGAATAAGGAGTACAAGCAGGAAGGTGTTAAACTATTTCTGATTGTCTCTGGCACATATGGAGCACTGAGTAGTAGAGAGCATCTTTGATGGCATAAAAAAAAAAAAATAATTTATCCAGAAGCACTGCTTAGCCCTTGATCAAATGGGCGGATATACGACACTAACCTCTGAGTGCATTGCAACTTTCTTTGGGAGGATTGGCATGAGAGAGTAGCAAATCTGCACTGGAACCTCACTGAATTTTATTCCCCTTTCGTTCAAGCATCAGCAATACTCTAATCTATGTCAGTTGTACCTGTTCATGAACAGGGCACGTGTTTTCAGTAGCAAAACTGATGCAGACAATTCAGTCCTACAAAAGTACAGTTCCCCAGCCTTGTTCAGAGGTGGGCCTAGAGAAAAGCCAGTCCTGTGTCAAGCAGGACTTATTCTATGAGCCCTTTTCTTATTTTACAGGTGAAAAACCTCGATTTGGCTTTTGAAGTCTAGCCTACAGGAGAGTCACTGTATCCATTTCCCTGAGACAGTCACACTCCAGGTTGTATCAGAAAGCTACAAAGCTATTAGTACAGATCACAGAAATCCCATAGCATTCATGGAGGGTATTTTACGGTTTGTGTTAAGCATATTGGGTCAAGTTTAAACTACACATAAGTGTTGCCTAACTTTTAGGTCACAGCTACTGTGGCATTTGAAGTCAGATAACCACTGAGTGGTTCAGACTGTCCACAGCTGCCATGCTCAGCACTCAGTGCAGTAATTCCGTATTGTATCATATTGACTTACCATTGGTGCCATAATGTTTTAACACAGGCAGAATTCAGAATATGATTCATGCCCATGATGTAACTTCACATGTTGTAATTAGGTGGTAATTCACTTTGTAATTAAATAATTGTGTTACACTTCAGGATGAAACTTTTCAGAAAAGTCATGATGGACCTGCTCTCACCTACAGTTTTGATATGAATATGTATGAATTTTGGTGTGTCATAGAATCATAGAATCATTTAGGTTGAGATCATTGAGTTCAATCGCTGACTAAACACCACCCTATCAAATAAACCATAGCACTATGCACCACATCAAGTCATTTCTTGAACACTTCCAGGGATGGTGACTCCGCCCCCTCCTTGGACAGCCCATTCTAATGCTTGATAACCCTTTCAGTGAAGAAATTGTTCCTGATGTCCCACCTGAACCTCCCCTGGCACAACTTGAGGCCATTTTCTCTTGTCCTGTCACAAGTAGCCTGGGAGAAGAGACTGACTCCCACCTTGTTACAACCTCTTTCAGGTAGTTGTAGAGAGGTGTAAATTCTTCCCTGAACCTCGCCCCAGCTCCCTCAGCCACTCCTCATATGACTCACTCTCTAGACCCTTCACCAGCCTCGTTGCCCTTCTCTGGACACACTCCAGCACCTCAATGTTCTTCTTGTAGTGAGGAGCCCAAAACTGAACAGAGGATTTGAGGTGCAGCTTCACCAGCACTGAGTACAGAGGGACAATCACTTCCCTAGTCCTGCTGGTCACACTATTGCTGATACAAGCCAGAATGTCATTGGCCTTCTTGGCCACCTGAGCACACTGCTGGCTCATGTTCAGCTGCTGTCGACCAGCACCTCCAGGTCATTTTCCACCGGCTCACTTCCCAGCCACTCTGCCCCAGCCTGTAGCACTGCATGGGATTGTTGTGACCTAGGTGCAGGACCTGGCATTTGTCTTTACTGCACCTCATACAACTGTCTTTGACCCATTGATCCAGCCTGTCCAGATCCCTCTGCAGAGCCTTCCTACCCTCTAGCAGATCAACACTCCTGCCCAACTTAGCGTCATCTGTGAACTTACCCTCGATCCCCTTATCCAGAACATCAGCTGTGGAAATATTGTCAAAGGCTTTAGTGAATTCCACATCCTTTCCCTCATCCACCAGGTGGGTCACCTGGTCATAAAAGGGGATCAGGTTGTTCAAGCAGAACCTGCCTTTCCTAAACCCGTGCTGGATGTGCCTGATCCCCTTGTTGTTCTGCATACGCAGTGTGATGGCTTTCAAGATAATCTATTCCCTAACCTTCTCAGACACCAAGGTCAGTCTGATGGGTCTATAGTTCTGTGGATCCTCCTTCCGACCCCTGTTATAGATGGGCATCACACTGGCCAACATCCAGTCATCTGGGACCTCCCTGGTTAACCAGGACTGATAATAAATGATGGAGAGTGGCTTGGTGAGCTCCTCTGCCAGCTCGCTCAGTACCCTTGGATGAATCCCACCCAACCCCATAGACTTATGAGCGTCTAAGTGGCACAGCAGGTCGCTAACTACTTCCTCCTGGATTACAGGGGCCTATTCTGCTCCCTGTCCCTGTCTGCCAGTCTAGGGGGCCCATTGCCCTGAGGGTAACTGGTCTTACTGTTAAAGACTGAGGCAAAGAAGGTATTAAGTACTTCAGCCTTATGCTCATCCTTGGTGACAGTGTTCATCCCTGCATCCAATAAAGGATGGAGATTTTCCTTGGCCCTCCTTTTGTTGTTAAAGTATTTATAAAAACACTTTTTATTGTCTTTCACAATGGTGGCCAGATTGAGTTCTAGCTGAGCTTTTGCCTTTCTAATTTTCTCTCTACATGATCTAACAACATCCTTGTACACTTCCTGAGCTGCCTGTCCTTTTTTCCAAAGGTCATAAACTCGCTTTTCTTCTCTGAGTTCCAATGAAAGCTAACTGTTCAGCCGGGTCAGTCTTCTTCTCCAGTTCAGATTAGATATCAGGAAAAATTTCTTCACCAAAAGGATTGTCAAGCTTTGGAACAGGCTATCCAGGGAAATGGTGAAGTCACCATCCCTAGAAGGATTTTAAAGACGTGTAGGTGTGACACTTAGGGATATGGATTAGTGGTGGGCTTGGCAGTGCTGGGTTAATGGTTGGACTTGATCTTAAAAGGCCTTTTCCAACCTAGATGATTCTGTGATTCTATGACTCACTTCTATGACATCAGATCAACTTCTTGGAAGCTGATGCCATAAGAAAGCAGGATCCGTGATACAAAATCTCCAGAAAATATCTTTTTTTCCCTGTCTAGTAATGACCTCTCCTATCGAGGCTGATCATCAACCATTTACTGTGGAAATAGGAGGACACAAGTCATTCCAGCAGAAAATTCAAAGTGGAAATGTATTATTGCATTTATTTGTGTTTCCTTTTATCTCCGTTTTAGTTCATAGGTCTGAATATCCAAGCTATGATAATAAAGTAAAATTGAATTGTCTAAGCAGCCTCTTTTATTAATGACTTGCTAAAGAAAAGAGTTTGGCTGAGGTGTAAGTTGATTGGCTCACTGGTAGTTAACTGATATCCAGAAAACTAACAAAGGATTTTGTCAAGTAAATAATGACTTGACCATCCTTTCCTCCTCCTTCCTGCAGTAAATGAGAGAATTATAACATCACATGGGCAAAATGTGCTTCATTTCCAGGCTAAGTAGGAAAATTTGCATATGCTTGGGGTAAATATGCCATTTTCCCAGAGATCAAGGACGAGAATAGCAGCTGCCTTCCCCACTGTCAGTGCAGTGCAACTGAAGATATTTCAATTTTAAAAAAATTCTTTTAATATTTGACATTTTAATATATCTGCATCTGCTTACCATTGAGACTGTTTTCTTGCTTCTAGTGGTTTTCCACCTTTTATTCCAGAGCTTTTCAAGAGCAGCAATATGAGGAAATTGCTTTCCCTATCCGTGAGACCAAGTGCCAAGCAGTGCATAATTGGATGGAGAGGGTTTTATAGAACACATACATCACCTTCCAGGTTCACACACTATATTATACAAAATACAGTTGATGAATGGTTTGTGGGTGCTTTCTTCTTGGAACTGAAAGTTATAAGAAAAGGGAGAAACAATGGCAATAGCTAAATTCTCTAAATCCATTCCCACTGCGGTTTTGGGATAAAAACCACTTCAGCCCTTCTCTCTCACAGACAAGATTAGCCTGTCTTCCAGCCATTTTCTTGCTTCTTGACAATATTTTTCCTTCAAAATTTGCCTTAAGTAACCCTCATAGCATTGGGAGTTCCATTCCTGCAATAGGTGGTCACTGAGCAGTCCTTTACAGTCCCCAGCTGATCACAAGAGAGCTGGAGAGGGACTTTTTACAGGGGCATGTAGTGGTAGGACCAGGGGTAATGTCTTTAAATTGACAGAGGGCAGGTGTATTAGGAAGAAATTCCTTAATGTGAGTGTTGTGAGGCACTGGGACAGGTTGCCCAGAGAAGTTGTGACAGTACCAAACCTGGAAATGTTCAAGGCCAGGTTGGATGGGGCTTTGAGCAACCTGGTCTAGTGGAAGGTGTCCCTGTCCATGGCAGGGGAGTTGAAACTAGATAATCTTTAAGGCCCTTCCAACCCAAACCAATCTATGATTCTGTGATTCATAAAATTTTGTATGGTCACATGCTTGCCAGGGTAGTGGTGGAATTACCATCTCTGGAAGTGTTCAAAAAAACATGTGGATATAGCACTAGGGGACAGTGTTTAGCGGTGAACATGGTGGTGCTGGATTAATGGTTAGACTTGATCTTAGAGGCCTTTTCCAACCTTAACAATTTCATGATTCTAAGACCGCTTCCCATAAATGCCTCAATTCAAGCCAACTGATGTAAAAGCAAGTCCAACATCAATTAGGTATGAACCTTCCATGGATGCTGTCAGGACAGAAATCCTAATTGGAGCTTCATTGACCTCAAACCAGAGTGGAGTGCTTTTCAGAAGAGAGTAAAGACTTAGGATTCATGACCTCACCCAACCTGATTCAGCCAAAAAAGCCAGACAGCTAAGCTCAATTCAATTCATAGAAACATAACCATTTAGTGCTTTTGAATGCAAAGCAGCTGAGCACCATATGGAGTATGACACTCTACTTAGGAAACTTCCAGTGATCCCAGGGCATCCTGGCCTTCAGCTGTTGCTCTGAAAGAATCTCCAATGACACAAGGTGCCAGCATTTAAGGAAGTGAACTGAGC
The DNA here is from genome assembly GCF_001604755.1 of Lepidothrix coronata. Taxonomy (NCBI): domain Eukaryota; kingdom Metazoa; phylum Chordata; class Aves; order Passeriformes; family Pipridae; genus Lepidothrix; species Lepidothrix coronata. The sequence goes on along the minus strand of NW_016690354.1, from coordinate 552,060 downwards.
CTTTGAGATTCAAATTGAGATTAACACACAAATATTGTCACAAAGTTCGTTGGAGTCTCTTCATATTGAACTGTATGTAAATTAGCAGGCAGAAAAAGACAGCCTGCTATATTTTTCCTAAAGAGAAAGCTGTTTACAAGTGTAAACACTGAATTCTTATGGCATTTCCTTCTGCTACTTTAAAGCACTAGAAGAATTCCAAAGCACAAAGGCAGACGGATTGCAAAATTTCTTTGAAACTCAATGAGATTGAGGCACATGCCATTTGTGCCTCTGTAAAGTCTCCCTCCCATGATAGATTTTCATTTGATGTTTCAGCTTAAACTGGTGTACATTTACCATAGACATTTTGCAGCTGATAAGGGCTCTTATTCACATATAAGGGTGAATTAAGCTCAGATAACTGGAGAAGTTACTAGGCTGAGCTCTTTTTCCACACTTCTCCCAGTGTCAACTGCTTCTCCCTTGGGAATGGCTGAACAGCAGGTTTATCTCCGCCCTCACCAATTTCAGCCCTGCAATTTAGTGCAAACTGACATGAATTTTACTTCATACTAATACAATGGGTTGAAAGCTGCAGGTGCTTGGAGACTCCTACGCAGGCTCTGTGGTTACAGGGTAGTAACGACCAGGTGCAGAAAAGCTTCAGCCTAATCCACTGCTAAAAAAAAAGCAAACTTCCTCATTTTGGTAAAATGGGACTCGCTGTGGATGGTATCACCTGCCTCAGGTTTTGATATTAAAGGTGTTGGGATACAACTTGATAGGCCTGAGCAGAAAGGCTTGTGCAAGGAAAGAGATGGAGAGGAAAAATACCTCCCTAAAACTCACTTTGAGGATTGGATATAGGACTGAACCACCCTCTGCATGTGGAAATGTCCTGTCCCCAGCAGGTCACAATTCCTTTCCTAAATACCTGTCCTCAGCAACCCCTGCCTGTTTCCATCAACACTTATTCAAGTGATTATATTCATATCTGAGCCCATCAGTGCTGGATGCTCACAGCATCCACAGAGCTGCAATTTGTGATGCTGTCATTCACTACCACAATCAGTTGCCAAAATGCATACAATAGCCTTGAGAATATGACTAAGAAGAGTCATATTACACTGGGGAAATTATGAAAATGTTTATGGCTCTAGGACATGAGTCCTTTTGATGATAATTTACAAATGCCTGACTCCATGTAACACCAGCGCAGACATTTCTGCTTTACCTAGAGATGAACAAGTGATCAGGTCTGCTAAAGCCCACTGAAGTTTCTTTGATCAAATCCTTCTCCACACCAGGAAACAACTTCTCTTTTTCATTCATTCAGGTGCTAATAAGTTTCTGGGGTATTTCTTCAGGCATAATTATCTTCATCTCAGCCCCAGTGCTCATAGAGAACCCTCAGACTTCAAGGCACATTACAAAGACTCTGATTCAGCCCCTTATAATCCTGTTTTTAGCATCTTACTCATGCTGCCTGCACATAAACCAATGGAATAAATTACATGTTACACAGGATCAGGCTTGCAGAATCTAGAGGTGTTAATGACCTTTTTCTGTAACCAATACGGACTAGACAATTCAGAAAGCTGCCAATGACATTTTGAGATGTAGTATTTAGAAACCAATATTATCATGGGAAGTGAGACTTTAGAGCTGAGAACCATGGCCTGGGATTTAACACCTAAGATCATGTAAATGTTATGGCCCAATAAAAAAAAAAATTCTACAGGAGGGACAGGTTCATAAGATGATCAGAGGGCTGGAGCCCATCTGCTACAGAGACAGGCTGAGAGAGTTGCTGTTTCTGAACAGCAGCCCTTTTCCATTCCCAAGCAAAATACTACTGGATTCACACACTAAATTAATAGGACATATCCCTCTAGTGGTGTAAACTGACATGACTCAATTAACCACTGATCAGTCAGGCCATGAGGTTTCAGGACAACATAAAACTGTGTGGAAAGAGGATCCTTAGCCACAGGCAACCTGAGGCCACAGGAAACTACTTCATCAGCATAAGTACATTTTTAGCGTTACTGAAAATAAGCATTTCAGGAGCTTTATGTTTGTTTTTTGTTATTTCAAAACCAAGACATTCCCTCCATAGGTCATACAGATCAGAGAAAGAAAATCCAACACCTAGACAGAGGTAGGTTTGACCCTTTAATCAGATAGACCACATTTGCACATAGATGCAAATAACTTCAGGCTGTCACATTATATCTAATGCAGTAATGGACATAGCTCAAGGTTACAGAGGAAAAGTAATGCTTTTGATATGTATTATTGTAACAGCTGAGATGGTCAAAGCTGGTGTTGTGGAAGATGAATTTACCTCTATAAAATATTTTTAGGCTGCCTCTTCAATACTATCCTTCTGAGGACTGAAAGGTTCATCAGAGTTCAACAGCAGGGAACCAAACCGCAGAACAAGTCAGAAGTAAATGCATATTGTGATGGAAAATACTACAGAAATGTGCCAAATAAATAAAAATTCCCCAATGATTCAAATTAAGGGGCTAGCTAAGCATTTTTATTGTCTTTCTATGGACATCAGAATGGATGACAACCCACACTGTTGTTTCTGTCTGCCCCATATAATCTTTCATTAATTTATCTCACCCATTTTTAAAGCCAGTTTCATGTCTGACTTCTGTTTCTGTTGTGGTGACAAATCTTCTCATGGCCAGCATGCATGTGATGAGAAAAGAAACAAACATCAATATTTTTAATTATTTATTTAAAGCCAATTGTAATTCAGTATTACAAAAATTGCTTGCTTTTTTCCCATATTGTTCTCATTTTTATTCTTGGTGAGCAAATATTTATTAGCTAATATTTAAGATATTTCATAGTTCTTTCTTTAGTTTCTGAACAACTGCAGTTTCAAACTTTGAATTATTTTTCTGTTAAGAACTTTTAACCTTAAAATAGCTTACCATGATAATAAAAGGTAGATTAGAGCCCTACAAATTTCCTTACTATATAAACAGAACCTTCAAAAGTCCGAAAAGCTAACATGCCTCAAACAGGCCAAAATCCTCTTCATTGCTTACAGCCACTTTTCTGCATCTGGATCAGTCTGGTACTCTTCCTGCCCTCAGTTTTGAAAGTCTAAATTTCAGAAGTATAATCTAGGTCAGAAAAATATATAAAGTCAGGTCTGCATATAAAAATCCACAGTTATTTGATGTTGTTTTGACTATTTAAGTGTATCGTTATTGCCATCACTAAAATAAATCTTGCTTTGAAGGCTGTATAACACTATGACAAATAGTGATATATGTTAAATATATCTCTGCCTAATGCTGAAAGCAATGATATATAACCTGAACTGCAGAAGGCAGGCTAGTCTTCATGATAGATGTATACATTCTGAAATTTACACTAGGAAAGGTCTGTGTTTAGATTGGAGTTTTACAGTTCACAGAAGGGGAGGTGAGGAGAAATAAGATGTGGGAAAAGAGGTTTGTGTGTTTAGAAGTGGGTATAATAAATTCTGCTGACCAGCAGGGTGCAAGCGCTGTGTACAACCCCCAAGGTCTGCCCCAAAGCTTCTCATCCAATCTTTGGACCATCTTCTGAAACATGAAAACCACACAGTACTATGAGGCCTTTACTGGTGCGCTTTTTTCTTTTCCCATGTGTTTTGAGTCTTTCCCTTTTTAGATTCTACTTGCCTCTGGATACCAACTCTGCTTGAGAAGCAGTTTGCATATTATGGGTGTAAGTATAGTACACGTAGTAAGCACTGAGGAAACTAAATAAGGCATCAGATGAGAGGAAAACCCCCGTGTAGTAGGCAGTGCTATAAAAAACCTTCCTCCTCTCAGCCCACGAGTACAAGGAACACTTGCCTCTTCATTGCCTTAAGGAAGAAATTCTTCACTGTGAGGGTGGTGAGACGCTGGCACAGGTTGCCCAGAGAAGCTGCAGATGCCCCCTCCCTGGAATTGCTCAAGGCCAGGCTGAATGGGGCTTTTGAGCAACCTAGTCTACTAGAAGGTGTCCCTGCCCATGGCAGGGGGGTTGGAACTAGATGGCCTTCAAAGTTCCTTCCAACCCAAACCACCCCACGACTCTGTGACTCCTGCTCTAACAACAGGAAGGCAGCACGCAGCCCCGCTCACACTACAAACTCTCCCTGAAGTCAGCAAGGAAAACCGGTGAGAAAAGCTGAGGGAGGAAACCTCCTCAGTGCCTCCAAACTGGCTGGAAAAGAGGGCGAGGAGGGCGCCGTGATGTTGCCTGTCCCGCCTCATCCCCACAGGGGCATGGCGCGGGCTCCCTAAGAGCCAAACGTGCCCCACACCGGTCCTTCCCCACAGACTCCCTAAATCCCTCCTCTTTCCCGCAAAGCTCTTCCCCTGCCCCTAGCTATCGCCCCCCCCCGCAGCAGGCCGCAGCTCGTCGCCATGGCGACCCGCGGCTCCGCCCCCGGCCGGGCGGGCCCAGTGCCGGCCCCCGCCCGCCCTCCCCGCTCCGCTGCCGCCGCTGGTGCTGCGCTCCGGGCCCGGCGCCGTCTTCCCTCCGCTTCCCCCGCTTCCCCTTTCCCTCGGCTCCGCTCGAGCCTGAAGCGGGCGCCGCGATGGCTCCCGCCGCCGACCGGGAGGGTTACTGGGGCCCGCCGACCTCCACCCTGGAATGGTGCGAGGAGAACTACGCCGTGTCCTCCTACATCGCCGAGTTCTGTGAGTGGCCGCTCCGGCCCCGGCTCCTGCCCCGGGGGCCGCGTCCCTCCGCCGCCTCCGTGCCCCCCTCCGTGCCCTCACCCCACAGCGGGGCAATCCCCCCTCCTCCCTGGACCGTCTTTCCTGCGGAATGACGGCGCCCCTTCCTCTCATCCAGCCCCGCAGGGTGGAAATGGGTGTTTCCTGCCGCCTTCCACCACAAATCCGTGTCGTAAGGAGGGGGTGGCGTAGCCCCCTCTCTCCCCACCGTGTTGTTTGGGCCCCTATCCCAAGTGTGTCCCTTCGACCTGTGTCCGAGGGGATGGTAGGGCAGGAGAAGGGGTGTCCGGGGGCCTGCGGGGAGGGCTGAGATGGGGTGGCCGGTGAGTAGGTCCTGGCATTATCACGGGAGCTGGGATGGTTGTGTGGCACCACATGGATGGGTGAAGAGGGGGGATTTCACTGCAATCGTGCTTGGGGTGCCATGCTGTGAAGCCACATGGGTCTGCAGCAATGCTCCCCTTGAGAAGGAAGCATATGCCCAGCCTGGACAGTCAAACCACGTGAAACTATTCGGGAAGAGAAAAGGTATTTTCATGCAGAAGACACATCTTCATCCAGGGGAGATACCTTCCACCAACTAGTTTTTGGTCGGTCATGACCATCATCAGTCAAGTTGCTCTGTTGCAGGTGGTTGTCTTTTAGGATAGCTCAGAGCAGTGGCAAGAGAGCAGGTCATCGTTTTGACCTCAAAACTGTTATTCAGAAACGGTAGGGATTTTAGCTATATTAAAGCACATTTAGGGAAAGAAGAAGGTGCTTCAACTACAGGGCCATCCATCAGGTGTTTGAGAAGGGGGTGTATTGTGTCAGGTGGTAAAGGTGACCTATGTCACTGAGGTTTTGTTGAAAAATAAATATTTCTACATCCTGGACAGTGACTTGTAAAGGGTGTAGTCGCTATAATTACGTGCTGCTGCCTGACGAACGCCCTGTACTACAAAAAATTTTCACACGTACAAGGTAGGCAGCTGCTTTTGAAGTGCTAGGGCCCTAGAAAAATAGTACTAAAGTAACCAGGCTCTCCTACCCTGAAGTGCTTGGAGCAGGCAATCTGAGGAGGCCTTTCGCATAGCTGGGATGCTTCAGCAGTGCTTTGGAAGAGCTTGGCATGCAGGAGATGGAAGGTTCTACATGTCCATGCCAGGCTGCGACTCCTGGTTGCAAACACTGACATGGGTGAGGAACCAAAATGAATAGTTGTGAAAGAGGTTTCAGAGTGTGGGAATGGGAAAGAGAACAGGATCTGAAATGAACAACAGTAGCATAGGCAGCATAGAAACTCAGAGGAAAAAGGAAGCTGGTGTGTAGATTTATGGTGAGAAGAGTCAGGGTGGCTGAAAAGGGAACAAAATGAAATACCCTTAAATGGGACAAACCTAGAAGTTTTTAAATAGAATGAGACTTTTGCAGAGTGTGTATTTTTATTTTCCTCATGGTAAAGCATAATTTGTTGGATAATTCTTATAGGGAAGAGGAAGTTCTGTTGCTTCACCCATGTAAAAATAAATTTGACTAGCATGTAAATTTTAAATAATGCCCTTATTGTTGGCCTTGTGAACTGATGCTTTTTGTCCACTTCTAGATTATTCAGGATAAGGAAGATGAGGATGAGATTAATGGTGGGAGGTGGAAAGGCTTGTGTTCTGAAGAAAAAGGGAGTAATTATAGAAGGTCTGATCCCTCCTTATGGTTTTTGTGTTTGGGACTGCAGTTTGTTGGTCTGTCAGTTGCACTGAAAAAACTCTGTATAAGGGCTGTGCTGTAAATTAAAACATTTAAATGGTCTAAATATAAAATGCAAAACAGTAAGTAAGCCCACTTGGGTTTAGGGTTAGCTTAAAAGTAGCTAATTTCAGTAGAGATGTCAAGATGGTTTAAATTTTCTTCAGCAGTAATTCTCTTAACAGTGCTTTCAGGGTCCAGGAAACTAATTGTTTGTTTGTTTGTTTTGTTGTTTGTTTTTTTGCCATGATATGAACCCACTAACAATGTATCTTTCAAAAAACAACTAAGGGGTCTTTCCCAACTTTCTCTGAAACAATTAATGTGAAGCTGATTACTTTGCAAGATCAGTTACCCTGAAATCTAGTTGCTTTAAGAAGAGCTGAGAGAGTCGAGGTCTCTGTGGCGAAGTGGTCTTCTGTCAGTTGGTGTGCCTTTATGGCCTTCATATTCTATCAAAAAAAAATTCAAATTCAGTGAGTAAACAAACCAGAAAGTACAAAAATATATTTCTCATCAGCTTGTATTGTTTTTAGTGCTACCTTACAGAAAAGTGAAAATTGGTTTCTGACTTGGTACCACTCAGTTATAGCTGATGATATTTAAAAATTTTGCATTAGATGTTATAAATCAAGAAACTGGTGGAGGCCCAAAGCTTAAGGATACCGGTGTGTTCAAACCAAATATTGTTTTCCTTAAGACTGAAGAGCTAAACTGAAACGTTGTTGTGCAAATTACATCTTTGTGCCATTTAGCGATTTGCTTTCAATATGCTACTTTTAGTACACATTGCTACATTGTGTTCCGAAAGCCCACATGCAGTTCTTTGCCATTCAGTCCTTAAAGAGCTAGTCTAAGTGATGGCAGCTAATCCATTGTATGTAATCAGAGATGTGGAAGTGAGGTAAGCTGGTGTTGTAGAACTGCCTGTTTGCATTCCCTTGATGTGCCCCAAGCACAATGACCTGTATTCAGAAGTTCATTTTTTTAATAATGAAAAATGCTTTTTCTTGCCTTTCTGAGTCTGTCTCTAGCCAGTTTTCCTCCCCTGTGGAGGTGGATGACTAACTGCTCTACAGCCTTCTGTATAATATTAAACCAATTGAAATGGGAAACCAGTTGAAAAGAATAGTTTTGTGAGCTTAACCATGCTAAACCCTAAAATGACTCTTACATCCCATACTGATCAAACTACTGTATGGTGTAGTAATTCCTTTTTCAGGGGTTCCCAGGACTTTTTTTGGACTGACTACTGTGTGCTAAAGGGCAAGTAGTAGAGATGTTCTCTTTTCCTTTTTTTTTTTTTTTNTTTTTTTTTTTTTTTTAACTAATCCTTTCCAGGTCCCAGTGCTTGAATGCTGAATTACCCAAACTTTTGTACACTAAATTATGAGAAATAATAATAATAAAGGATAAACCCACCATCTTCCCACCCAAGCAAACAGAACAAGGGCAAATGTAAGTGCTGTTCTTTAACATTTAGTGCTCAATTGTTACAGTTTACTCCTTTTTTTGGACAAGGTTGATGTTTCAGTACAGTTTAGCCCACATAGCATTAAGGTTTTGGGTCTGTTTTGATGTCAATGTCTTTATGACACATGCCTTACCCTTCTTGCATTCCTGTCATCCCTGTAATAAGAGTTTTTGTTGTAGAATACAATGAATGAATATAGCTAATCTTCACAGATTTCCTCTGCTGAAAACATGTAGAGTAGTATCAATTTAAACAAATACTTTAAATTCAAAGGAGCCATCTGTGGTACAGGAGGGCTTATAATTCTCAGTCAGGAGAGTCATAGGGGTAAATTTGTTGTTGTTATCAACAGAGTGCTGTGTTTCAGTTTGGATCAAACTCGAGTGATGTTTCCAGTTATGTGAAATACTGCCTTGAGCTGTCATTGTCCATGAGTAATATGCATCATCTACAACATGACTGGTTTTGAGAGAGTATATCCTTATGCTGGCATTTACAGCAGCAAGCATCTAGACTATTGTTTTGGGCTTCTCAAGGAATTGGTGAAATAATTTCTTTCTTGGCTTTTGGTCTTGTCCCAGTATGTTCTGATACCTCCATATAAGAAAATTTTTTAAATTATTATTATTTTATTACTACCAGAGTGAAATCCATTGCCTTTTGTTTTCATTGGAGATCTGGTAAGAAAATACTTGTAACTGGACTTTCCTTATTGGACTCTTTATTTAGGAACCCTCCCCCAAATTATGAGAATCTGCCCATATTTCTAGCTATTTTTGCTGCTCTTGCTCAAATCCTTCTAATTTTTGCTTAAGACAAGAAATAAGAGATTGAGATGAGTGTTACTTATGTTGTTAGATGTGAGATATCTCATTATTTCACATCTTGGATAGTGTAAACTGGCATCCAAGCATTCTTTACATTGTGAACAGTGACACAAAAATACTGTTGTTTCTTTTTAGACATTGCTCAAAAAAGGCTGCTGCCAAAGATGCACAGATCTCTGTTTTGCATGGGAATTGTTCCTTTAGAACTTAACTTGCAAAATTTACTTGAACTTAGAATAATGTCATTAATATTGAATTTTTACTGCCACATATGGACTGTCACTTGTTCCTCTTGGGCATCCTGCTGTATTTTTCCTTTTTTGCCAGAAGCTTTGGAAAGCAGGCAGAGACTGTTAGGCTAGGTACTGCCCATGTGAGTTTAAAAAAGTAAAATAAAGCTAACTGTCTGCCTTCAAGAGCTCTAGGCCTGTCCTTTCAGTAGTAAAGTGGCAGGTGAAAGAAACATCATTATGTTTAATTGGGTGCGATCGGCTCAACTGCCTGGCTGAGACTGAATGATTTAAAGATGACATGACACAGATGAGTTCTGCACTGCAATTTAAGGCAAGACAATGTCACAAGTTCAGAGACTTTAAGATGTAAAGGGATTCGAGTGTGTAAATTTAATGACCTAAGTGGAGGAAGCCACATCTCAAGTTTCTTCTGGAAATTTATCAGGCTCCTTGAGGAAGCTCCCTCAACTGAGGGGACAATGCAGGCACAAAGGTAAAGGAAACATTAAACTAATTGATGGTGAGTGTAAAGTCAAGTAGAGTGTATGAAACAGTGCCCAGCTGTGGAATGTATTTTAGGATCAACACTGTAGCTTGCTTTTTGTGCTGTAGACAAAAAAAGTTGAAAGAAGGGTTCCTTCCTTCAAAGAATAATATAGCAGAAGTAAAATCATAAGCCAGATGGATGGTCTCTGCTTTCATGGTTTCTTATTTTTTTAATGATTTTGAGTATTTTTGAGTCAGTGGCAAATACAAATTGCATTAATTTATTTCCTTTCCCAGGTTGTAAAGATATATACTTGACTTAAGCCTGAAGATAATCTCTTTGCACTGTTTTGATGCATTTTGCCACAACTAAAGATTTATGTATTATTTTTAATTCTTCCTTTCTTTTTTCCTCTTTGACGCTTTCTAATCCATGATGCAACTCTACCTTTTATCTCTATGACAGCTTAATTTTCTGTTTTCTTGAGAGTTTCATTGAAAGACAGGGTCAAAGGCTCTTGGAAAGTTGATTTGTCCAGTCATCGGTTCTCATTTATCCATCACATTATGGATATGCTTAAAACTTGGCAGATGCTGTACTAATGGACCACATGTGTGTTTATCTACTAATACTTGTGTAGTGATTAAGTGACAATAAAATTCTTAAATGTGGTTTAGCAAAGCGTTTGATTACTCTATAATTAGTGCTTCATATTCAGCACGTGTACAGCTGGCAGTTGGACATCTGCCACTCCAAATGGTAACAGAGCAGTTACATTTTTACAGTTTAATTTTTCTTATGTGCAAATTAAGGCAGAGAGGTTTATGAACTGCATGATATCAATTTGCAGAATATATATTTGTAGTTAGAAATAGGAAGATTAATGTAATATAAATGATGGTAAGGGAACACTGCTGACTTTTAAATTACTTTAAATGAGCTTTTAGTCACAGATTAAAAACAACTTGTCATAATTGAAAGACAAAAATGTCTTTAGTAGGGAGTATGTTGTGTCTTTGTGTGTGTGCGAAACTTTTACTTTTGTTATGCACTTTCCATATTTGCTGGAGCCTTTCACAGATGGGGAAAGATGTTTTTTAAAACAATAGAAAGATTTAATCATCACTGCAAAAATATTCAAAATAACTCTGGGAAGTGTCTCAGCAGTATATGGTCGTTTTATCTTGCAACACATGCAGGTGCTCACACACTTGACTGTTTCTCTGACAAGATCCAAGAGGATCATGGAAAGGTTTGTGACTCATGAAAGGTTAAGAAAATGCAAAGCATTCTTTTAATTCAAAATATGTATCAAAAAATGACATTTATAATGGAAGAAGGGAACTAACAAGTGGTTATCAGGGAAAACCTACCTTCCTTGGATTGCTTTTTCTAGGGCTCTTTACACCTGCCTCATTAATTATGGACATTTTTTCAGTCCATTAGCAGAGAAACTGAGCTGCTGCATGAATTAAAGGTGCTTGATTATTCTGTGGTTGTGGAAGTACTTCAAAGAGGGAAGAAAGAAACTTCTAGAGAAGGTTGCAACTGGAAGAAAAAAAGAAAGAACCAGAGCAGCACTTCTTTAGTGTCAGTCTTTTACCATTAATGATCTAAATATCTCTATATAGGCAAGCTCTGGGTAGAATGTCAGTGATTTTGCTGGGTGCTGTTTAGATTTAAGGTTTCAGACACAGACCCTTTTGTGCACTTGAAAATGCAATAATAAAACACTTGGAGTTTTTGTGCTAGCTCAAAACCCTCAAGTGTCTAATGAGGATATTTTTTTTCTGTTTAAAATTGAATTTCCTTGAAGAAATATACTACATGTGCACTGTGATCAGTGACTGCAAAACTGACATTTCTAAATTATCGATGCAGTCAGCATCTGCAGGATCATTATCTCCTTTACGATCAGGTCCATCATCCTCTGGCAGAGCACATGCTTCAGTGTGTCTGGAGTTTGGGAGGCAGAAGTAATCCTTTTTGCCAATCCCAGTGGAGAGGTGCACACTTTGTGTCCCGCTAGCCCCAGTCTTACAAGGTTCCTCTTCAATTCCCTGCCTTTCCAGCAACTGGTGACTCAACCTGCCCAGCACATTGCAGAGCTTTCCTGAAGGAAATTCCAAACTTTATTTCAAAACTGAGATTAGTGTCCGGCAGCATGTCTATTTCCCAGCTGTGTCCTAGGGCTTTATTTTATTTTATTCAGTTTTGCATTATTCCTTCATTCCTTTGTTTTCCAAATCTTGTGTCCTTGGAGTGACCCTGGAATAATACATGCAGAGTGCATGTTTCTTGAAGGATCTCCTGCTGGCTTTGTGAGCAAAAGGGTATTTTCCCTTATGGCCTAAATCAGGTACCATTGTCCTGATTCTCTTCCCTAACCAAAGGAACTGGAGAAGGGGACAAGAGTGTTGGCTGATTCAGCTGGGCAAGGTTTGGAACGCTACTTTGGGACTTGACTTTTAGGTTTGAGAAGGCAAGATTTGGACTTCTTCAGGCAAAAAAGCAGACAAGCAGAATTAGGAAAAAATATGGTGTTAGGAGTGAGCTGAACATCCGCCTCTGCCTAAAGGATGAGGTGAGTGAAGCCAGGACACTGTATATAACTCATACTAGCTGAGCCTCCTCCTCCATTTCTCCTTCTCATCTGCTTTTCTGTGAATCCTGGATATATGGCACAGGACACCAGAGGATGTTTCCAACTAGTAGGATTTCAAGGTATCAACTTTATGGTCATAAAACATGACCCTAGAAGCTCTCTGATTTATATAGTTTTATTGAGCTTATTATTTGCAGTGGAAGCTCAAGATTGCACTACTCTGTAGGCTGGATTTTTAATAATTGTTAATTCCAGTTGGATAAGGATTTTCATTTGGACAAGAACTGGCATCTAGGAATCAGATGCAGTACTAGCTCAAAGAAGTCTTGTGGAGCACTGAGCATTAAAATTAGTCTGTACACTGTCAATCTTGGGACAGAGTATTTCTGTATTAGATCCATCATTTGTTCATCAGGTTTTCTGCATCTTCCCTAGTCAACACCACTGTTTGTTCAGGCAAAGACCTGCTTCCCGACTAGAAGGCATGCTAGCTATCGTGATCCCCTCTAGTGGGTATTTTAAGCTTACAGTGAGGATAACTGAAAAAGTAAAACTATTTACATGTCTTTGAGAAAGGATCTGTGGATCTGGCTTTCTTTGATATCAAATGGGTTGTCTACAACAGGGAGCTAAAATGACCAACAGAACTGATTTTTTTTTTTTTTTTTTAATCACAGAGTGGAATTCACATTTCTCCTAGGTAAAATTGGTGTATTTTTCCTCTACAAGTACATGCCCTTTCTTACACAGCAAACCTTCTTATGTTGTGTGATTCTCATTACAGACTTGATTTTTCTTGGAGGGCATTTCCAGTGCTGTTCTCCTGCCAAAGACTTTCAAGTCTGGTGCTGGCCCCAGACCACAGCAGACAAGCTGCTCTGGGGGTCATTGCACTCAGGAGGAGAGCTGCAGGGTGTATTTCTACAAATATTCCTGCATTCCTCCTACAGGGTATAGATTTAATTTTTTTTTTAGGTTTTAAATCTAACACACTTAAGAAAAAAAACCACAAATATATAAACTCAGAGTTGTTCCAGGTAATATTTTTGTTCATTAATGAAAATTGAAGCTTTTATCTTTTTTTTTTTTTTCTTCCCAAGTCTTTTTCACTTTTTCACACTTCTGGAAATGACCCAAATAAACAGAGAGAACTAACTTACACAGTGTGCTGACCAGTGTGTGAGTAAGCTGCCTGGTCAATCGGAGAAGCAAAACTTTTTGCTTTATTTTTTTCAATTTAGTACCAGAAATTTAGAAAGAAGGTTGGCAGTGCAGTTCTTTTCGTAGCACCCTGTACCTGCAGATGGGCACAGTTTAGTGCCATCTCTATAAAGCTGCACTAGCGTATTTTCAGTGGAAATTTGTGGCTTTAGAAGTAGCAGAGTGAAAACCAGAGGATCGTTGCTGGTTCGTGTCATTTGTGCCTCTTTCGAGCTGGTGAATGCAGTGTCCCTAATAAGAATCAGTTCAATTGAATTGTGTCAATGCCATGGAAAGCAGCATAGAAGTGCACTGCGGTAGTGAAATCATACAGCAGATGTTGTTTTCGTTCACTTAAACAAACTGCTATGGCTTTGTGATCTGTGATATCACAGTTGCTTTTCACTCGGAGGTTTGGTGGCTGTTAAATCTTTCAAGGCCCAAGTTTTATGTTTCTGCAAGGCTCCTCAGAATATTTTCTTCAACACAATATCTAATATCAGCACAGTACTCAAATGCTAAAACTCTTGAATCCATCACAGTTTAATTTTTTGTGTCCCCTTTTTTCTTTTTTTAATCTACTATGGGTTGTGGAGAAATATCTTAAAGCTATTTCCGTTTCTTAAACGCATTTCCTTCCAAGCTCCTCTGTTCTTTTTCCTGCTTTCTAACTCTTCCATGCTGATTTCCACTTGTTTTTTGCCTCATTATTTTTTTTCTACGTTTGTCTCAAATGTTTCCTCTGAAAGTTTTCCTCTGCCAGTCTTTGGGCCACTATTTGTGCTGAGAACTTGGTTAATTTGTATATGGTTTTCAACTATGTTGTATCATTATTGGGTAAAACTGACTTCTGCCCAAATGCTCGCCACCCACCTTATGAACTGTTACTGTATAGATACTGTATTAAGTTATCACAAAAAAGACAGTGTTTAAAACTTGAACCTTCCATATCTCTTCCTCTGTTTGTTTTGGATTGTGAGATACTTAAGGTACGGACTTTGATCTTACTGTCTTTGTGGAGAAGAAGCTTCATTTTCCCCTCCAGATAGATGGCTTTTGCCAAGGTTTGTGGGCGGATAGACAACTGCCAATTTTTTTTTCTTTTCATTTTTCAAACAAGAACAAGAAACTTGTCTTGAAATTACGATTGGACAGTGACTAAAGAGTACAGTTGGAGTTAGAAGTTATGAATTAGGAATGAAAACCTTTGGGTCTTGGGTTAGTGAATTAATTGGGTACTGTTGAAAGTTCTTGCCAGAGGTTGTTATATTAAATGGAAAAGGTTATGAAGACTTTAGAGAAAAGAAATACCGAGTAAAAGAGATAAAGTTAGGTATTTAGGAGCAAAGAAGATGACTCCGAGGCATTTCTGAGATCAGTTGCCTTTCTTTTATCACATGTTCCATGTAGCCTTGGGACTTTTCATTTAAGGCAGCCCTGGAAAAAAAAGATAGTTACAGAAGGGATTTTTTATTAATACTGCTGATAGAAGGGGGAATGTCACCAATCAGTATTTGAGTGGTTGCTGTATATCTGAATCATGCTGTGGTTGCTGACTGGTTTCATTATCCCCATATGTTTTTCTACATTTGTCACGTAGCATCTCACCTTTGATTTCCTACCATCCAAGTAGCACAAAATGCAAAAGAATGATATGAGTCATTAGCAGGAGAGGCTTTAGTTGTTCTGGACACTGAGGGGAAATCCACACTGATAGCAAGAAAAGGAGGAAAGCTAGAGGTTTTGTATTTTGAAGAAAGGCCACTCAAGTTAAAGCTACAGATACCTGGACAAGAGCACTGGCATGCATTGTTCTCTGCTGTTCACCATCCAGTAAGCATAATGGGCTCCCCTCAGGCTCAGCTCATATGTCACTGCATAGTGCCTGTAGGAGCCCCAGCAAAGCCTCTGAGCTGATATCCACAGCTTCTGTGCCTCAAATTGGCATCTCTGTAGGGAGGACTGACAGATGCTGGGCAGATGTACTTGGTAGCTCAAAGCTGCCTGCTGCCAAAAACTATGCTTTCTGCTCTGGGCAGACCTTTAGACTTAAAGGACTTGGTGCAGACACTGAACATGAAGCCAGGACACTGGCACCAGCACAGAAGAAGAAAGGTTGGAAGGAATTAAGAATGATGAAAATCAAATAGATGATCACTGTAACATCATATTGGTCACTGCTTAGTTTTAGCAGGGGCTGAAGAGTAAGTTTTGTCATCTCAGTTGTTTCCTTCCAGTCTGACATCATCAATCTGCCTTAAAATAACATATAAAATATGTTTTATTTTGTTTTCCAGAAAAGGCTATAATGGAAGAAAATCTGCCCTTCAGCAACAAGCTTATTGCATGTAATATTCTAACTTTACATCATCTCAACCTAATCTCTTTAGACTTTGATTGCATTTTCCAGCTGTAAGCACTTGCTTTTAGTGAGCTTTCTAGATTGGTATTTCAAATTATCTGCCTATGTCAACTGTTTTTACTTTAAATTTACTTTCAAAATCCTTCCAGGTATACTTGAAAGTAATTGGTCTGTTTACTATCATCTTAGATGCATGTTTATTAGGGAAATGATGCTCTCTTTTCCACGTGGCTTCCCATACTCTAGGAAAGAAATATTAAAATATTACAGGATGACATATCAGCTAGTTGTAATGCAAGTTTATTTCTTGTAATTGTGGATATCTTGAACTGAGAATAAAATGTCCTGGAAAGAAGCTGTGTACTGTCACATTTTCCCAGGCTGCTTCCTGCAGTCTCAAAAAAATGGCCACTGATAGCATTTTTGTTACATCCCTAAATATTGTTATTTTTCATGTAATGCTCCCTTCAAAATGCATAACCCAGTTATTAATACCTCAGAATGCCCTGCACTCGTGCTAGGCATAGGTGTGATAAACATAGCTAGAGCTGTATACAGTAAGATAATTGGCTTCCAAAGGGAGGAACACAGCTTTTTAACTTAGGTGTTGTAGCTATCTTTATTCTGGCCTGTCACCTCGGAATATTTTCCTTGCAATTGCTTTCATAATTACCTGTTAAATTTCACAGTTGGTCCTCCATTTTTAATCTGCCCTTTTAATGCTGTTCTGGGGAACAGCAGCTCATGCTGATCTCAGACTTCACTCATGAAAGGCTTTAAGACAGATCCCTTTGAAAAAAATTAGCAGTTATTCTTTCTCAAAAAAAACCATCAGTACAAGTTCTGGGTCTTTAGATGCTTTTTCTTCATTTGCAATAGCCTTTAAGAATTCCAGGAGGAGGCAAAGGAGGACTCGTTATGCTAAAAATGAGAACTGGTAACAAAAACATTTCTTCTGGAAAGTACTCAGCTTTCAATCTCATGTCCTTTCTACTTTGAAGCTTTATTTATGAGGTGGTGTGGTGAACTCATTCATTTTCATTGTGGCAGATAAGGAAAGTCTAGTAGCTAGAGGAACACTTTAGTGTTTGCAAGTCCTGGTTTCAGTTTTATGCAGGTTTCTTTGTGACTCGGGCACCATCATCTAGCCTGTCCTCTCCTTCCAAGGATATTGAGAGGTAGTACACAGAAAGCTGTGGTTGCTCAGACCCTTTAGTAAAGGAGACTGAATAGGTAACCAATGTGTTTTGGGTTTGAAGGGAAAGAGCAAAAACTTCTTTAGCTCAGCAATAAATGTTTCACCATCTAAATTTTAATCTGCATGATAAACACAAATATTGTGCTTCTGGGATTGCAAGGGTGTCTTCAAAGGTATCCATTTCTTATGAAGAAACAAGTAGAGTTTTAAAATGTGAATTTGTGTAGTATTAGCTTTCACTCATTTATCAGTATAATATACACGAGAAGCAAGGTCAATATTAGTAAAGTCTCCTGTTAGATTCTAATTTTCAAGTGTCTTTACTACACAGTAGCAAAGCACTTTGCAGAGAGGAGGGTAAGGGAAAGGATAGCTTAATTGTAACCTAGAGCAATTCAGAAGCAGTTTATTATAAGTGCTGTTGTAAGACGTACATACCAAAGAGGCTTGTGCATAAGAAAACACCCACACTCTACAGGTTTGAACTGAGCTTACTTGTGTGTGCTTTGTTAGTCAGCAATGTCGAGAGCTTTTTCCTTCTAATTACCCTTTGATTGTTTTGAAGAACACAAATGTAATATGAAATACTGTAATCAGAGTAAAACAATCTACAAAAATACTAGCTGAACTGGTATGATGAATGTCAAGGGAATTAATTCTGCAGCTGGAATATAAAGTGTGTAAGGCCATAATGAGAACATATCAGTTGATATAGTATGTCAGAACCACTGTGCACACTGGGAATAAAAATCAAATTGTGTTATGAATAATTTTTTTTTTCCTACAATTACCTCATTACCCCTTCCCCAACCCAATAAATCACTGAGATGGTTTACCTCTTCAGAAGGATATCAGTGTACATTTACATATCCCGGAGAAATCGAGGCCCAGCAAGGCAGAGGCAGCCTAGAAGATGTAGAAGAGCTGCCCTGCGTGCTGAATTTAGACACTAAAATCTTCCAGTTGGCCACCAGCTCTGCAGCAGCAATGCTGCCTTCAGTTTTCTTGGCCTTGTCCCAGCACTTGGACTTACTGGGAGCAGTGCTCTGCTGGGGCTGAGACTCGTGAGACTGGAACGCAGCGTGCTCACACTAGTGGTATGCATCTGTGCTAACATTGAGGAGCCTGTGTTCCTGCCTCGCTTGCTGCCTTTCTTTGCCCACAGTGCATTGTTTTCTTTGTATATCTTGCCATGGGTTGTCCATTCTGTTTGAAACTCTTCCAGGATTCATGGCTTCTTCTGGGAGATGTTTCTGCTGCCAAATAAGCTTGGTTTCTAGATGTTCTACCGGAACTTCCCTTTTCTTTGTGTCAGTGTGTTAGTGCTGATCAGAATGCTCTTCATTAGTAATGCAAATAATAATTTTTTTCAGTCCTTCCCCCATGTAAATCTGTTGGATTCCATGTTGCTTTCTTGTAGCTACTGCCTGGCTAAGATTTAGGAAGCTGTTCTTTTCCTTTGTAAATCATTCTTTTCCTTTGTAGTACTCCTAGTTGCTGTATCTGCTCCCTCCCTCCCATTTGTTCCTTACAGTTTCTCTCATAATAGGATGACAACATCTGTACAGAGCTAGATTAATGCATATTGCTTTGTAATGTACTCAGTTCATCACATCTTTCTATGCTGTTTTATGTCTTTTAGTTTTATGATTCCTATGATCTATATGAACTTGCTCTCTAGATTTCTAATAGCCTCTCTAATAATACAGTTGAATTGTTGATTATCTTTACCCATTTTTATAGTTCTTAAGGAAGCTTGCATACATGGCTTGTACAGTTCAGTAATTCCTTCAGTATTTGTTTCCTTTGGTGTTTTTCCTATTTCTTTACCAGATATGTGATGGCCAATACAATTTGCAGCTGGATTGCTGAAGTAACTTCAGTTAATTCCCTGGTAAACAAAATCAAAGCTTGCTTAGTATTTGGAAAGGAGAATTACACAAGGTGAAAAATTGATCTTGTCACTTAAAAATAAACACTCTAAACACCTCCCTGCTCACATTTTTTTATTTTTATTTTATAATTCTATTTTTTAAGCCAGCACTGGTCTTGTGCTTCAGCCTGGAGTAATGCTGTGTTGTATTTCACTGAGTAACAGGAAGTTTATATTGCTCCTTCATGGACATTAGCAAGTAGGGAGTTCAGTAATTACATATTGGCAAAATTCCTGTCAGGATGACTCGGTTTTCTCCCCTTGAGGTCCTTCTGAAATATCAAATGGAAACAGGAGTTTTCATTTCCTGACACTCCGAAGTGCAGTTATTGTAGACTTTGAAGTGGAAGATATTAAAACTGGCTGGTGGAAGTGAAAATCTAATTGCTGCACTGCCCTCCTGGTGATAAGCTGTAAACGAAAACAGTGCGAGATTGAAGTTAGGGGCTAAACCAGCCAATTCTGTGTAGTTGGTTCTTCTGAACAATCATGAAATGCTCTTATTTTCAAAAATCAGTGATACAAACCTCCTCTGGGCTCTGGGTTACTTATTATTGACTGATAATATATAGCATATACTATATGGCAACTTGTTGCTTTTTATTCACAATAATTTCTCTGACACTTCAAATGTTGTGGTAGGCAAGCTATGAAGTGCTTATATCTTAGCAAAAACTCCCATATTAGATTTGAATAAGTTTCTTATTCTTATAAGGAGATACTCTAGATTCCTCCTCTGTCTTTAGGCTGTTAGACTACCTACTCCTCCAGTTCATATCTAATTTCCAAATACCTTTTTTATCTTTCACTGTTTCACCTTATCTGGTGCTGCTGGGCCACAGGACTCACTTTTCTTTCACTGTCATTCTCTTTTTGTATTTGTCTTTGGTTTCATATCTATGGAGTTCCTTCCAAGGAAAGGAAAAGAGTTTTCTTTACAAGAGGGGATACCTAATGGTAATGGTTAAACTCTCAAATGTGTCTCAAATTGCATTGCTTTGCAATTTCTTTAAACATGGTAAACTGTCTTATAATGAGCTGAAATACCAGACATTACCAAATGACTTCGTACCAGAACTGCGTGAGGTGATTCCAGAAACAAAAGCCATGAAGTAGAATTCCTTATAACTGAAAGCAGCTAGGAGGATGAATCAATTTCTGCATGATACCTTCTGACAGGCGTTGTTTTTTTACAATATTTTTAATGTCTTCCTGCAGTGATGGAAAAGATAAAGCTACATGATCCAGGGAGTGCACTAAAATTGACTGTGCAGAGCCCAGTGATATCCAGACAATGAAATGGATGTTTTCAGCCTTAAAGTCTTGTTTGTTTGTTTGCTTGTGTTTTTTACTTAAAAGGATACTTTGACTTTATTGCAACTTAGGTATCTATTTTAGAAAGCAGCAGCTACTTCCCTTTCTCCTGTTTCAGTGAGATGCCGTTGTCCTTAAGGAGAGGCTGAAAAATCTTCCTGTAGTGAATGTTGTGTTTGTTAGTCCTGATTTTAAATGAGCTTTTTATGTGTAGTCAATGTTTTAAACTGCAAACATTTTCTTCTTTCCACTCTGAGGGTAACATTTAATTCTGTTGGTTTTGTCTTGTAGAAACCATAAGAGAATGAAAAGTATTCATTTGTTTGACAGAGAGAGAAAGAACTTTTTAAAATCTCAAAAGATCCTTGTTGTTGGTTGGTAAATCTTGCAGTCATTCTGTGCACAAACATAAAAGAAAGCATTTCTTAACACTGGGTAAATCATGTTGAACACCATGTCAAAAGCTGAAGATGATAATTTTTGCTTCTTTTTTATAATAGCACTTTTCCTCCCTCACCAAAACCAGCATCTGTATTGTAACTCCCAATATTGTTCCTGATGTTTTTACATCCTGTTTATTATTTCTTTATGACCATGTTCTGTTTCAACTTATTTACAACTTTACATATTTTTTTCCTTTTGACTCCTCATCCAAATTTATTGTAGAAGTTACTTTATAGTGTGGAATTTAAAAATTAAAACTTTATGAAAGTAAGGTGCTTCAAATTTGTGTACTTCCCAACTGTCTGTATAATGTCTGTATGACAGTAAGCTGTATATTGTGCCTGTGTTTGCCTGTAGATACTATTTCCCCTTTTAAGTTAATATTCTTTGTATTTGAAGTCAGTCTTTGTACAGATCTTTGTGCATTTATTATATATATATATACACTTTCTAGGGCCTGAAGATGACTCTGAATGTACATCCATCATAAAAAAGACTTGTCAGGTTTTGCTGCTGTATTTGTAGAACAGGGTGCAGATGTGGTTTAACACTTATACTGTTCTCCTTCCTACAGACAGAGGCTTGTTGAAATGATGTTTTGCATAAATTTGATTTTGTTCTGGTACCGTATGGCATTTGCTCAATGAATAAAACAGTACTTTGAAACAATGGTTTGCATTAAAACAGTCTCGAAGACTTCTATAAAAATTTCTGCAATCAGTCACACAGTCTGCATTTATCATGATTAGACATTAATTTAGCCCTGTACCTAGTACTGTGTATAACCTTTGTGGGCATGGTCTGTTTTAGTACTATGATAGGCCACCACATCATGCAATCTGATTGTGGAGCTTACTGAGCTTCACCCTGAAAGCAAGTTCATCATGCTGCCCATTTCTGTTGGGAACCAGTTGTAAATATTTCCACTTTAGTGGGAAGTTTTCCTCTTTATTCTAGCCCACATCTAGGATTAGTTTATATCTATTTAGTCTTTGTCAGTGTTATCCTCTCATTCAAATAGCTCCCTCTTGTCTTTGGCACTGACCCATGATGTATTTACAGAGTGCAGTTTTAATCCATCCAGCTGTTTTGTTCAGGAGCTGAGCTGAGCAATTTTTGTCCTTTCTGAAATTGTAGGCTCCCATTCATCACTCCCATATGAGTGGTGCTTCTCTGTACATGATGTACTTTCTCTCTTCTTTTATCAATAGCTAGAGAACAGTGTATTCTACTACTGACTTGCATGAAGACCACTATTTTCCCTTCCTCTACTGGAAATAAATTTAGGGAGTTTGGTGCCTACAGTGATGGCTTATGTTCACTTACCATGCAATCTAAATTCACCTTTCTGCCTCTTCAAATAGATTAATTCTACATTTGGAATAAGGATTCATATTCACATTG
The DNA here is from genome assembly GCF_001604755.1 of Lepidothrix coronata. Taxonomy (NCBI): domain Eukaryota; kingdom Metazoa; phylum Chordata; class Aves; order Passeriformes; family Pipridae; genus Lepidothrix; species Lepidothrix coronata. Next base: position 530,130 of record NW_016690354.1, on the reverse strand, counting down.
AAAGGTGTGTTCTTGGCCATCATATTTAATCCTATTCCTGTCATTTCAATCTGCAAGTTCATTCATTTCTTCCCCAGATAATATGATCTTCCTTTCTGTTGACAGAAAAGCTGAAAGTAAAATGCTGAGAAGCAGTCTTTGGTCACTAAAGAAAAATCAGGTCACTCTCTGGACCAGTATTCAAGGAATCCAGTACTGAAATGTAACAGCACTGTACAGAGTTGAGCCCACGTCCATCCATGCACATTCATCGCATTTTTGATATATTGTATTTCTATAGGCATAACCAATAATCTCTTCTTTAATTATTTTGCATATCTTCTACCTCTTGCCTTAGTTGCAATTTCTCCAATCTCTGGTTTTCCCGTGGAGGTCTGCTGCATTATTTTTCCCCCCTTTTTTTAGAAAGGAAATTTAGTGAAAAAGATTTTTTTTTTTGACAGTTTGGACTATTTTCCCATTTTTATCTTCCTTGTCTATTCCCTTCAATGCTTGTTTCACTCCCTTGTTTGTTAATTAACTTTATAGTTGTGGGTCTGTACTTGCGTCACCTTTTTCTTCTTTCTAGTATTCTTTGCTGATATCTGTGCATATCCCTTTTAATGAATTTATAAGCTATTCTGTGTGAGGATAATCTTGTAAAGACTAGCTAGACTTTTACGAAATATACAGTCCTAGGGACCTTGAATTTGCAAGAGACCTTGCAGTTTTTGTTCTTGAAAGAAGTAATTTTGCTAGCACCATGCCAGAAGACTGTATTGTTCCCCTGCACCTACTTTCCCTATTAAAAAAAATTGTGCAACTTTTGATAAGTATATTTGCAGATAGTCTTGCCTAATCCATGCTGCAAGTGTTCTGAATAATATGGGCCAAATAGTGCGGAGAAGGAGTGGCAGGAATTTGCAGCTAGATTAGGTCTACGGTATTTCCTTTCTCAGCAAGATGGTCCTAGATTAAATGCTCATAAATTTTTGATAATTTAACATAATTATAGCTTTACAGGAAGTGTTGAAACCTTCCCTTTCCTACAGAAGATTCTGTTTTCTGCATTCTTACGTCCATCTGCGGTTCGTTATCCTACTGCAACTCTCCTTTGCAGTCACGTGCCTTCCCAGTTGCAGATGAACACCATGATATTTCTTTTGTTTGGCATTTTCATATTTGAATTTTTGCCAGGTTTATGACAGTTTCATAACTAAGCAACCTTAAACAGCGACATTTATATAACATCTAATAGCTTGTCTTGAAAATGGGCATAGTTGAGGACTGCTTTAGAAAGCAGAAGATTCACTAATCCAGACTACTTTTCAAGGGTGAATGACATCTTTGCATGATTTATGGGAGAACATGGGAATGGTCAGCGTGCCTCACAGCGGAGTTTTAGTGAATTTCTTCTAAACCCAGTCTCCACTGAAAGTGAATCGCTACCCATTGCAACACTAAGGGAGTGTGGTAAAAGGTTAGTGATTCCCCAAAGAATTTAAACATGAAAAAGGCCTTTTAAATTGGTATAAACTTGTATGTCTTTGCAGAAGCTGTTTTGATTTCAGTTGGGCTTTTTTTTATGTGGAGGAACTTATCACAGAACTGACTAGAAGACTAAGATCTCTGGGACATCTCTGTTTAGGCTGGTATAAATTGATAAAATTCGTGGTTGTGCAGGAGATGGTGTTAAATCATTAGGGAAGTGATTTAAAGAAGATCTGATTAAAATCAGATGAGATTTTTATTTGGTTGAGAAGACTGTCTCAAAATGAGATTTTTATCTACTTGGTGAGAATTTAGAAGAGCTACCTTGTTAAAGGTAGTCAAATACTTCTGCTCCATGTGTTCTGAAATAAACTTTTTTGCCATTTGGGTCTAAATTTTCTTTAAAACTGTAAAGTATGGAATTTTTTTTTCCGGGGGGGCTGTAATACTTTAGGTTATATGAACATAGTTTGGTAGTTTTTCTTTGGAAAGAATCTTGGCAAGTAGGACTCTTGAAAAATAAGTGCTTGAATTAGGGGTGTAATTCAGACAGAACCCACTCACTCTTGTTCTTTGTTTTAGAATGTGAAATGCTTCTGATATTTTCTGCTGAATAAAAAAGACCAAAATAGGGAGTGTTTTTGGTGTCTCCATAGCCTCATACACTGTATTTTTCATTGGGATATAAGGAAATTAGAGTTTCAGTTTTATATATATTTAACTGATGATGTGTAAAAGTGTGCAGTTTTATATAAGCAACATTCTGCCTTTTTTAACAGATTTGCTCGTTTTACCAAATTGCATAGCATTTAATTCCCATAACATAACCTTTATTCTCAAAATTGTGATTTGTGGTTAAGTTAAAAAGCTGAATCTGCATCCCTTCTGCTAAGAGATGTAACATTTCTTTATGCTTTACCTAAAGTTGCAGTATTTCATTGTAATTTTCCATAGGCCAGCACAGTTTGAAAAAAACCGCATCTAAATCAGATTGCCCCCTGGTACAAGAGCTGAACTCTTTGCTTGTTCTTGCTTTCTCTGGTCTCTGCAACATGTCATCTCTTTGTGTTGCATAGCATGTATCACAGAATGACAGAATGGTTTGGGTTGGAAGGGACCATAAAAATCATCTCATTCCAAACTCCCCTGTCATAGGCAGGGACACCTTCCACAAGACCAGGCTGCTCAAAGCCCCATCCAACCTGGCCTTGAACACTTACAGGGATGGGGCATCCACAGCTTTTCTGGGCAACCTGTGCCAGTGCCTCAGCAGCCTCACAGTAAATAACTTCTTCCCAGTATCTAATCTAAACTTGCCTTCCTTCTGCTTAAGGCCATTCCCTCATCCTGTCACTACAGGCCCTTGTGAAAAGTCCCTCTACAGACTTCTTGTAGGTCCCGCTTAGGTATTGGAAGACTGGTATAAGGTCTTCCTGGAGACCTTATAGCATCCTAGAATCAACAGGAGGGATGGAGAGCAGTGGTGTGTTGCTGAAGTTCAGGCTCTCAATACTCTTTGACACTTGCCCATCATGCTGATCAGTAGCGGCTTTCGACATTTTATTATTCCTTATTGTACTGTCTTAGATTATAATCTGTGATGTAGCATCCCATCTGGCTTGTTCTGTGTGCCCAAAGTGACTAGCACACTAAGAGTAAAAACTGAACTGGTTTCATTTGGGAATGAGTCACTTGATGAGTTTCAAGAATCAGCTTTAGAAAAGAAAAAACAAACAGTCTTAAAATACCAGGCTTGAACTATTTGGGGCTTATATTTCTTCAGGGAATCAGGTTTTGATTCATAATCTGTGTTGTTAAGGTAATCCTATCTTTCTCCCTTCTGACAAGAAAGTAAGCACCATCTAAGTCAAACTGTTAGTTAAATTAGTATTTTATTACTATCCACACATGTGAAAAATGACAAAAGAGTTAAAATGTTCTTTGCCTTTGTGTAGTTAACTGTGTGTTATAAAAATTTAGCTTTGTATTATGTGCAAAAGCAGAAGACAACTTTCAAAAAGGTGTAGCTTTCTGGATGAAAACTGTTGGAATCTGTCTTTAATGAGTTAATGCAGTTTTATTTAGTTAAATGTCGTTATATTTAGTTAGAAGTGCATAGTACCCAATTCTAAATCTCTGCTTTTGGTTTCTGTCCTACAGGGAACACAGTGAGTAACCTGATTTTCATTCTACCTCCAGTCTATGGTGCGATTCAGACCTATAAAGATGGCCTTGAAAAACGGTATTTAGCTGCGTATTTGTGTCTTACAGGTATGTGTAAAACTTAATTTGCTCTGTGATTATAAAGAGAGCTCAGATGTGCAATGAACAATATATCTAAATATTAATAAACCAAGTAGTTAAATCTAAATACTGTGTGTGTGAAAAGTAAACCTCAATTTGTTATAGTTGTTAATGTGTACAGAAAATTGGTATTTGTTGGAAGGACATGAAGTTAGAATTCAGTAAATAACTAAATGAGATTGATCCGTTTCTGGCTTTAGGTTCTGCTTGGTGCATCTCTGTACTTTTATGATGATTTACAGAAGGTGTCTTGTGTGTTCTACTTAAAAGATGCTTTCACATTATATTAATATTTTTGTTACATTTGTATGGAACAGTAATACAAGAAATGACTAAGATCTTGAGGGAACTGGAAAGGTGTTCTTTCATGAGTTTGAATTTGTTTTCAATTCCTCTTTGGCATATATCACCCAACAATCTAAATGCCATAGTAACTTGCAAGTTTTGTAAGGATGGAAGAACAATGTGATGTTCATATTTAGATCTACTTAAGGGCAGTCTGTTTTCTCTGTAATAACAAAATCCAGAAAAGAACCAACTTCCTTTGAAATGTTAATCATGCAAATAGAAGTCATGCTCCTTATGAAAAAAAATGCTTGAAGATGGTTCACATTTGGCTGTTGGGTCTCAAACTAAGTTTCACAGAATTTCTGTGTTTCATGGGTATCTGTGTTTGCTATAGCTCCCAATTCTGTGGAGATCTTTCCAAGTTTTCACAGTGGTAAGGGATTGATATATGTTACTTTTAATATCTGCGTATTCTGTATTTAGGCAAACATTGTTGAAAAACACACATCCATATGCTAAATGATGTATCCTTGCTGCCAGTTAAACTGTAACATATACTAGGTGCAACTTGGTGAGTATTCAGTAACATCAGCTTTGCTGATCTATGTGGAAGGTGGGCAGCAACAATGCACAGCTCTGCATGTTGTCTGAACACTTTCCAAATAGCCATTTGTAGAGTTTTTATGGTTTTGAGTAATTAATTATTTTTGTCTCAGTATGAAACAGAATTCTTGAAGGTCAGGGTTTACTTCTAAAAAGGGAAAGAAATGGTGTGTAAGCATTTGCTTAAGTTGACTTTGGGTGTTCTTGAATCAAAGTATCCTATACTGCCATTCTTTTTAAACTAAAAAAATTGAATTAAATTAAAACTCTGTTTGAGACTGTCTTCACTGTAATTTGTGGCTATCTCTGTCAGTGACACTTTATGATGGACAAAGTGTGCCACGCTCTGACCAGAATGTCAGGCTGTCACACTAGCTAGGCATTTCTCATATCCCATTTAATTTTAAAAATGCTTAAAAAAAAAAAAAGTCATCTGTCTTTGATCATAATAAATACCACGGACTTCAGTTTTGTACTCTTTGTGATGTTGATGAAGGGGAGCTCAGCCTGCATATTCAACAGCAGTGCTGGAGGGCAGTCCTGAGTTCCAGCTGGGCCCTGCTCATCTGTGACTGGGATGGCTTTGACTCCTGTCTAAAGTGATAAATGCTTGCACAACTTGATTTTTATCTCATATGTTGGAACCTAACATTAAAGGTCACTCCCAAAAGCATTTCCCTTCTGTTTTGTCTCTGCTTCAATATTCCTAACGCTGAACTGTTTTCCAGCAGTTGAAAGATGCAAAGGAACATAGAAGACTTTATAGTTTCTCAGTGAAAAACAGGAACAGGATGATTTGGAATGACAATCCTCTTAACATTTGCTCTACTACAGAATAAAAGCAGCAAATGAAAACATAAACAGAATTTTAAATATAGTTGAAATGTGCCAGGAACACTGGCATTCTTTCTGTGCATGTGACTGAATGAGCTGCATACTGGAGATAGTGAGTGTACAGAAATTCCTTTTTGTAAGAAAGTACCAGTGAGTTCTTTCCCTCACAGGAATTTTAGTTATTAACAGATTTCATTCTACTTATTTAAGTTGTAACAAAAAAGTAGAGACTTACTCTGTGAAGGGATAGTGAATTTAATGCAAACTTCTGATTTCCTTCAGGCACCGTGCTTCATTAAAGATCATATAGCAGTGCTTCTACCTAGCTAGTAGAGTCTGAGGGTTGTTTTGTCAAAGTAGAAATCCTTTAATAATTCTTCTGTGAAGATGGAGGTGGAAGGGAGGGCTCTTCATTTAGGTTTTAAAAATTTGGAATAGTTACTGAGGTTTTACAAGACGTGAAAAGACAGCTGTCAAAGAGGATGTTAAAATTAAATCTGTTAGCATTTGAGAATGAAAGAAGTGTTGTTTCTAGACATCATTTTGATCCAAATCAGCTGCTTTTTTTAGATGCTTCCATTAGACATTTAGCTGATTGTCAGTTCCTTTGTGTTTTACCACACCGTGTTCAGTGCTTCACTTTTATACACACAATTTCTTTGGTTGACATTTATTTCCTTTTAGAACCAAATACATTTTGAATTACGGAAGCACTGTTTGTTTCACATACATGCTAAGATCTTGGCAGGACAATAAGGTGTATTCCTAAATAATTGTTCAAATAAATTTCTTGTTCATACTGGTGCCCAGACTGAGTTGCACTTTTCAGCAAGTTCTTTGAGATACAGCACACTGTTCTTAGACCTTTTTTCTGCTGCCTTTCAGCGCAAAAAGCATGTTGTCAATTAACTCAGTAGGAACTGGATTTGGGTTTTAAGTTTTAGAGAACCATTTAATCAACCTATAAATTATGAAGAATAATCTTAGTATGTTGCACGTGGAACAAATCATCAGACTGTCACTACCTCAAAGAATAAGCAGTTTGTTTTGAGTGGTTCCTTATGACACTGGGATATTGTATCAGGTTGTACCACATGTCCTCTCCTCATGCATCCTGGGAAACTGATTCTGAAATGATTCATATTCTAGAAGAGTCTCAATTTAAAAAAAACTATATATATGTATTAAGAAAAAAGAGAGTGTAACTGTTCTGGACATAGGAAGATAAGAAAAATGGAGTAATGTACTTTATTAGATACTTTACTTGAAAATTGGAAGGATTGTTCTGGTTTGTATTTCTTTGTCCTGTTTAATAGGGCCCAGTCATTCAAGCTGTGCCAAAGTGGAGGAAAAAAAAGGATACAAAAAGTTTTCTGCATTAGGCATAGCCATAGGAACTTGTAAGCAACTTACTAAACTTTATTTCCAGTGAAACTCTGTATCTATGAAAATACTTCTTTGAAGCTCTTCAGTCAAAATTAATTCCCCTATTCTTACCTAATGCCCATAGAGAAGCTCCTAGGGCTGTGTCGGTGTTAGTACATCAAATGTGGCTGGGAACATTCCTGAGTGCTGAAGCCAAGTAGCATGGAACAGCCCATGTCTGTTCATCTTAGCCTCCAAAACAAGGTGACTGCATACAAATTCCCTGCTGAGCACAGGCCCCGGACTCTTCTGGCTGCTGGGCAGTGCCTGAAAGCTGCCTGGGGAAAGTGCTAGTTGGAGTAGCCCAGATTCACAGTGCAGACTGTTCTAACAACTCACTAGTGCAGACAGTTGTGTTATCGTGTCTTTATTACTTGTAGAGCTGTAACCTTGGAGTATCCAAGGTCTCTCCTGTCTCTTATGCTGTGGAGGGAAACCTTTGCAAAACAAAATAATTAATTAAAAATAGTTTAATTGAATTCTGCTTTTTCGTTGTTTCACTCTTTGACTGTTTATAATGCAGTATGTTGTTGTTTATCTTTAATTCAGTTCTATCACTGTAAAAAAAAAAAAAGATGGAATTCACCTCCAAATTTAAACACCTAAACATATGTGTCTGCCTGTGCAGAGGGTTCTGTCTGCCACTGCAGTCAGTAAAGCCACGAGGATCATTTGACTCATTCTAAAATACCTGTTTGGCCAGCTGAATTACTGTCAATAATGCCATTTTCTTAGTGGAAGCTGTGACACCTAGTTCATGTGTAGATACCTAAATAAAGGTGTTTGCATCTGGAGCATCCTTCATTCAGGATATTTTCATACAGCACCTGTACAAAGTTTAAATTTAAACCCTTTCCAAAACCCTAAATTTAAATTTAAATTGAGTTTAAATTCAAAGCCTTTCTGAAATCCTAATAAACTGCTATTTCTGTAAAGGATTTAGGCTCACAATGAGAATTTTGAATGCTGATAGGCAGTTATATCAAACTGAATTATCACTGATTACGTCTTACTTCTGATGCTTCCTAAAACTTGGAAAAATTCCCTCTAGGGTTCAAATTCTGAAAGCTTATATGGTTTGTATATAGAGCTGGATCTTCTGTATAATGTTAGATTATTTCCAGTATAGTTACTGCCCTCAAGTTTTTTGACAGTGGAATAACTGTGTACGAAGTAGAGTTTGCAGATGCATTGCTTTTACGTCATCACTAACACAACTTTTATCAACTGGCAGTAACTGCACGTTGTGTTTGCTGCAGGACAAAAAAACACTGTGTTAGTCTACATATAGCAGCTAACCTGACTTTGCATGTCCAGCCTTTTAAAGTGCTATTCTGATCTCATAATATTGTAACTTAATGTCTGTTCTATGCTTAAGACGTAATTTTATATAAGCCATGTAACTTGAGAGGTTCCTTGATGTAAAAATGTCAAGTGACTTGCAGTATCTACGAAAAGTGAGCTACCATAGTTAGGAAGGAAATGGTACTGCTTCAGATGACGTAAAAACTTCCCTACCGATAGGCAGCTCTTAGTGACTTAAGCTCCTTTGCAAAAGGAAACACCTAAAATAAAAACTGCAACCCCTGCTTACAAGATAAGGAGCAAATTATTGCTCAGTGTGCCCATGGCTGTACAGGAAAGTTGCTTCTCTTAGAAACTGGTGTAATCGCAGTGGTCGTGATCACTCCTATTTTGAAAACTACAAAGCTGGCAGATTGTCTCATTACAGTGATGGCTTTTGTGAAGTAGATATTTCTTAGAAATACCTCGGGCCTGAAGTTAGATGATGAGAAGTATATCTCAAGATAGCTGCATTCCTGTAGAACTTCAGGCAGAAGCTACATGTGAAAGCATTTTAGCCTAAGTATTAAACCACTGCTTACTGGAGACAAATAAGTCTAAGTTTATAAGTTAGACATAAAGTGTGACAAAAAGGTCATACAATTTTTATGACATTCTGGGTTATCTGCTGAATGCATGTATACCAGACAGACTTGACCATGCTCATGAGCTCTGTTATGATTGCAGCAAGCAGTATTGCGGCCATTTCCATTAGAGGTTTTTATTTTAGGAAGGACCATGTGATCAAGTCCCTGTAAACTTTTCTTGTTTCAAATATCTGCTTTATTGCTACATAATATAGCTAAAATATCATTCTGCAATGCATAGTAAAATTTCATAATCAGAGAAACTCTAAATGTGATCATTACACAGTTACAAGAAGGGTTTAATTAATTTTAGAAATTAACTGTAGTCAAGGATTTCATGAGCTGAAACAGTAATATCTGCTGCATTCTTGATTTTTTTAAAGACTTGAAAGGAAAAATTAAGATAAAAGTAAGTGCTTCTAATCATGTGGGAGGAAGAAGAAGAGTTCAGTAGCTGACTGTTGAGATTTATTAACCCAAATAACATCAAGAAAAACAAACAGAAAACCCCACAACACAACGACATGTTTTGTTAATTTAAAATCAGTTGAAATTTCTTATGCAATCATTTTGCCCATATTTGAAAATTACATTTGTTACAAATTGTAAGTTTGTATCCTGTGACAGCCAGGATAATGGATGGTATTGTTTTAATTATGATCTTAATGGGTTTTTTCTCCAGAATGAATAGTAGTTGTCATATATTCTGTATACATAGAAAAATGGCTATGAGAATTTCTCATTAGAATCTCAATGAAGGTGAAAGCAGCTGTTGCTTATTGTTTGGAAGGATTTTTCAGAAGCAAACCAATGTAATCAGAGCCTACAGAAGTGCATATGGTTGTTTATAGTGTGGTAGAGAGCTGTGCTCAGTTTTCCCAGAGAATTAATGACATTAAAGTTTTGGCAATACATTTTTAAATGTAGCTGTATTACAGTTTCAGGTTTCAGTAAAGTTACCTGCTTAGGTATTTAATTTCATTGAGTATGTGCAATAATCACAATTTTAGTCTAATAACATCTAAAGAAGCATCTCCAGACATGTCTGTCAACTGTCTTGGGAATCCTTTACAGAAGGCACAGAGATACAGGTCTTGTTTAAGCATTAGAAACCTGACTGTCATGTGTAGACAAGGTGATGCTCTTGCAGCAAAACGTAGCAGCACCGCCCGGTGATCAAGGCTCAGGTGCAAATTACTTGGCTGTCCCTGAAACTAGTCTGAGGTAAAACATAATTTCTTCTCTTCAGGAAGACAAGACATCACATTATTGTTCTTGCAAAATAAAAATGACCTGGTGCTTGATGAGACTGTTTTACTGATAACATTTCAAAGTAATGAATGATGCATTAAATACTGTACCAGCTTTGTTCTAAACAATGAAATCTAAGAAACATTATCCATGTCTAAGTGAAAAAGCTGTGCATAGGTAAAGTATATATCTCATAAAGTAATTTCAGAAGTAAATTCAGAGTTTGAAAAGAGGGTACTTCAGATAAATATAAATAATTTCTTGGAAGCTTGTCTTTCTCTGTAGAAGGCCAGGAAATGGCGATCTCATTTCGCAAAAGGAATACATGCTGTGTGGGATTGGTTTGTTACCTTGAAGTTTGAGTTCTGAGTTCTAGTAGCAATTAATTTCTGCTTATAGAGACAATAAAAAGCTCTTTGTAAAATGTAAGTTTTAAAACTGGACAATAAGCAGAAATGTTGATAAATGATACTTTTCATTGTAGAAGGGTTAAAACAGATAACTCTTAATGTACTTAAAAATAAAAGAAAAAAAAGATATATTGAATTATAATACTCCATTCATTCTGGATTTCCTCTGTTCCTATCCTCTTTGAGATTACACCAGTTCATAGGAGACAGTATTGAGAGGAGTAAAGAGGACACTCGCCCCCAAAAACCCAGAAATTCAGGGACATCACTGGTGACTAATGTATAAAGTAGAAGGCTGTAGAAAATTGGAGATTTGTCCCTGCAGTGGAATATGCTGATGTTCTGCTGAATTTTTTTCACTGTAAAATTCATGCATTTAAGTTAATATACTTGAAAATTTTACATTTAGACTCTTATGTTGACCATAGTTTTGATTTGTTTTCAGCTGTGGGATTGGGATCTTGGTGCTTCCACATGACCCTGAAGTATGAAATGCAGGTGAGTACTGATAAGTAGCTGTGAATTATTTTATGTGTGTATCTCACTATACAGTCATGTTGCCATTTCTTGATTAGATGAAACTCATCTAAAATTAATTAATCTGCCTTAAGTATCATTGTACATGACTCCTGCTCTCAACAAGAGAGTAATTCAGGTCTTGTTTTATTAGGTATTTTCCACTGATAGACATACAGGAATATATACTTGCATCTACAATAAGAGCTGTAATCAATTGCTTATGTTGGTGAAGGACACTTAATCCTTTGAGAAATCATGCTATCTTTTTATACAAGTTGTTGTTTTAAATTTACTACAGTTTTGGCTTAATAACAAGCAGTATAGACAGGAGTTACTGTTATTTATTTTATCTTTTACATCTTTGTTTTCTATTATGATTTCTATTTATCTAGAGGTACCTGTAGCATTAATAGTGAAATCAGTATCTTTTGAGTAGCAGTAGTTGAGTTGTCTTCTCTCTTATTTTCAAGTAGAAGGCATTCTAGAACAAATCACAGGGCACAGGGATTTAGTCCTGGTATTTCCTGTTTTTTTAAAGGGATGCAGGAAGTCTTGTCCTGTTGTCCTCTTTTAGGTCTTCGAAGATTAAGGAAATTCATCTTTGAATCAAAGGCAAGATGAAGTGGGATTCAGTTCAAAATAAAGAAATCTATATTTAAAAGTCTGTGCTGGAAGTGTGTGCTCTCACCACAGTCAGTGGAAATACAGTTAAGTCAGTGGAATTTAGGGAGGCAGTCAGCTGGGCTGAATTGTTCTCCAGACTCCATTGGCAGCCTTCACTCAAAAAAGTTTCATTTGTCTGAATATAGGTGTTTAGTGTTATTTTAAACCCTGTGAGTGTGCTGTCAGGTGTCCAGCTGCCATGCCACAGAGGTGCAGGTTTCTTAGACTCCCCAGTCACATCCGCTGGTCTTGGGTGGGTGTATCGGATGTGACAGAGCATCTCAGATAGCATTAGGCAACTATATTGAGGCAGCCGAATTGAGTCCTGGATTTCTACTGGTCACAGTGGGACCTACATACCAATTGTTTGAAGTTTGTCTCCATAATGCTCTGCTTGATATCTGTGGCATGTGCTGGAGACTGCCAGCTTCCACAAAGCATATAGTTGCCGCCACGTAAGAATATTTGGTCCTTTTCTTGCATGAAAAAGGCAGTTTGTAGAGCCATTTCACCATTTCCTCCCAAATTAAAGTATGATTTACCTATATTCACTTCTGTGGTGAAATTGCCTTGAATTTCAACCTTTTTCATATGTCTTCCCCGAGCTGCTTATTCCTAACATGGCCAGTATTTCAAATCCTCTTTCTTTCACTGATGCAGAGGTGAGCAAGGGCACCATGAAACTCAATCACTAATATGATACAGACTTAAAACATTCTTACATGGAGTTTTTTGGGGTTTATTTTATTTTATTTTATTTTTGTGTGTGTGTAGAGGCTATTTTAATACAAGTCATTTTACTGCTACTTGCCATGTAGTTCTGGTGCTGCATCAGATCAACTAAAGGGCCTATGAACTGTGGTAAATAAAGTGTGGGCAGAAGCAGATGAGAGGGAAGCAGCAATGTCTTGCATCATCTTTCCAACTGATGTAAAAGGCTTCGTGTGAGGCAGAGAAAGTACACTTTTTTTGGCAGCCAAGTGAAATCCGCAAGTGGCCCATAATTACTCCAGTTGCTAGCTCATAGATCACCACAGAGGAAACAGTTCAACCAATAAATAACCTTTTCTCGTTCACTTTATCTCTTATCAGCATTGATAGCTGTTCAAAGAGGGGTTTTTTTTACATTTGTTTTGCAGTCTTAATACAGTACATGGTTGATTCAGTTTGCTAAAGTAAGAGAAATGCGAAAGCCTCTGTTCTTGAAAGCAATTGTTCAGAATAGTTCTAAAGCAATCACCCCTTTTTCTCTTGTTTTTATGGGAGCTGCATGATTGTGCATTCCTCAAGAATCCAAAATGCGTATTTAACCAGTGAAATCAACTCACCGAGTTTCCTTCTTTCCGTGGTTCTTCATTGTCCAGACATGCCTTTGACATTCTAGAAGCATTAATTCCTTTGGATACAGAAGCCATTGTCTTCTGCATGCAAATTCTAAGATCTTTTGAGAAGCTCTTTGTTCTTACTGTAATTTCTCTGAGATGTTGCCAGCATATGAACTTAAAAGTGTAATCAGCCATCCAAATTTGAAAAATTTTCCATGTTCTTTCCATTTCTTGTTCTTCCCCCACTTTTATCTTTTATGAGGTGTTAAATGACTCACAGTCTTTAACAGCCATGTGAATTAATCGTGCAGCTAATTCCTGCCAGGCTTGAAAAAGCACATCACCAATTTTATAAAATACTATTACTATAAAGCTGAATTCAGCTATTTCTTCTATTTTTTTCCCCTCCAAGGCATCACAGCAAAGATAGACTAATGTGATGGCAAAGTGCCACCTAACACACCTGTTAGCTTCAGCTGCTGTCAGTGTTCCTGATATTGTCTTTGTGCTACCTGTTGTGGTCCCTGACCCTATAATGCACAGGTACAGGGATTTAAACCTTCTTCTACAAGGTTAGTTGTGTGCTGGCTCAGATGTTGGACCTGGCTCACTGGAGAGAAGCAGCGGGAGTGTGGGTGAAGAAGCAAGGCTTGCCCTTTCAGTAGCACCTGGTCAGCAGAAATGTTTAGCAGCATTGTGAAACATTTCCTGAACTTTCTGTGACCAAAACCACAGCAAGCACTTAGGATAATACATCTCTCTCCTTCTGTAAAAAATTAGATTTAACCCAGTATGAAATTTCAAAACTAAAATGTCATTTTTGACTGCACAGTTAGAAAAATTATCCCAAACCAAGAAGAATCAGGCTGGCTTTATAACAGGGTTTGCGTAAACTGCTATTGCTCTTAATGTGTCTCATTATTCAGAAAAACATGGTTTTGAGCTTGTCAGGGACCCTGTATCAGTAGTAGGAAAGCAATTTCTGTACAGGCATAACCATCAAGAATTTTCAGAGCGATGATGGAGAAAGATCAAAATCTTTTTTGCATCTAGTTCTTGTTTTTCTTAGGAGTGAATCACGTTCTAAAAGGCCTAACTATTAATGTTTGCTTAACATATTAGAAATCAGAGGCTGTGGATCTTCATTGATCCATTTGTGTGCTTTTTCATTTTCGTGATTTTCAGTCCTTCCTAAGAGGAGGTAAGTTTAGCTAGATATTTACAAGCAAAAATTCATTAAAGTTCTTTGATGAGAAAAGTTTTAGAAGAAAATGGTACTATGATTTTTTTCCTTCTAATGATAAATGACAGTTTTGAGTGTACCAGTTCTTGAGAAATCAACTATCTTGTGATTACTATTTTAATTCCATTCTATTAATGTGGCAAGTTCTCAGAAAAATAACTGATTTAGCTGTAACACGCGAGTCTTTATATGCAGTCATAATCTGGGAGGGGGAAGGAAACCCAACAAAACACACCACAAGAACCCCACAACAAAAAGAACAAGAACCCCACATCAAACAAAAATTTCTGTCTCTGAATTAAAACAATGTAAGAAATTTCTAAAATTAGGAAGTAAACATGCAAGCACATTGCTCGTCCTAATGGGCTAAAGTTGTACTTTATGCTATGAAAAAAGTTCTTTTCAGTTTCTCTGTGAAGAAGATGCTACTGACTGTAAGGCTGTAGATGGGATGGTCTTATTCAATCTGACTTTTCAAAACTAATTCTTACAATTTTTTTAAAAGGTATGAACAGCATATAGCAAGATTCTTTGAAGGTGTGGGCTTTTATGAAAAGTAATATTCAAAAGATGCAGAGTAATAACTGATTAGCACAGCAGCTTTTGGTAGTTGAATAGGGTTTGACACTGCTACATCTTAAAGTACAGTTAAGAAGGTGGATATCCAAGTGACTTAAAAACTCATGTTTACTGAAGACTTACCTCTCCTTAATTAACTTACACAAGCTTGTGATTTAAAAGTAGTTTTCATATTTTAATGTCTTTGCTTTTTATAGCTGTTGGATGAACTGCCAATGATATACAGTTGTTGTGTGTTTGTCTACTGCCTGTAAGTATTTGCTAATTTCTTTTTCCCCGAATATTTATGAAATGTTAACTTTTGAAATGTGCAGTCTCTAAAGCCAAATTTAGTGTATAGTGAGATGAAGCTTCTACTGCTTTTGGTGAGGTCTGGTTTTGCACAGCACTATGACATTGGAGCAGTAGGCTGCCATTAGTCCTAGTTTTTGCTAATTTAGATATATTTTACCAGTGTTTTTTAGCAGAAAAAAAACCCCGCTTCTATTAAAGATTTAGTGTGGTGTACAATCAGAGCTCAGTGCTACTTGGTATAAAAACAGCAGACATAATAAAATCAACTTCAGTAACACCTACAAAATTAGCAACATTATAATTTATTGGAGCTGGATTTCTATGATGTAGTCTGACTCAAAACACTTCAGGTTTCTGGCTAAACCTGCTTTCCACTCATCTGGAAAATTAAAAAAAAGATTTTATGAAGAGTTAAATGCATATTTTGTGGAGAGTGTTTTGGAACATGTGTGACAGCTTAATGCAATGCCAGGATGTTTTCAACCATTTAATTTTGGGAGCAACGTAACATTTGACAACTGTGAAGATACCCTAAGTTGGCTTTTACTTGCTTGTTGCTGCAAGGCCTGGATTTAACATGATTTATTCTGTCACTTGGAAAATGTAAATGGTAAATCAACTTGTTGCAGACAAAAAGAGAGGAAAAAAGGCTTTTTGCTTTTGAAAATATCAAATATTCAGCTGTTGAAAATCGTAATGTCTTTGGTAAAGATTACCAGTTTGCAATGGAGTCGGGGTGCTCAAGGACTAAACCTCTGTCTGTGGAAATAACCCTCAATTTGTGATTCATACGTTAGTATGATTTGTACAAACTCAGGACCAGAATCCTAATGCCTCTCTTAGCAGAAATATTTCCATTGTAGCTCCCTATCTCCTTGAAACTGCCTTTGCATTTCTTTTGCCTGATTTGAATGTGATTGGGGAAAAGCATGAGAAGTGGCTATAAAAATCTGTCTGAAAAAATATTTTTTTGTGTGTGCAGTGGTTACTATATTATCTTCAAAAGCGCTGAAGCCTGTCGCTGCATTTATAGCTCTAATAAGATTCTGTATATATAAGCTTGGTAGCAATTAAAATGTTCAAAAGAATGAGCTAATGTGTAGTTTAGGAGGCTTTTAATAATCGTTTTGGTTTTCTTGAAGGCAGATTGCAGGTGGTTCTGCACAGGACATTTCCTTATACGTCATTCAGTCCTGCTGACTCTTAAGCTGTGTAATTATTTCAGCAAGCCATTTTGCAATGCAGCACGTTGTGCTGCCTTTAGATTTTTTTTTCCCCAGATATGTTTTTAATTTTTTTCCTTTTGTTCATTCATGAATGTGTCTGTTTCTGAAAGTTTATAAACAAATAAACTAAACAGATGTGACTTGGAGTTTTATAGACAACTTCCTCCAGCCCTAATGATGATGGGCTTCTCAAAGTTCATCTTTGTTCAGATATTTTGGACCTTTATTTCTGATGGATGTGTGGTCTGCAATGTGTGTGTATTTCCATCACAACGGAGACTGAAGCACAGTGCAGAGGTTGTGAAGCTAATTTTAATTGATTGTTTTACATACTGGGAGCAGTTAGCTATTTACCTTCCACTTCTACCAGTACCCAATCTAGCAAATTTACTGTACTGTGACTGTAGTGAAGACAAACAGTCTGCATTTTAACCTATCTCTGGAGTTCACTGTTTTGCAAGGCAGTCCTTTTTCCACTGCCTTTAGTTCACAGATGTAATGTTTTTTGACGGCTGTATTGCATTTCAGACTAACTTCTAATTTGACATCCATTATCACCCTTTAAGCACCTCCTGAAAACACTTCTGTTTTACAAACTCTTTTCTTAGAGGGCGTTACTTTTTTTTGTATATGCTTATTGGTGTTGGGGTTTTTTTGCACTATAAATGTTTTTAAAAAAAACATTTATTGGTAGAAGTATGAATTTTTCTATTAAAATAATACATCCTTATTGGAAGAGTTACAATTTCTTGAAGGGTCTAAGACCCATTAGGATCAATTTGCTCCCAAGTTTTGTGATAATATACCTTGAAAAATGCATCCTTTATATGGTAAGTGATAAATGTTATTACTCTCCTTTATGTTCTCTTCCAGGTACGAATGTTTCAAGTACAAGAACACAGTCAATTATCCACTGCTTTTCTTTTTAATAACATACAGCTTTGTAGTCAGCATAGTAAGTAACTTTTTCTAATATGGCATTTTCACCTGTAGGTTGACAATTTTCCTGTTAGCAAAGGAACATTATAGAGGCAATACTGAATCTCTGTCACTTCCAGTCAAGAAAGACAAATTATTCTTTTGTTGGGAAAATGATGTTCTGGCCACCTTTCTATCTAAACCACTGTATAGAATAAATGAAGGGGAAAAGCAATAATCCAGTTGCTAGAATAGGAATGTGAGAAAAATAGTCACTGTTGATTTGTTATGAGGCCTTGGACAAGCTGTTTTCCTCACCTTCTCTCACTGGAATTCATCTATAGAAATAAGAATCATCCTGTTCAACAGGCTTCAGAAAGTGAACTGTGATACTCAGTCCAGGATATTGAATGGTGTTTTAAAACAGCCAGAATAAGAAAAGAATTCAGCTGTTAGTTAAAATTCTTCTGGGTTTTTTTGTGTCACAGCTCAAAACACAGCGCAGTGTTCTCCCTTTAGGAATAAACTTAGTTTTGTGCTGTCAACCACAGATGAAATTTCCTTCATAATTTCTGTTGATAGCCATTTCTTAAAGAAAATAAGTAATATTGTAAGTCATCTTCAGCTGTCAAAATTCTACCCCATTCTCTTCTGTTTCTCCTACAATTTTTTACACCTGTGGCATGTTATGCCTAAGGTCTAGTGCCTTTCTCTATTTAAGAGCATAAATTAAATTACCTTAATTAACAAAAGAAAGAACTACTAGCTTTTTGTAAAATGAATTGAAATGTTAAATTATTGTCTAAAACATTAGTAATAGCAAATCAAAACAGAGTACTTTTTCTTCTTGCAATGCATGTTGAGAATGTGTCTGGTAATTTCAGCATCTTAATTGGTTTTGTATGTGCTGCAACTCTATTAAATGAGAAACCTAATGTTAGGTGTTAATGTTTCTATTTGTGCTTCTTAATTTAAAATAATTCCACAGTTAAAACCTCAGGTATTGCCAGAGGAAACTTCAAATGTTTAATCAACTTTAATGGTGCATGGATAGACACTTATGGCTTGATTCTAACAGAACAAGTCTTGGCAATATTTAGATAAATAATGTTACAGTCATTCTGTGTTGCAAATTATTTCTCTTTTTTTTATCTTTCCAGGTTTACTTAAATTTGAAAGAGCCTGTATTCCATCAGGTAAATCTTGCTTTGTTGGAGCAGCTAATCTTGTTTTTTAATTATGATGTTTTAGTGGAATGTTTTATAGTATTTTATAGCTGGAAGGAAGATAAAAGGGAAGAACAGCTTGCCTTTTGCTTTTTCTTTGAATATGTTGCTGTCTGTCACGTTGCCATCCTCTCACTTAATGAGCTGAAAAAATTGAATGGTTTAATGCATGTTCTGTTTTAGCATTTGACCTCATATTTCTGTTGGTTTTCGTCAGAGGCAAACATAACAAGGTGTCCCTAAGGTGTGTGTGAGAGGGGAGCTTAAGAAATCCTCTTCTGCTTTTTTCCTTTAGTAGCTGCTTTGAAACTATGACCTTGCATCATAACATGGCCTGTGTGACTTAGAACTATGTTCTTCTCTCTGCTTTAACATATTAGTTGATTGAGTTTTTTAACTACTTGACTTAGAGTAAATTCAAGGTGAATTTAAATACAGAATGCCTTCTAGGGTTATTTAGCAGACTGGTTTGTACAGGCTTAATGGCATGTTTGGTACAGGCTCCTTTTGTTGCAGCTCAGGAGCATTAATATGCATCCTCTGCCTGTGGGGATTGGACTGTATCGCTTTCCTCTTCACAGGAGGTTAGAAAAGATGCTCGTTTCTGTATGCCACGGGTAGTTTTCCCTCATTTATGATTTTTTGATTAGGAGTAACAGCTGAAAAATTGCCAAGCAGAAAGCACTGAGCTCTTTGCAGGACAGAGCTTTAAAGCCTTAATTTTTAAAATTGGTAGTGCCATTGCTTGTCAAAATGTGCCTGCTGCATCAGCAGCTGTAAAAATGATACGTGGCTCCTGTTGCTGGATTAGTGAGGTGCTGATCAACAGAATACATTCTCAGCTGCTCCAGATAATCTCTCCTAGAAACATGGATTGTTGCTGTACCTGTAAATACAAGAGAAACTTGCAGGGTTGGTTTTTTTTATAATGTTAATTAAATCCTTCCCATTTTTCCCCCTACTTACATTTCCAGCAGGAAGATGCTGACTGGGATGAAAGTAGCAATTTCTGGTGTTTTTACACAGCTGATCATAACTGGTTTTGAATGAAGTGACTTAGACTAATTTTGTTTACTATTTACTTATTTATTTATTACGAACTTTTATCTCTTTAATCATTTATTTACCCAACCTACATTTGTTGCAATAAATATGTCACAGCCTCACTATATTCCAGTTTGATGCGTTTGGCATAGATATTGTCCCATGTCACAAATACTAAGACAATAGATATTGTGACTTGTTGGGAAAGAAGGAAATATGGAAACTTTAAACTGTTGCCCCAGACCTTTAATTTTTTTGCATCTGATTTTTCTTAGGTTCAAAGTATGAATTCTTTGTTATAATTTATACACAAGGAATCCATGTAGAAAATATTTGGGCATAAAAGTGCTGGACATTTTACAACAATTCTTTGCAAATTGATTTTTATGGAGAACATACAGTTATGGCTGAATTCCAAATGTTCAAGTACTGTACTCATTTTTTCACAGTTTTTGCCAAATATGTTGTAAATCCTGAGGAAATGTTTCTCTGACTGCACAACAGAGCAAAGTTATTTTCTTAATACTTGTCCATTACTTTAGAGTGCATTAAAAAAAGTAAAATAATTTCAGTAAGCATTTTCCAACTGAATGGGTCACATGGACTTGAAGTACAGTTAAATATGCTCATGCAATCATTGTTTAAAACACGGTCTTGGTCCCTAACTGTGTTAGAAAGCAGCATCAGGAGATAAAGCAACATTTGATTCCTCTAAGTGTTTGTCTGTGATTATCATAATTCGTCAGGCTTGCAAAAAGGGGAATAACTGCATGGACAACCTAATATTGTTCCTTGTTTCAGTTTGGGTGTTTTTTTCCATGAAAGAAAAGCAGTAAGAATGGAAAAGGATCGTATTATACGTAGCAACCAGGATCCAAGCCTCAGTTTTCCGCAAATTACTTTCTACTTGTCTTCCCAACTTAGGCTCATAAGTTGCTGACTGCCAGCAAGGCACAATTATGATTTCAGTTTGTTATCCATGGCACATGGCAACATAGACCAATTTCTTTTTCTCCATCCACATATTGGAGATCTTTAAGGGTCTTAGTGCTTTAACCATGGGAATGATGAAATGCATGTTTTGGGCAGTTGGAGGCAGCACATCATTAGAAGGAAGTAAACATCTTCCTGCCTGACAACTGAACTAGCTTTTTCTGCCACCTCATCAATTAAATAAAAGGTACCCTTGGCCTTTACCAGTGTATATTGTCTTGTTTATGTTCAAATTGCTCAGGCTAGAGCACTATTATTACCTAATTTTCAAGGTGCTAAACAACCCTACATCGCAGTTGCCTAGTTGTTTTTAAGCCAGCATCATTGTCACAGGAAACAGCTGTGCCTCCCCCTCTTTTCCATCTGGCACATAAATTTACTCTCTGATGGCAATTTGACTTGAGGTTCAGGTTCAAATCAACAACTAATTCTCCTCGGAATTAGTTTTAAATCAGATTAGTTGTTCATCCCTGTTTACCACATGTAGATTAGTGCTTATACAAGAAGAGGGGTTGGGGAAGACCAGCTGCTAGTATAGAGTGATCCACAGACACACAAATATAAGACAGCCCTGGAAGCAGACAAAATTACCTTGACAGTTAAACTTTTGAAGTCAAGTCTTACAGTGAGTAGCCTTCTTTCTAATAGGATGAGGTCTAGAAAGCTGTCACCTACAAAGCATTGTCTTCCATCCTAATTTGTTTGCTTGCCACATATCGTATGCTGACTATGCGTTTGCACTTGTAGCAGTGAAAAACCTCATTCAGCTAGTGAGCCAAGTTACATGAATAATAAAATAGATCTAAAAACCTATTTTATTTGCATAGTCGTCTGCTGCAAGAGTTTGAAGCAAATTTTTGCAAACAAATAATTAAAAGGTAAATGGAAAATCAGATTAAATAGCTGTTTCTTCTACATTAGGAAATGTGATGAAAAAATAGACATTTCAGAATGTAGTTGTGGTGTCCCATGAGAAACTAAGCAAGCTGGAGAAGTAGATTATTATGAGAATTGCGAAGAGGGTAAGGGAGTGACTAGTGAAAAATAATTAAAGGAGATGATGAAAAGCCTGGATTTTCTTAGGATAAGTAGTGGGACTGTTTTGGGAGTTTTTTTTTAACAACCCATAGCAGGAAAAAGAGTAGTGTACTGATGGTATTTGCGATGATACAAAGTTCAGAGGCATCACTGAGTACAGGGGAGGAGATGAAGAGATAACTGGGAGACTTGAGGACTAGGATGACAACTGGTTCAAAATTGAAGAGATGCGCTGTTGGACAAATACCAACCATACTTCTTCTAAACTGCTCAACAGATTACCAAAGGAGGAGAGGGAGTGCCTGGATGTTTACTGATCACAGCACAATAACATGAACAGTGAATTTTTTACTTTTGATAGAAGTAAAATACAAGTATTAGTCACCTAATTTACCAATTAAGGTGACTGAGTAAGAGAGAGAGACTAAAGCAGGAAAAGGTACTTCATTTGCCTTGATAAAAAAATTAGTAACATTTTTCTCTATGGGTGTTTTAAATATACAAGTACTAAGAAAAAAGTGAAATCACAAAGAAATATGTCTGTAGAAGTACATAGGGGAGATTGAAACTGCGTGAAGAATATGTTATATCAGGACACAACTTGTTCAGACTTACAGGACTCCCCATTCTGGGGAATCTGTGTGTACCCACTCAATGTCTTCCAGCTCTCCAGAGTCCTTCTGGCTGCTAAGGCAACGGTTAGTTGTAGGCTTGTGGCTAAATATATTGTGCCTTTTAAGGGAATGTGTTCTTACTTTCTGTATGTTCAGGTTGCCAAGCATCTGATAAAAATGACCTTTTCAGGCATGTCTTCACCACAGAGCTTTTTCTGTTTTGTTGTTGTCCTGTTGAAGACCACATATAAAACTGACTTGAGTGATATTTCACTGTTACACAGACCATTTGCGGATGTCTTCCAGAACGCGAGTACATCTTTCATTCTGGCTAGTGCTTTTACCTGCGCAGTAGCTTAGGGAATGAGGAAGGATATTCTAACTCTCCAAAGGTTCAGTTCTGCAAGTCATTGAAGGGGAAGCTTGGTTCACTGTGACAGGTAGTGTCCCAGAAGCTCTACAGCAGTGTCTTCTGACTTGTGTGTCATTTTGCCATCATGTTCATGCATCTGAGTAGTAGAGTAGAGGAGAGAGAGACTCTTTTATATGGATCTGAATCGTGGGTCATCTACTGCCACCACCTGTGACTCCTAGAATGCTTCCATCAACGCTACCTCTGTACAATCCTAAACATCCACTGATCAGATTATGTGACTAATATGTCTGTTCTAGAACAAGCAACAGTCACAAGTATTGAGGCCATGTTTCTGAGAACGCAGCTGCGTTGGGCAGGGCACGTCTCAAGGATGAAGGACCACCGCCTCCCTAAGATCTTGCTTTATGGTGAACTTGTCCCCGGCTGCCACAAGAGAGCATCCCCAAAGAGAAGATACAAGGACTCCCTGAAACAACATCTCAGCCTTTGCCATATTGATCAACATAACTGGTCTACTCTGGCCTCCAATCGGGAGGTCTGGAGGCACACCATCTATAACGCTGCTGATGCTTTTGAGAAAGCACACAGGATCACTCTTGAGGAGAAAAGACAACGCAGAAAGAATCATGTCTTGCAGAATATACCACCTAAGGAGTCCTTCTGTATGCCTTTTGCAACTGGTCTTGTCTATCTCGTATTGGTCTTTTTAGCCACCAGCACACTTGTAACAAATGTGGGTAGAGCCCTCCCCAAATCTTCATTCACAAAGCCTAGCCATGATGATGATCATGCATCTGAACAGGGCCCAAACAAGTGAATCTGAATTAGTTCATTCAAGACCTGTCAAGGCAGCATGTAACTGTGCTGAGTTACTCAATGTTTCAGCATCATCTTGGGGATGGTCCTTCTTTTTCTCTTGGCTCAAATTTCTTTTCCAGAAATCCAAAAACATGTAGAAGTCAGTTTTCTTTGTTGCAAATTCCAAATATAGTTTCCGAGTTCAAGTACTTAGGCTAACTATCTTTTGATAGCTGGTTGGTGTATTAATAGATAAGTAGTGGTTGCCAAGAACCTAGAATCTCTCAGTGCTGTTCCCAATGTGTATACTAATATTTGAGGCTGATAAATCGAATTTATTAACCAAGGATGGGCAGAAGGCCAGGAGCAGAGGAAACAGAAAAATGGAAATAGCAGGCTATTTCTGCTTTCTGTACTAGAAGGGTAGATGAAGAACCAGTTTTGTGTGCTCCCCCCTCTCAGTGTGGAGTACCAACTTTGCTTCTGACTTCCATAAGTGAATCCATATGATTTGCTTAACTGCCTCCACATCAAAAGTGCTGCCAGACATAGAGCCCTGAAGTGCCTACTTCCCATTTTCGAATTAGAAGGATGTTCTTCATGTTTGACCTTCTTTTCAGGTAATCCAAACTTTGGGTTTTTCCCCAACTGCAAAGATACGGGCTTCAAAGCTGAAATGTGCAGGTTTATTTGCATCTGAAACAGCAAAGAAGGAACTGTCTAGTGATAACAAAAGGTGGTAAGATTCCGCTGTTTCCTTTTGTTTCAATTGCAGTACAAGAATGTTCTTTGGCTTACAGTTTAAAGACACTGAGATAAAAGAGCAGAAAACTTGCTTGGGTTTTCATCTGTCACTTAAGTGATGTCTTAGTTAAAGAAGAAGAACAAAGGGAGCTAAAGGAATGGAAAAATTTGAGTTAACTTGATTAAGGTAGTTTGTTTTTTTTTTTAATATTGTACTTTATCCTTCTTTGAGTGGATGGATTATACCTAACAAATTTTTACCATGATGAAAATAGTAAATCCATAGTTGGTAAAGGAGATAAAGTAAGCACTGCTCCCAGGAGTACAAACTGAATTATGCAGCTTGGTGTATAGCCATCTAGTAAGAAAGAGCTGTAGCAAAACGTGCAGCTACAGTCTCTGCATATCACAGCAACACCCTCTCAGTGCTCACCTTCAGCGTGGAGGATTGGAGCGTGCAGAGCAGAACAGTTTGTTGTTCCAGTCTTTCACAGGCTTTTAAACACAAATGTGTTTTACTGCTAACAACCTGGTTGGGTGGAGGAGTGGAAAAGACAAGAAATTGAACTGTCAGCTGTGGGCATATTTTTCGTCAGTCACTGCAAAGTTCTTTTTATTTTTTTTCCCTTCCTCCCTCCATTAAGACTGTCCTCTTCTGCAAGCCATTAAGCAGTTCAGTAGGAAATACCAAGCCGGAAGCTCTACAAAGAAAGCTTTTCTTAGCTTTTCCTCTTTCCCACTTCCAGCAACTGCTAAAAAAATAGCATTTTACCTGGACTTTGGGCTGCTTGTAAGATCTGTTTCTCTGGGCATAGTCTGACATTATTTAACTCCTTGTACAAAGAATCCAAGAGCAATTTGGGTACAAGCATAAAGGGGGTCACACCCCTAATGTGTATGACAGAAATTTCTCTTCATGGATAGATTTTTCCCATATCTCTGCTGCAGAGGAGTGTTTTAGCAATGAAAATTGTAAGAAGGAGGAGATCAGCAAAGAAAGGGCATCAAACTGTAATCTGGATTCTAGAGGAGCCTTTCCACGACTACCATCTTCCTATGTGCCATCCCTCTCTTAGAATAAATTACTGGATTTGATTAGAAAAAAAGAAACAGGCTGTTTTACATGAGGCTGGTCAAGTAAATGTTGTTAACGTTTTACATTTAGTCTGTATTTGTTATATGGTGGGGTCTTTTTAGGCCAAATATCAGCAATGAAGAATTGTACCAGCATGCAGCACCTAGCTCACCTGAGCACTCTCCTTTCTACCTTTAGCTTGGGACTGATAGGCACTTGATACTTGGGCTGTGTCTAGCAGGTTTTGTTGGTTTTCTTTATTTCCTGATTTATGTGCCGTACCCCAACAAGGGGACTGGAATTAACAGTTTTGTATAAGGTACGAGCCAGAACCAATTAGCCCACAGAGCAGAACACACAGTAATAGTAATTTATTTACTGAAGTTCTTCAATCTCACTCTGAATGCATATGAAGAGCTGCTGTACTGAATAACTTTGAATAGTCAATATTGGAGCTTACTTTTACCTGTTGTCAAAGGTAAGGGCTCTGTTGTCTGTCTTGTTTGATAGATATGCACATATGCACATATGGTCTGTACTACTAACCTCATCCTTAAAGCTAAAAGGAGTTGGCAAATTTGCCTTTATAGACTTTTGAATACTTCACTTTGCAGTATTACAGCTACCTATTTTATGTCAGATGACTAGATGCGTGCATATGCTTACAGGATAGTAGTATCTGACTGCCTCAGTAAGGGCAAAGTAAGAGCCAGTCCTTGTCTCGAAGGCAACATAGTTTAAAAGAAGAAAGGGTGTCAGGAGGTCAGTAAAACATGGTAAGGACA
This sequence comes from Lepidothrix coronata, assembly GCF_001604755.1. Taxonomy (NCBI): domain Eukaryota; kingdom Metazoa; phylum Chordata; class Aves; order Passeriformes; family Pipridae; genus Lepidothrix; species Lepidothrix coronata. Next base: position 504,154 of record NW_016690354.1, on the reverse strand, counting down.
CTGGTTTGTAGACACATTTCTGTGAGGTTTAGTGGCTTTTCAAAATAGACAGCAAAGCTTTGTCATTTTTGTCTTTCATGCAGCATTAGATAGGAGTTAACCTTTCCCATTTTGCTCCTAGTTAAGTCAGGGAACAAGTAAGAAAAAAATAGCGAGGGGCTTGTGGGCCACTGGAGAGAGACAAAGAGCAAGGCACAGCTGCTTGGAACAAACTGCCTTTTGGCAGGAGGAAACCAGTGTTCAGAATAAAAAGTATAGAGAGTAATTGAATGTCACTAGTGTCTAAAAATCCTGCCTGCTGCACTGGCTTCTGCATCAATTCCTAGGCATGACTGACCACATTTTTCCTTTCCTTTAGTCTTTACATCTTGGGGATGGTGTTACATGGATCCTAAGTTTGTGAATAAAATCCAGTGATTTAAAGATCACGAGGCAGAAAATAAATGATTACTTTGACTTTTTATATATGTCAGGCAATTGCATGCAAGTTCATCAAGCCTGCAGTGAGCCAGATTTTCCTCATGGATCTTCAGAGCATACAGCCTTCCCACTATATAATTAAATTGAATCCCAACAATCTGTAATAGTTGTTTGAAATGCTTCCTGGAAAGTTTCTTCCGTATTGAAGTGTGGGCATACTGCAAAGTCTATTCAAGTGTTTGCTTTCAGGAAAAAATATTATTAGATATCAGTGAAAGAAGTACAGCTTTCAAAAGTGATTTTAGCTGATGCTTGCAGAATCTTGAGCTAAAATGCAGAGACAAAGAGATGACAGGAGTTAGTTACCATTTTTGATTTCAGGATTGTTTACGAGTGCCATCTAGTGTTTGCTTTCAAATTCAAAACAGTGAAACTGGTTTTACACAACTGACTTTTCCTGTTATTGCATAAAGACTGTGGTTTAGAGTCATACTTTTATTTGAAACTTTAATGGAAGGCTTTCTTGAGAGGAAGTTAGAAGGAATGCTGTTTTCTTGAGACTAAGAAATCAAAAAAACAATAGAGGCTTCAAATTTTTTTTTACTCCTGTAGTGTTTTATAGGGTCTCTCGAATCCAACTGCTGAATTTTATCTCTTTTTTTTCTTTTTTTCCCCAGGTCATGTATGGAACACTAGTTTCTATTATAGTTCTACGATCCGTTTATATAGTATTATGGTAAGTAACTATTTAATTCAATATTATAACATGACATTTGCATCTTTTTTTTGGTGGGCTTAACATAAGAAATTGGCAGTGGCAGAATTTCTTTGACTAGGTACGTAATGCTAGCTCATGGGCTCTGCTTGGTTCATAGGGAATGGCTCATCACCTTACACTTTTTGAAGCCACTGGGATAACAATAAACTAAACTGAGATTTCTTCATTTACGATCAATGTTCACTGCCAAGTGTCCTGCTGGTGGCTTCAGCTGTTAGTCTGGGACTTCAAGGGGAATGGAGTTTTTGTCTTCATATTGCTGGGTAATGCAAAATCTATTGCTAGTGTTCAAAATAATGATACCTGGAGAGTGGTAAGAGTAAGACTGCAGAGCAGAACCATCACTTAGTAATTTCCATTCTTCTTCTTCCCTGCTCTAGTATTTAAAATTCAAATGTAAAAGATGTAAAATGATAGTTTTTCTTACAGTTTCGGCTGGGTAAAGTTAGGTATATGTTATGGAAATTGAAATAAAAACTGTAACAAACAAAAGGTATTAGAAGCGTTAGGAGACATGAGAAGCATTAGAATCATCAGAGCACAGATTTGGTAGGTAAAAGGGAAGAAAATAGAATTGAATGAGTATTGTAGTAAACACATACTTTTAGCTCTCAGGAACTCAGTTGGGTGTCCATTTCTGTCTATGCCATGTGAATTGTTGGTGTTCTTGTGTATTTGGGGACTGCTCCTGAAAATTGCTTATTTCTTTCTACTGTCATCATTCTAAGTGTGCTTTTTGTTAAACTTTGTTTTGAGTTGCACACATATCTGTTCAGGAGCACAAGGAAAAATTTCACAGAAGGTGGGAATTTGAAGTTTCATAGCATCATTAAATATCCTGAATTGGAAGGGACCCACAAGGATCAAGTACATGCACTGAATCACCTTCCAATTGCAATTTCAGTTCATGTGGTTTGGCTTTCCTCAAGAAATTCTGACAAACCAAGTGAAAATGTTCACAGAGTTTTATTAAGGAAAAATAACAAGCTAATAGTGTGTTGCAGCTTTAGAAACAGCCATCAATTTAAAGGCACTTTTCAAACGCATGAACTGGAAGTTTTAATCCTAACCTAAAGATCTGAAGTGGTATTACATTAATTCACTTCCAGGGGGAACTAAATTGAATCAAGTTCAAGTCATTTTAATTTTGTTCTTATTCAAGGACTTAGCACAGTTCTAGTCGCTTAGATGAAATTTCTTTCTGTCTGTATAGACAAACTCTTGGGCCTGCTATTTGTTTAGTTCTGCAAATTACACACAGCTGTGCATTCCCATTGTTTCTGATGTATATCTTAGTCTTCTGTCTTTATCAATAACATCACCATTCTCTCGCAGAGTATAATTCATTGTTTTCCTCCAGCAAAGTCTGTCTCTGAAGTTCCACCTACTTTTTGCTTCAGTTTTAGGGTTTTGGAGTGTATATTCTTAATTAGCCTGATCACTTCATTGCAACAGGGCCCTACAATGACTTGCTTCCCCCCTTTGGTTATATTATGCAAACTGGTTAGAAAGTTGGGATGGGGAGAGAAGTAGGTTTAAACTACTTCTAAGTTTTAACTAAACTACTGCTAATTTTGAATTAGTTCTGCTAGAGAAGCTGTGCCAGCCTGAAGGTACCCTTTCTTTTCTCTAAAATTCATCTCCAAAAACACTTTTGGATTTACTTTCTCTGCATTGCTAGAACATATTCCTGTATTTCCATCAGTAGTGCTAGCACTTGTCCAAGCCTGTTTCAGTTTAAATATTGACCCTGATTTCTGTTTATTTTGTTTTTTACTTCACTTCCTATCATATTTCTTAGTGTGGGGCTTAAAGTCACTCTGACTTTAGAGTGAAAATCCCAAATAACAGCATGTTATTCCTTCCAGGCTACTATTGCATCCTGTCCTCATTATTTGTTCCTTGTCCTGCCTGTTTTCCCCCACACTTTTAATCTCTTTCTTGGTCTGCTTCCTTGACAACATGACAACTGGGCAAATGTTATTCTCTGTTCACAAAGCATGTTCCCTATTAATAAATGATGCCAGTCTCTTTCTCATTCCTTCACAAAACACCAGTGTTTATTCCCTGAACAATTCTACCTATAATTACCTACTTACCAGCATGTCTAACATACTATTTAGTGCTCCTTAATGTCTTGGTCTTGCTTATGTCCTTGGAGCACTGAGTTGGGAATATTACAATGTAGTTTCTGCCATGTACTGCATGATGCTCCACACATTTATTAGATAAACAAGTAATAGTTTTGATAGTTTATATTAGCAGTGCATTTGTTAACATATACAGCTTGTATCTGGTTAGCTTGCCCTGTGGAAGAAGCTCTACCTGCTATGTTTTGCACATTTTTGTTCCCAGTGCTCACAGCTCTGAAACATGTGCTGTGTGTAGCACACACAGTGGAGGGAAAAGCAGCTCAGGAATGCATTTTAACCCAGAATTTCAACCGTGCATTCATAACATTTAAAAATAATGTGAACAGTATTTCATGGCAGCCTTTTAGGGTTGGATTTGGCTTTGCTTTTGGACTTGACTTATTGGTGGGAAAGGAGCCTTCCATGTAGCAAGTTTACAATTCCATGGTCCAACCTGAATGTAGATAGGGAAACTAAGTTTATGGATGATGCACTTCTTTGCATCTGATTCTTCAGTGTGTTTCCCATATCTTAAACAGGATTTTTTTTTCTCCCAAAATTAAATTGTTTTTTTTCTATCTCCAGCAGCACTCAAGTTTAAAATATGCATGAGGTTACTGTTTTCTAATAGCATTCATTTGGTTAGTTGTTGGTCATGGTGGTCTGTGTTTGCAAAAGTAATTTTGTAACACTGTATTTAAACAAGTTCCTTAGTATAGGGATATCTATTTGAAAAGAGCCTCTTCTTTTGAGAGAGTCCTAATTTGTAACATGGTTTCTTGGTTTTTTCGTGTTTTTTTTTTAATGAAAGATTATATGTGGGACTGAAGAATTAGTGCCTTTTAGCCAATGTCAGTTTTCTCACTTCCTTGTTTCATTAGGAGAGTACAGTATTTAGGGAAACAATTAGATATATAGAAGTGAAACATTTAAAAGAACTGTCTCAGAGAATGTGAAGTCAGGAGAGAGAAGGAGTAAAATAAAATATTTAAATAGATGAAATTTAAAGTTAATATTTTTTCTTTTGGGGAAAAAAACAAATTGATAAAGCATTTTTTTAATATGTAATAGTATTTGTGTATGTTACACACTGCCTTTAAAGCATTCTGAACTAAACTTTGCATTATTTCTCTCTCTCTCTAGGGTATACCCATGGCTTAGAGGTCTAGGCTATACATCTTTAACTGTATTTTTAATGGGATTTTTTCTCTGGAATGTGGACAACATTTTCTGTGATAAATTGAGGTGAGTTTTTTCGCTTTGTCTGGATAACTCTAAATAGTCTTTTAGTATAAAGATTTGATTGTTTCTGTGGTGTATATTCAAGTCCATCTCATGTTACATATGGTATACTGCCTACAAAACATCCATGAGGGTTTTATCCAGTTTGCTCATAACTAGATTCAGCACTTAACAAATTTTTTTTTAGTTTAATGTTTTTTATCCATTAATAAATTTATTTTTTAACATATATCTCTAACTTGAAATTAAATTGAGAGAAGTTATGTCACTGAAGTAATTTGGAGGATCTCTAGCTTATTAAAGCCTGCTATTTACACTTAATTTCATCTGAATGTGTTTTTATCTTGCTGGTTTGTTGGTTTGGTTTTTTGGGTTTTTTTGATTTCTGTTCTTGCCATTTTCCAGCAAAATATCAAAACCAGTAGTTCTGCACATTACAGAAATACCAATTTCAATATATATGTTACCAATAAACATAAAAGAAATACCTATTACAATATATATGTTACCAATAGACAACACCCAGTTCTGATGCATGTGTTCTGCCAGAAACTGGAGGAGATGGAAAGGTTGATTCCAGCATCCTGAAAAATACAGTCTTGGCAATTTGAAACACTGTTATGCCACTGAATCTGTGGTGTACAGAATTGTCCCAGTAGGTTGCTTTGTCGGGGCCAAATAATAGTGTGCTGTAAAGGAGTCTGAATTTTCCATCTGTCCCTTTTGGCTCTGTAGTTCCTGCAGTAGGTTAGGCCAACTGAAAGTTAACTCCAACAGAGTAATCTTGAAGCTTTTTTTTAAAAAAATTAATATAATATATGGTGCCTCATCCCTAAAGCACTTGATACAGATGGGATAGAAAAGTTATTTGCCAAGAGAAGTGGTAGGGTATGCAGTTACTTTGCAAATATTGGCATCAGGGTTGATTTTTGCAGCTGCCTCACCTCGCTGGTGAGATTGTAACCCGCGATTCACCAAGCTTGCTGAGCTGCTGTGGGTCCATGGGTCTTTTGAGCTGGTTCCTAGGCCCAAAAATTACCTCAGCTGCTGAGGCACTTTTTTCCATCTTCATTTTGTAAAGGGAAAAATGCTAATATACTTCCTGTGATACTTGTTTGGTTATGGTGCTGAAAAAAAAAAAAGCTTGTTTACTAGCTTTAATCAGACATCTGCAGAGCCTTGGATTTCTATCAATGGCATTATAATTTGAACCTTTGGAGAAAATGCATTTCAATGCCTTGAAATCTTTTGGTCTCTAAAGCTCTAACTTCTGAATCATCCACCTACCTGCTCTGGTTTTCAAGTTCAAAATTGGGTTTTGGTTTGTGTTTTATTTTTCCATATTTCATTAAATCTGCAGTTTATTTTTAAAATTTTTGTAAAAAATCAAAATAACAAAATCTGTAGCACTCTGTTTCCATGGCTGGAACCATGCACTTTTGAATATGGGCTTTGAAATTTCCTGCCATCCAAAGGCTCAGAGGTTGTGCCAGGCTGACAGCACATCGAGTGTGTTCCACTGTGTCATTGCTGGGCTGGTTGAATTGAAGCTCTGTGCTAGTATTTGTGACTGAGCAGCTCTGAAAACTAAGCAATAGCTCAGGATTTAGTCAGTGGGACTAAGTACTATAACTTCAAGCAGTAAGTAAGAAGCTACAGATTTTTCTTCCTTAACATATGCAATTTTTTTCCCCTTTTTTGTTTTGACTGAATGTGAAATGAAAGTGAAAAAAGACAAGCAGGTGCAAACATTTGCTCCACCATCAGCCAAAATAGGCAATATCTGCAGAAGCTTAGTGAGCAGGAGAAATCAGAGCAATGTAACTCCTTCCCTTTATTTCTCTACCTCCATCCCTTAGCCCCTTTCCAATTTGCATCCCATAACTGCAAAATACAAAGCATTTTGGCAGAGTATTTCAGACCTACTTTCATTGTTTCCTCACTAAACACCCATTTTGTTCCTGATTTAGAGTCCAACAGAGAAAGGCAAGTTAAGGTCCCATGGACTGGGAGAATAGGTGGTGTGATTACCACATGTAAAGTGCTGATGTCTGATAGATCCCATTTCCTCTCTCGGACCTTAAACTCAGTGTTTCATCCTATGGACAGAGTTCACAGAGTTTTGATGAGGAGGATGGTAGAATTCATTTGGACCTGTGAGATGCTGTAAATATATCCCCTGAAATTTGAGTCCAGACATATCTGATCACTCATTTTATGAGGAAGTGTGCGCTTTCTTTAAATGTGTATGCCGATATCTTTCTGTACTGGCAGTATAAGGTATAACTGCTGCTCCTCATCTGCTGAAAGCCTGATCATGTGAAGCCTTAACCATCAAGTACATGCCTGAGATATGGCAACAATAATGTGTGATCCGACAGCCAAACATTGTGATTTGAGATCCCTTAGCTTGGAAAAAAATATCCCATTGTGTGGAGCTTCTTTCTTTCAGAGCACTACGAGAGAAGATGCCTCCTGTGATGGGAGCTGTGACACAGTTTCATGCATGGTGGCATATTCTCACAGGCCTGGGTTCTTACCTTCATATCCTGCTAAGGTAGGAAATGTTTTCTAAACTGGATGTCCATAAAGAGATCTTAGGAGTTTTCCCAGGCTCAGATGTACTTCAGAATGTTTTATCATCCAGAAGTGCAGGAAAATGGCTTATTACACCGGTGCAAGGTTTCCTTTCCTCTTTGCAACTGATCTAAAAACTCTCTACAATTATTTTATATTCTTCAAAATGTAATCGGTAATCTTTAAATAGTCATGGTTCTTCAAGAAAATGTAATTCAGAAACGAGAACCCTTTGGCAGTTAAACTGGAAAACTATTTGACAGTATATTAATTTCAGAATATAAGCCATTAATACCTGTCTGTTCTTGACCAGCAATCCTAAAGTACTTTAACATGTTTAAATTTCAGAGCACAACTAATCTTTTTGATAGGCACTGTCACTCCTAAAAACTAGCAGGCATCATGCAGTAGTACAGAAGGGTGATGGCTGAAGTAGTTGTAGTAAAGCTATTCCCAGAAGGGCAGGATATTAGTTTCAGGAGAAGATTTAAACCAGAATGTAAGTTAGCAAATCTGGAGCCAGAAGATGTTTGTCTCGTTTTTACTGTATGCTACCATCTAGTGGAATCAGAGACTGGAATAAAATTTAAGCTGAAGTCTGTGAAGAATTTCTGCAGTTTGTTCATCTTATAATGAAATAATATTTTACCACTTAACCATAACTTAAGAGAATGTCTCTTTTAGAGATACAGTCTATGGAGTTCAGGAAACCTGATTACATATCCATTTGCCTACGTCTAGCATGGTTTTCTTCTTTTTGGTCAGATGTTAAAATACCTAGTAAAAGGAAAATGCAAGGAAAATAAGTACAGTTCCAACAGCTGATCTGTTAGCTTTTGTTTTATATTTATGCATGTATATATATGCACACATATGTACAAGTATTTATGTATCTATACATGTGTAGATGTATATATATATATGTACCTTTTTATATATATATTAAAAAGATATGTCAAGATACATTGAAAACAGTTACTCCATTTTGGCTGACAGGTTGTCTGCTACCCTAAAGATAATATTTTTAAGAAAAGTCTGTACAGGAATCAAGCATAGGCAAGGTTTTTTCCAACATGCAGCACATAAATAATTTGGGTTTGCATCCTCTATCCCTTGGGGAATGTGCAGATGCCTGATTTGTCTGTCTTACCCCAGTGGACTGTAAGCTTTCACTGAAATAGTTTCCTGAGTATTTTCTTAGCCACACGGTGGCATCATCTATATCCCCTTTAAAAAAGTGAGATCATACACAGGAGAAGATTTACTAAGGGGAGAAAGTGTCTAAGAACAAAAATGAGAGAAAGAATCAAGTTATGCTCTTCTCCCCTCTACTACATCTGCTATATTTCATCCTTCTAAAATGACCAACTCTAGTTCCAGTTTGGTTTTTACCCCTCTGGGTTTCTTTCTTTCTCCCCACACAGGTGATAGGGTAGATTAATTTGCTGATCAGAATCTATTACAGAAGGATTTACTTTAAGTTAATGTCTCCTGTTTTGAATAAATCTAGGCAGAGTGGGTAGCCTTGCAATTACAGAAACCATTCCTTTCTAGTTGGAAAATAAAACTGGGATTAGTACATCATTATTTTATATGCTGTCTTATACATGAAATTTTAAGCATGCTTTTTTCCTTCTCCTCAGTTTATACACAAGGACACTTTTCTTGAAACACAGACCAAAGGTGAAGGTAAGCAAGAATTATTTTGTGTTCATTAATGTGCATTTGGATATCTTGTGTTTTGAACTTGTGTTGGGGATCAATAATTACGCTGTTAGGGTAGTGGTTTTGACTTCTACTTACATCCCAGGAAATGCGGTTGAAATTTTCAGAGAATCACAGAATGGTTTGTATTGAAAGGCACCTTAATGATCATCTAATTTCACCCTCTCTGCCATGGGTCAGGACATCTTCCACTACACCAGGTTACTCAGAGCTGCATCCTGGCCATGAACACTTCCAGGGATGGAGCATCCACAGCTTCTTTGGGCAACCTGTTTCATTGCCACACTACCCTCACAGGGAAGAATTTCTTCCTAATATCAAATCTGTATCTACAGTTTTTCATTTTGGAGCCATTACTCCTTTGTCCTTTTAATTACATTAAGTTTAATAGTGTTTGCTTTTTGATCCAAGAAACATAATATTCAAAGGAATCTTTCCCCTCTTCCTATTTTTCTTTTAACAGTTTGTTTTTGGAATATGGCCTGTTCTTCTTGTGGAGCCACCCAAGAAGCTTTGACTGAGCCCTGGGCAGTCGCATGATCACCTAGCCTGGCTGAATAAAGCATTTCAACAGTTACTATGGCTGAAGTGTCAAAATTGTGGATCAATCCAAGTACCATTGCTATAAAAGGACTTCTCTGTATTACTGGGCCAGTTGGCCGGAACAGAGCAAAGAGTTGGCACACTAGGGAAATAGAGTTTAGTACAGCTTTATTCTAAGTTGTTAAAACAAAGATTAAGACACAATATTTTTATGTATATATTGTATAGCTGATGATATTTCGTGCTGGTCACAGAAATCTAACCATTTTCGAAGTGGATCACATACGTTTTTTCATTCAGTTTTTGTTCTTTCTGTGGTTTAAACTAATATTAATAACTGAATGACAAAACTAGGCCATTGATGACCAAGCTAAGCATTTGTGTGGCCTATAGTGAACCGAATGCTTAATCTGAACTACTTTAATCTTGCACTTTTATACAATTAATGAAGTATGTAATGATTGATTTAGGGCTTTATTCTATCTTGCTTTTCCACAGCCTCTTTACAATTTATATTTTAAGCAAAATGGTTGTGATACCTGTGCCATTTAGTTCATTTTGTACCAAGCTTCTATTTTCTCTTTAGTCCGACTGAGAGGTTCATCATGGAGGATGTTCCAGGGTGTGACCAGCTGAAGACACTGAAATGGTGAAGCCTTATAGGGGTTCTTTTTTGTGTTTGGAGACTGAATTCCTAATTTGTTTGACCAGTGATTCATCAGGAAACTGTAGAGTGACCGTAGAAACATAAGAAACGCTCTTTTTTATTTTTTTATAATTATTACTTACATACCTCTTTTTCTATCCCTGCTTTTTACTTCCCATTTTCCATTCATACAGATTGACAAACACCTTAGAGGCGTGCTAGTTCAGCTCTGAATTCATCTTCCCTGTATTTTACAAGTCTTAAATATTGGTCTGACTTTCAGAAGCATCTTCTTATTCAGAGATGTTGAAGAAGGAGTAAAGAACAAGATTGAGGTTGAGGATACCCCAAATATAAGTGGCAGCACTTGGCTTGCTCTTAATCTGTCTGTCACATGGTTATTCTGTGGAAAGTTGACCACCTTTCTAAAACCAAACTTTAGGGATTAATGGGGGGGACAAACCCTCTGTTTCCTGCAATTTTTATTTACCGAGCTGGTGAAAGTTAAGAAGTAAATGTAAAGAAAACATTAAACTAACACAGTTTTTCAAAATATACCTCATATGAAGGCTGTGATTTTGATTGTCTTGGTTTTGGGGCAACTAACATAGTCTGTGCCTACTTGCTGCCGTGCTATGCAATTTTTGTCTGCTTTCGATGCTCTGAAGGATTTAAAAAAGGGAAATGCACGGACTGATGGGAAATCCCATTCTATATTCGTTTGAAATGTGCCCACAGCAGCAAGGCACGGTAATGTAGCTGTAAAGCTGTCTCCCAGATCTCAAAGTCCTGACTGTTGTACAATCAGCGTGGCTAAAATGGTCTCCTTCCTTTAGTGTCTTTTTCTCTGTTTGCAGTTTATCTGCATCTTTCATATCCATCAGTAACACTCCTACTGATATGATTCTCCAGATAAAACTGTGGCTTTTGTTATGTGACTGACCCTGGACTCTTGGGATCAAATAGTCCCAGACTTGGGGCTGGGAAAAGATACTTAACCTTGAGTGAGTTCAGCGAGCACTCTCTGACATGGTGATAGCAGTGCATTTCAACTTGTAAAACACTATAAAGGCATCTGAGGGTTAATTTTAGAGCAGATTTGGTGTCAGTAGGCTCCAGTTCCATAGTCAAGGTCAGCATCTGTGTTGGGAGATTTGAGCGCTTTTCAGACTGAAAAAAAATAGAATAATTAGCATAGAGGTAGGAAAATGCTGTTGTGGATCAAGTGTCTTTAATTATCCAGACAACATATTTTTTGTAAAGAGATTTGAGAACTGTTTTAAAAATGTAGCTTGAAAATAAGTGCCTGCCTGTTCACCTCCAGGCTCTCTCAAGCATTCTTCTGCACACTGTATCCCATTTTCTTATTTAGTATGTTTGCATGTTTTTGTTAGTTAGGAAAAGAATCCCATAAGAGGAGCAATGCAGCAAAAAGACATATCAACAGTCACTTGTGACATCTGCTAGGCACTGGTATTATTTTTATGAAAATGAACAAAACCTTTATTTTAGTGGCCTTAGTTTTGTTACTGAAGGATCTTAGGGCTCTGTTTAGTTTCCCTGTAATTGCAAGAACCAGAGCATCCTGAAAAGCTACTTTCTTATTGATCAGACATCTCTACAATGGTATATTTTAAAGAATTTGTTGATTCTCCAGCACATTTGCAACTAGGGAGTGTATGATGGAGTTTTTTTTCAGACTGTGTTGAATTGAATTGTTAGGATTTAGAAAAAAAAAGGTTGGAAAAGCTCTTATTTTAATTTTATGCTGCTGATAGTTTTTCATTCACGTATCATTTGTCATTGATGTTTTTATCTTTAAAAAAATTATGCAAATTGGCTTTTTCCTTCATTCCAAATGACCAAAAACACACACACCTCTTACCACCCTGCCAGCAACCTTTCTTTCAACAGGTTATATTAGACCTTGAAGAATGTAATTTACCTGTGTATCCTTCTAAGCATAAATAATCTAAAATCATGGGTGCTTTGGTTTGACTGCCTTACTGATCTTGTGAGTGATATTGAAAATGACAAGCCAGTTTTAACTACATGTTACTGAAATTCAGACTGCCTTTTCTAGTGCCTGGAAAGACATACATCCTTACTCCTGTAATGTGTTAAATGTCTGTTAAATTGCTTTTTATTTAAATCACTTGTATGACAATGCTGATCTTTTTTTTTTTTTCTACAGACCTTAGAGCAGCATATCCCAAACTTTTCTTGCACTACATCTTATAAGGTCACATTTGATACTATTTTTTGAGTAGGATTCAAACAACGTAACATGTAATTTAATATGAATCTTTCAGAATGTGTTGGACAGACTTGATAGCAATGGACTCTTCTATTCTTTAATATCTATGAAGAACCAGGAAATCTGCCATACTTTACAAACTACATTTTGACACAGATGAGCAGCAAGTAGTTCTGCAGAACATGAGCTGAAAAATTCTTTCTTGGAAATAAGAGGAAAACCTCAAAATTATTCTCGCAGTACAGATCAAAACTATACTTTATTCTGGGAATCTAGATTTTTTGGATACAGCTCAAGACATGCGTTATCCAGAACTGCAGAGAAGACGTGGGGAGGAATCTCACCCATATTCTGAGGGCAGTGTTGTTGGCTAGCAGTATTAGTCATCTCCAGACTTCATCTTAATGCTTTTTGTGTTAGCACAGGGATGATGTGCTGCTCATGAGTGTTTAGAAGCCTACTCCATAGTCAGAGTTGGAATATGCAGTCTATCACTGGCCAATCTACCTCTGTCATGTATTGTACAATACCTGTGCCCTTAATTACATTTGTCTGAATGCGTGGATATTAGAGCAGCCTGACTTACACCATGCAGCCCTTGAGAGTGGCAACAGTTATTATATTGATTTGTGACTGACTCTATTCACTCCCTGTAAACATCCTGACTTGTTTAGTGTCTGTCACTTACAGCTTGTGCTCAGTCTGCTGTTCATCTGTGTGTAAGTCTGTCTGCTTTGGAAAGAGATTCAAGTAGGAGGACTTCAGACAGGTGTAGCAAAGTGTTTTAGGAGGAATGCGATGGAAAATAGTGCTTTATAATTAGTTTTAATTCTCTTCTAATCCAGTTTTGTACTATGTTTATTGTTTGGCTGAAGCTGAATTGTATGGTTTGAAATGCAGTTGATTCTTTTGACTGTAGTGGATTTGCTCCCACCATTTGGTTTTGAGCACCTGAATGTCTTTTTCAGCAAACTCTTCCATGTGGAACTCTTGGCAACAGAAAATCCTCCCAATACCATTGGCGTATCTTACAATTGCTGTCACCTTGTTTAATCTGCATTCAAGAATTTCAGTAATACCTTTTTTTTTTTTAAACCTGTTTCTTTCTGTGGATATATTATGACATTCGATAGCAGGTGGTGAAAAAATTCAATACAACACTTCTCAGACAAAGATGAGGTGTAACAAAGCAGCACTGCTATTTTCTTTAGTAGACATCAGAATTCAGGAACACACCTCCATTTTGGTGGAATTGTGCTCCTCATAATTTAACATATTCAGGTAAAACTTTTTGTTTACTTTAAACCCCATTTGCACTTTAACTGTGAAGTGCTGTTTGACTGTGAGACTTTATCATGAAGAGGGATAAATGATGGAGTCTTTATTACCCATGAGCAGAGCAAAGCCAGAAGGAGATTAAGAAATCTTACATAAAAAGAGAGTAACAAAGATTAAGCACAGAATCCCATAGTACTACGTCAGCCCTCCTGGTAGCTGCACTTTAGCTATTTGAATGTTTTGCTATTTATACATTTAGCTTTCTGTGTTGACTCTACAGTCTTCAGCATAGGAGTGATGTGGTCTCTGTTACATTCAGTTCATTGTAGATTACTTAGCAGCTGTTTTATGAGGATGGAACGTGACACGGATTGTTTCATACATGAATGAATACATTTCTTATCCGTCTGGAATGTCCTCTGCCAGCTTTGTTTCAGAGTCTGTAATCTATAGAGAACGTCCTGTATAACTGTTAAGATTGGTTTTAGGTTTCTTTGTTCAGTTTCTCACGCACAACTGCCTACAGCTGCCAAGTGCCTGATCTCTCTGTCTCAAGGCTTTTCTGAGAGCTGGGGCTCTGTTTTCCACTGGAGTCTGTAACACAAAGTCTTTGGTAGGTGGGGTCAGTTTTTGTTAAAAATTCTCCTTCTACAGGAATCACAGTGCTATTTTTAGTGGTTTTCCAGTTAGTTATCCAGTATATGGCTGCCTCTGGCTCAAATGTGAGCCTGACTACCCCACATCCCTGATGCTGTTGCATCTTTCCAGGCTTTGAGAGCTGTTTGAGGAATTTAGCCTTACAGCTGATGTTTATTTTGGGTTGTGTAGTTCAATGACAGGCAGTGTGAGGATGCAGCAGTTGAGCAAGCACTTTATGCAGAACCCCATTACTGGAGCTCCAAGGCAGATGCTTCAAACAGGGTTGGGGATATGGGGATTCATATGTATAATGGGGGCAGGTTTGATGCTTGAACCTCTTATTTTACATTAGAACTCTCCTATATTACTTGTTGAAAGTGTTTAGGTTTGATTAGGTGTGTAACTGTAGATTTAAGAAGAATCAAGTTCAGAGTTCAGTTAATGCAAGACCCTAAACCAGTGCCTGCAATTTTTTTTTGCACATATTTCACACAAATTGAATCTGCCTGATGTTTTAAGAGCAGATTGTCAGGATTTTTAAAAATGCAAAGGTAAAGGGTCTTTTGCTTATTTGTCCACAGGAATAGCTGTAAGCACAATCTCAGATTCATCATTCTTTCCCCAAAGCTCTGGAACATATATATGTTTCTCCAAAGACCATGTTGAATAGAATGGACTTACACATGCTCATAGCAAATTATGTGCCAAAATGTTTTCTACGTTAGAGCCTTGGTCAGTCGCTGTGGAAGAACTTTGGTTGTGTATAATATTTCTCCCTGGATTTTGGAAGAGAGTTTCGATCAGCATAAGCTGTAGTTACTCCTTAGACTGAACAAGAACTCATTTTTTTCTTGATTTTTCAAATTGATGTTGACTGTTTCATGCTGACTGTTGATCTCAGCTTAATGCACCAGTGATGTCACTGTCTGATCAAATAACATCTGTCCACCTGTAGTGGACATGAAATCCCCCATGCATTATGTGACCAAACTTTCTAACGTTGACACTATTAGTTCTAACATGTGATTTTTCTTCCTGAAATTCAGTATATTGTTGCAGATAGATAACGACACTGTGACAGATGAGTAGCAGTTGACTTGTAAAACACAGCTGTGTTGAGCAATGCTTATTGACAATTTTGATACACTGAACTGACTCTTCATACCAAACCAGCTGGTAACTAACATTAGGCTTATATATATCAGCATATCTTGTTTTGCAAAGCACAATAGCTTTGAAATATTTAATGTATTTTGTTGGTTATTCATGCTGCAGTCAAGCACTAATTTGTGTCTTTATAGTACAAATTATTAAAGAATTTTGTTTTAAATACAACTTTTCCCAGGTGTTTCTTGGCTTTTGTGTTGCACGGGGATGGGTGGTTCATCTTGATGCTATTCAGTAGAAGGGTGATTTTATGTCTTGGCCAGTGATGTGCAAGTAGAACAGCAGGATTTTTGTATCCTGCACTGATGAGGAAGCTGCCTGCCTGCAACTACAACCAGCTGAGCCTACATGTCAGTAGGGTTCCCCAATCTTTCTGCCTTGTGCTGGAGCCCTTTGAGCACTGGACCTTGCTCAGAGGTGTGGTGTTGACTGCAAATAGTGCAGGAACATCTCACCTCCAAGGTCTTCCACAGCACACACCAGTTAGAAGGGAATTCAGGTGTGTGACATAGGTGGGAGAGGAAAAGGCAGGAGTCAGGTGAGTGTGCATTTAGCCTGGAGTGTGCAGTTTGCCCTGCCTCAGCTTCACCCTTTTCCTGTTTCTTTCAATGAGAGAGGAGGATAATCACTGCAGGGAAGAACCTATCCAGGCAGAAATCATGGACCACTAGGCATTAATCCAGCAAGTCTCACCAGGGCTTGGTAGTAACCGTCAGGTGTTTTCTTCACTTCTGGCTGCTTTCCCAGGTCCTCAGAGACCCTGTTTTCTCCTGCTTATGTCTCTCAAAGCTGTCTCTCTGCAGGGACAACCTTGAATTAACTATTTGGGGGCCAAGCCACAGGGCAGGAAACCTCAGAGCCAGTGGTGTAAATGGCTGGGGGAAGCAGTGCCACCTCCCCTCAGTGGTGCTGCACACAAAGGCGCATCTTAACTCCTCAGACAAGTGTTGCCAGAATTCTGGGCTGGGTGAAATCCAGCTTTGCATACCAAGCTTGCGGCTGGCCTAGAACTGAGTAATACTTTGAAATTTCCCTAGAGATAAAAACATTGTGGTTCTGTCAAAGCCCTCCTCCCAACCAGAAAATTCAATTCTGAGCTTGACAATTCCCTTTCAAAACTGCTAATTTATTTGCAGCTTTATTAATTCCCCCCACCTCCCAACTTCCCCCTTGTTTTTCCTTTATTCAGTCTGCTAAAGGGCTAAAAGTGAAGCTCTAGATTTGCAACACTTAAATCCCAGTGGCTCTAATCAGAGATCTGGCTGTTCGTGGTGCTGTACAGAAACAGTTGCTGCCAGTTGGGATAGGAGCTGGCTATCCAGCCTGGATCTTTGTTGCTAAGTTCACAGAGATGAAGGAGATAATGGAGTCACTAATGGAGCTGTGGTGGGTCTGTCTCCTCTGTGGGTCAATGGGTGATTCATTTTTGCTGTGAATGTACCTCAAGGAGCCCAAATGACTTTGGCTTGGCTCTTACCCAAGCACTCAACATGCTTCTGTTGAACATGCTTATGTTATTTCCTGGCTTTGTGGAAAACAAGACTTGAACTGGCCGAAGGTGATATTGGTGATTTGGCACTAACTGGGATATCTCTCTGTCCTCAGAGAGTATCTTCAGTGCTATCTGCCCTGTTGCTGCCTCCCCAAACTGCCCCTTTTCCAACAGCTGAGGACAAACTTGGGTTGCCTGAAGGGGTAGGACCAACACCAGTTTGGGGCTCAGCCAGGCTCCTCTGATGGGTCCCCATGGGGACAGGACAGATAGACAACTCCACCATGGTTGTGCTGGCATGGGAGGAAGGATCAACAGAGGCAGAACAAGGACAAATATCTGGATTCAGGCTCAGACACCCAAGACGGCATAATGTGGTGAGCTGAAGGAGAGGTCCCCTGGACCCTGAGCAGGAACAGAGCTGGGATGATGTCCTCAATCACCTTCTACGTGCGAGGGGACCCTGTATTTGCCAAGATAGATCTAATGTGTGGAGCACTGTGTGTAATGGATAAGACATCCCAACCTACAAGCAGACACTTTCCAGACTTCTTTTAGACCTATTTTGCAATCACTATGGTTAATTCAGCATCCTGGCTCCTAAATTCCTTACCAAGGTGAGACACCCACAAGCTGGATATCTCACCTTGCTCACATGCAATATCCAAAGGTCTCAGTGAATGACACTTTCCAGCTGCTACGGCAATACAAATAGCCACTGAAAAACATTCAACCTCATTAATCACCTTTTCTGAGACTGACTTTGTAATTAGCATGCAAGAGGCACAAGCCAACTTAATGAAATTAGCAGTAATTAATGGCACTGACACACATGTAGAGCCAGCACAGGGACCAGATGGAGCTTGAGATGTGCAGCTCCCATGGACCACATGCCCACGGCACAGCACCCCGTGGCACCTTGAGACACTGAGGGTTCTGACTCTGATTCCTCACCACTGACATCAGGTAGGTGAATGCTAATGAACAGCAGCTTGCATGATCCCACAGAAATTGAATTAATTAAGTTACTCTGCTGATGTAAACTGATGTCAAACCCCTAATATTTATAGGCTGGCTCAGCATCAGAGCTGCCGTGATTTATGTGGATGTCTAACCTTAGCACTGCTTTTTGCTCATAGCTGGTGTGTTGACTCAGAGCTGAACAGCAGAACAGAGTACATTTGTTAAAATATTGCAGTATTGTAGAAGCCTGGGGACAAATCCAACTTCTCAGGTAAGAGAATTGATGAACAGAACAGCTAAATCCACTCTGCAGCCAGGCAAACCTGTCCAGGCACTTGTGAGTCATTGCTTAAAAGGGTTTTATTGCTTAACAGGGTTTTGTTCATTTGGAGTCCTCTGAGAGTTGGTTTGTTGTGGGTTGTTTGGTTTTTTTTTCTTCTTTTTGTTTGGGGTTTTTTTCTTTAATCATCTAATTTTTAACATCCCATCTCAGCTGGAATGAGAACAAGATTAAGTGCTAGTTGCAAGATGAAAACCAGCAATGAACCTGAAAGGCACAGCATGAAAACAGAGCTGTTACAAAAGGAATATTTTTATACAGGTTATCTGAAAAGTAAACAAACTCCAGCTGTTTTCTTGCTGTTGACATTAATTGAAGCAGGAGGGCTGATTAATGTTGTGGACTTGTTTCTGCTGAAAATCTCTCTGCCACTTCCCTCTGGATTTGACAGTTGGCTATCAATTTGCTTTGCAGCTGATGCACTCATGCACATCCCTCCGGAGTAGTTGTGGCTCTTCAGGAACGCCCAGGACATCTGATACTAAGTGGTTTTGTCCATATGCTCACATCGCATGGTGCTCATGTTCAGGATGGAATAAAAGGCCTTTTTCCCATACCATAATCCATGTTATAGCCTATGGAGACCCCTTCTTCTCCAGTAAGCATCACAGGGCACATCACCAGCCCCGTGTCAGGTTTGTACAACCATGACAGCAACAACCCCAGACCAAACTCATGATGATCAGGCTTCAGGGGAAACCAGTGTGATGCCTAAAATCAGCCCTTAAAAGAAAACCCCTAAAACTCAATTTATGAGTTTTAGCAGGCAGCATTCCTTTATTTACAATCTCAGATCCACGACATGTTAGATTCTCCAAAAAACATGAATGCATGAGTTACAAAAGTCTCTTGCTTTTATTTAGTTACCTCATTAACAATTCAAAGCATTAGCTAATACTGTTCCACCACTTTCCCAGAATTGTTCCTCTCCTAGACACGCCTCCCATTTAGAGTCGGTGGTCCTTCAGAGTGGTCATTCTTGTTTGTTCCATAGTCTTCCTTGCATTGTCCTTTTTTTGAGCTCTTATTTCTGGGACATCTTCATGCTCTTGCAGTCAGTGTCTGTGCACTTTCTACAACCACAAGGACAGTTTTGTCTAGTTCATCAGCTTTGTCAGCTTTGCTTCACAATAAAGAAACTTTGTCTCTTAAGAAATTCTGTTCTGATGAGACTGCCTGAACTGTAATGATAAGCTATATGGGTTAACCTACATGGTTTTACTGTATAGTTTTAAGTTTTAAGCTATATTCATTGCTCTATACAGCTACAATTGTTTAAACATATGTGTTTTAAGGACAGAACCCCAAATCAAAATAAAAACTGGTCATTCTTGCCTGAAGTAGTTTTAACAGTGCTAAACAGGGTGCTGGAGGCAATTACCTCTAATACAGGTGGTGATGAGTATCTGGAACGGGAACAGCCTCAGGTGAGAAGGCTGGAGGTAAAGAGATTCCAAATGAAACCCTGGTGAGGTCTATGAAATCCATGCTTGGCTGCCTCTGCTTAGAGAGCTATAGTTCAAGTGTGTGTATATATAATCTGATAATATCAGACATGGCTCCTGCAGCTTGAAGTTATAAGTCAGCAAATTAAGGAGGGCAGAGAGAGTCTCCAGTCTTACTCTTTAAGATGTGACAGTAGTTTTAAGTCTCAGACATTGGTCCTGGAAAGGTGCACATGAGCTGTGAAGGTATGGTCCATGTCTATGTGAAAACTAAAACTATTGCCCTTGCATTAAAGGCCTCGTTCCTTTTTTTTCTCAGCCTGGCTAATGAGAAGTAGCCCATTTGGTTCTACACAAGTGACTGATGTGATTTCTGCAGTCGCTTGCACTGACCCAGATACGAGGCTGTGGGGTTTCTCCTGACAGAGACCTCAGGCTGACAACATTATTCTGTGGGTACGGCTGGAGCAACACCTCCTCAATTAAGGTGCCTGGAAGAAGGTACGATGCCCTATGTCTCTGACTGAACTGTTTCACTGATTTACTCCCCCCCAGATAAAAACTGGCACACAGCCATGCTGTGGCAGTGGGAGCTGTACCCAAAAGCACAGGGCTGTTTGTGCCTGGGGGTTATCCTGCTTCCCCTTGCTAATGGGGGAAGTGGGATGAGCCCATTAGGGCCAGCACAATGCTCCCCCCCCTACAGCTGCTGTGCTCTAGCATAGCACAGCCTGTTCGAAATCTCTGGCGACAGGGATACTTCAGCCTCCCCTGCCTGCCCACTCCAAAGCCAGACTTGAAAAGTTTTCCCTAATCTCTTGATTAGATAGAAGCCTATTCCCTCCTTTGGGCTTTTCATCTTGTAAGAAGCTGAATGCGAAGGGAATGTTCATCTTCCTCTTTTTCTTTAAATTATTGATATCACTAAACTGGACTTTTTAGAAAAGATTTTTCAGTCTTCAGAGTTCAAATAGAAACTTTTGAAACTGTATTTCCTCTATCCCTTTTTGGCTTCAATGCCTTCTTTTTGGCAAAGACACATAGCAATGAAAAGACATTTCACTGGCTGTGTTTATCATCAGCCATTAAAATACCATATGCAAAGGTGAAGCAATCTGGATGCTTTGGGATGGATTTATATCTTTGGGCAGTAAGACTTCCCAGCCTCATACATGATGATTGGTCTTTTTGTGCTGTATGACTATTGCTGGGTCTGGTTTTCTCTCTCTTTTTCCCCTTTAAAACTCAGGGATGCACATATGAGACAATGCCATCCCCCTAGGAACCCTTTGAGCAAGATCAGAGGCTCTCAAAAGATGCAACACCTGGGTAAGGCATCCCAAACCCATCCCACTGGCCCCATGCAGCAACAAGAATCTCCTTCCACAGCCCAGACTACCTGAGGTCCTCTGAAAGCACCACAGCAAGTCCCAGGGCTGGATTTAGGCTACAATCATTCACCCAGGTGAAACAAGAAGCTCCACTGAGGATTTAAGGAAAAGCTAATTATTTTGTGTTTGCTTTTCCTTAACAAATGCTTCACACAATGCACTTGTTTTCTAATTAATACAGCCTTTTCTTTGCAACTGACAAATAAGGGAGGTAACTTGAGTTACTAAAAAATAGGAAGGACTTCGGGTTGTAAGGAGGACTGTTGGCTGCTGTCCCTGATTGCTAGCCTGGATATTAATTATTTTCCTGCTGATTCAGAGGGAAGATAGCCAAGCTGTGAATCAGCCTTGCCTCTTCTTGCAACCTATCTTTTCCCTAGATCTCCTCTCCAAATCCCAGCCAGGTCTGGCAGTGCTTTGTTAATGAGATCAGTAACTGCACCACGAGCAGGTACGGTTGCAGAGTTGGGAGGGAATTGGAGTAACTCTGCTTCCTTCCACATTGCAAAGCAGAAAATGCTAACTGTGAGCTGGGTATAATTTTCTCCAGACGATGGATTTATGTTTACTTTTTTACAGGATCAGAGTGTTCCTGGTTCCTTTGCTGTTGCTCTTTCCACAGGCGGTGCAACACTGACTCCTTTAAAAAAAATCACTGCGAATCTGAAACACACACACACAAAAAAAGCCCAAATTCTCAACCCTTGAGCACTGTCCAGTAGCCAAGACATGCATCCTTGTGTGAGTGAAAGTAGATATGACACAGATTAAATGAGGCAACAGCTTCTTGGCATTACCACAGGCCTGCTCAGAAATGGTATCATTATTTGTTTACTTGAGTCATGCAGTTGTGCAAAAAAATGGAAGAAAGCTATTTGGAGGGCCAAGTAAAGGAGGTTTGAAATAAAAGAACTAGCTAATTCAGCAGAGTTTGCTGAAGCTTAGGTGGGCTTTGGACATATCGTAGTTTTGGGGTTTGTGGAGAAGCATTTCCAGGAACCCTCTGAAGATTTAGGGGGCCTTATCACCATTTCTGCACTGCCTTATCCTGCTCTGGCGATATGGAGCATTTAAAATTGGAATCTCGGAATGGTTTGGGTGGAAGGGACCTTCAAGATCATCTAGTTCCAACCCCCCTGCCATGGGCAGGGACACCTTCCACTCTAGACCAGATTGCTTGAAGCCCTGTCCAACCTGGCCTTGAATACTTTCAGGGAGGGTGCAGCTACAGCTTCTCTGAGCAAATGTTAGTGTCATGTTCTCCTCTGAAACATTCCCGTTCTCTAAAACTTTGAAAAAGAGGGGAATCAAGGCATATGAGATGCCATTGATTCCATTATCATCTAGCTTACTGATGTGTGAGGGAAATAGCTGCTGGTAACTACCACCCTCATCAGCAGTGCTGGACAGCTGCTGCTTTTCCCGGTACATGTTAAAGAAGTGTATCCAGAGCTTTTAAAATGATGCTGGAGTTCATTTCACAAACTACACAATGAAAAATTACTGATGTCAAAGATCTCTTTGAAAAAAGTACATTTGGGGACATCTCCTTCTCCTACACTCTTTTTTTGGCTACAGTACAGTATTTTTCCCCTTTAATATAAAACTTACAGAGGAGGAAGGGGCAGAAGCAAATCACTAGACACTGCAAGAAGCAAGGATCATTTCTGAGGCTGCATTGAGGGGCTGTACCCAAGTCAAGGCTCTCCAAACACAGCATCTGAGTTACGGTTCAGGGGTTAGACAAGGATGTTGAGAAGTGCCTTGCTCCTGGGATTTATACAGAGAATTACATTGCATTGTTTTTTTCCCACACCCTTGGCTCCACCTTTCCAGCCAGTCCATACCGCAGCAAATAAATCTTGATTGCATTGATGGTTTTATGCTTGCCTAGTGTTTGAAGCTAAGCCTGGATGAAGCTGAGATGTAGAGGTGACCTCTCTAATCATTACCCAAGCAACTTCTTTCGAGCTCTGTAATTGGAGACATCTGGGAGCAGAGTTTGGAGTTGGTTTCCTCACCAAATGCAGAAGTCAGCACAAGTTCTGGAGTTGCTGCATGCTGATGTTAGGTCAAGGTTAGGCTGATAAGTGATACATAGAAGGAAGTACCCTAGAAGCCTGTGGGACATGTCCTAGAGACATTCCTTGCTGAAGGAGAGAAGGTTGTAGAGTGAAAATATCTGCCTTGGAAATGGTGGGGAAATTACAAATGTCAAGTTCTCATGGGGTGATAGTGATGAAAACATGGGTGCGTGGTCCCTGGTGCAGGGGGAAGAAGGGACTGTTGGGACACATGGACACCACGGCAAGTTATCCTTAGCCACTCCAAAACCTCCATTTCCTTGAATGGATGTGAGTGGCCAACCCATGGGTCCTGGTGAATGTTGGAGGTAGCTCAATAAGAAATCTATTGCACAAAATTAATAAATCCCTGGGGAGATTTGTCCTTTCAGGTTCATTATCTACTCATCTTTCTCATCTTGTAGCAAGTCATCTGAGTCACCTTTATCTTCTGGGAGCTTTGCTCTACATATGTGGTAGCAAGGATTTGGTCAAGGTGGTCCCGTGAGGTCCAATGTGTGTTTGCTGCTCCTCCTCCCCAGATATGGCCACTCCAAAAGCCAAGGAGGGCAATCCAAAAGTAACATCTGAGGATCACTGCCTGGAAGGTCAAAGTCTCTTCTGCCCCAGGAACCAGGCGGTGCTTTGATGTATCTACACATTATAAATGGGTGATATTGTTAGGCAACTGGGAAACAAGGAAAAACTCAAAACTCAGCAGAGTATTCCAAAATTTGATTAGGAAAAGCAAATCCTGCCTTTTTGTGAGTCCTTCAGAAACAAGCCACTGCTTTTCCATAGCAAGCATGACTGGAAGAAGAGGGAAGATTTTATCAAGCAAAACTCTGTCTCCGTTACACCAGTATAACTCCAAAGTAATTCCACGGATCCCAGTGTTGATTTAGGCTTGTGAAGCTGACATCAGGATTTGTTGTAATATCCCAACAAGCTACTTATCTGCAAGAGCTGTGTGGAAGAGCCTTGATGTGCAGTTCTGCCTTGCCCAGGTCTTGGGAGGTGGTAGAAATGGGAGCTTCAGATGTCTCTCTGCTGGAAGCTGAAGGCAGAGATGGTGACAGAAGGGGGGAAACCCCCCCGTTTTTCTTTCTTTTTGGGAAGAAGAGGATCAGCAGGAGAATTTTCTAAAAAGTGCTTGTCAGGACTGTTTGGAGTCAGCATTTTTTAGGGTGGCTTCTGACCTGTCATAAATAAAGAGCAGCTGAGAAGACAGTGGTGCCAATTGCTCCTTTCATTCCTCTCCACTACAGGAAATGCTTGTTTTCCAAGCAGTCTTGCTTCTCACTGTGGAAAATCCTATGGAAAAATCAAGGTCATTGGCTCAACTTCTACAACACTGTCTGCTTCTAAGCAGAGGTGCACTCCCGCCAAAGTAGCTGAGCCCTGGTCCCCTCCAGCTGGGTGGTCATGGCTGAACAATGACCAAAGTCCTGAAGGGTTTGTGGCCAGAAATCATAGAATAGTTTGGGTTTGAAGGGACCTCAAAAATCATCTCATTCCACCACCCCTGCCATGGGCAGGCACACCTTTCACTAGACCAGATTGCTAAAAGCCCTGTCCAACCTGGCCTTGAACACTTCCAGGGATGGGGCAGCCCCAGCTTCTCTGGGCAACTTGTGCCAGTGCCTCACCAGCCTCACTGGGAAGAATTTCTTGTTAATATCTAATCTAAACATTCCCTCTGTCAGTCTGAAGCCTATCACTCCATGCCCTTTCAAAAGTCCCTCCCTAGCTCTCTTGTAGCCCTCTTTAGTTACTGGGATGTGCTTTAAGGTCTCTCCAGAGCCTTCTCTTCTCCTGAACAACTCCAACTCTCTCAGCGTGTCTCCATAACAGACGTGCTACCCATCCCTGGAAGTGTTCAAGATTAGGTTGGACGGGGCTTGGAGCAACCTGGTCTAGTGGAAGGTGTTCCTGCCCATGGCAGAGGGGTTATAATTAGATGATCTTGAAGGTCCCTTCCAACCCAAATCATTGTGTGATTCTATGAAGTACTCACATAGGAGATCAGATCAAAGTGGTATAGGAAAGATGTTAGAGTAAGTCCAGCTCTTCTCTAGTTAAGCCCTACTGAGAAAAATGATGCTCTCATTGCTGTGGGACTAGGGACCTCAGCCCCTTTTCCCACACTTGTATCACCTGGTGTCACTCCTAAGGTGAATGATTCAAGGAGGATTCAGGATAGAGAAGAGTAAACGCCTAAGAAGCCACATGCTGCCAGAGCTTCAGTTGTGATACCTGAGTTACCTTCTATAGATATAATCACAGATTCCTGTGATTTCCTCTGCTGATTTAGCTCGCTGGATTTTCAGAGAAAGGCCAATCTCAGCATCTCTCTGGGCCATGACTTCATTCCTCTTCAAGCAAGCTTCTTGCTGTTTGACTTTCATATTGCTTAATAGCAGACAGCCCATTAAAGAGCTGCTTGATTTGTGGCTGTGCAGAAGTAAGCACTTGTACAGACAATTAAGGGGAGAATTTAATGGTATGGATTTCCCAGCAGAGTTATCAATTAGTGCGAGCTGTTTGTCAGCCAGTCGCGGTGCAGATCACAGCAGGTGCATCCCGAACGGTGGCTGATGCATTCAGCAAGGCAAAGGGTGGCTTTCATCAGGGCTTATGGTTTCCACCTTGCATTTTATGGAGAAACAGGGAAAAAAATGGATCTTTCAGTAGAGATGTCTCTTCTGGCCAGGCATTGCTGTCATTAAATACCTGGCTGCCCTGATTGCGCTGTTCTACTCTGATGGTTTATGCAGTAAGCTACAAGGTGTGGATCTCTTGGCTCCCAGTGACCCCAGGTTATACCTACCCAGTTTACTAACTGAATTTCTTACCTTAGGTGGTCATAGCATTGCTTAAGTTGGCAAAGTTCTCTAAGGTCACTGAGCCCAACGATAAACCCAGCACTGCCAACCCACCACTAAACCCTGTCCCTAGTAGTGCACAGTAGAGGAGAATGGGAAGGGAGGAAAGGCCTGATTTTAGGGAGCTCTTATACCAGGAGGAAAAGGATACTTACTATGAGGCCTAACAGCTGCAAGAGGATGCTGATGAAGTTCAAAGGGGAAATGAAATACAAGTATTAACAGAAGGGATATGCAACTCCTGAACTGTCTGCCAAGAGAGGTGGCAAAATCTCAAGGCTGTCTGCGTGAGTGACCAAAGTATCTCAGGTGCCCTCTGAGACCTACCTCGCTGCTAAGCACCTCCCCAGTGTCTGCCCAAGGCTTTTTGTTGCTGAGTTCACCCCTGAGACAAGGAAGTGGGAACTCTCTGGCCCATGCTTTGTGGGGCTCCACAGGATCTTGCTGAACATCACAATGTTGCCTTTCAATAGCCTCAACTTCTCCATCATAGTCAAAGACAGCAATTTGCCTTCTGCCAAAAAACAAGAGGAGTTGCTATAGTTTGCCTTTTAGTTACAACTGCTGGTCCTTTGGTCATGATGACCCCCATAAATAAAAGAGCTAATTAATGCCCTTCTCCTCCCACCACTGATTGTCTATGACCTCGAATGACCTTGCTTATTAACTTTCTCAACCAGCTATTTTTGACAGGGAATAATTTAACATCCTTGTGACCCCAGTCTTGCGTCTCTCCTGCCAACTGGCTCTGCAGTTTAAATGAACAGCAATAAATAAATACATATCTGCAGAGGGACCTAAATGACTTCCATTACTGGAGCATCTGAAGGCCTGCTTAAATAAATCAAGCGAGTAGGAGATTATGCTGCAATCATGTGGAGAGGGAAAGGAGAGAATACATTACTGGTATTCCAGAGGCTGCAACTCGGGGGCGAACAATTTTGCAGAATTCAGAACAATGAGGTTTAATTCAAGTGCAGATGGATGACCAGAGGCTCATTTTGTGGTATCTTCAAAGAGGAGCAGAAGACTGCAACTCAGTGGGATCATCAGTGCTTAAAACTCTCACCAAGCAGCTCCTGCCTTGGGGAGGGGGCTGTTGGAGGTTGTTCCCTGTATCTCCATGCCGTGAAAGTGAGGGTATGGGCACCAGCTGCCCACCTACAGTCATTGTCTCATTTTTATCCCCCACACGTGCCCTCAGGAGGGGAGAGCTGCCCTCATAAGAGTAGGGATGTCAGGAGTGGGCACTTCAACTCCCAGTGCTTTGGGCAGGCAGGTAATCACCTTGAACCACCCCAGGACCAAACCTCAGCTTGGGGGTCCCCTTCATGAGTAAGAACAACAAATATTCTGGGGAGAGAGGAAAACCTCACCAAGTTATCTGCTTTGAAATCCCAGAACGAATAATGAAATTCTATTTGTTGGAGGAAGCACCAGCTACAATTTTTCTCCTCCACTTTGCCTTTTACCTTATTCCTACTTATTTTTGGGTTCTGGTTTTAAAGCATCACTATTTCTTCTTTCCCCCTGCACAGCCCTTGTGCCAGCCCTGTCACCATGGCCTCATTTGCATCATGCTGAGGAGCAAGGAAGCGTTGTTATAAATCGTATTTACATAATTTTCCTTCCCCTGCTGAGGCTGAAATCGAAAATGCAACTAAGTTAATCAGCAAGATCTAGGCCTGCCACGAGCACAGGCTGGGGCTCCACGTCCCTTTGGGGACGTAGGAATGTCTGGGGACCCACTCACTGCCTTAATTCAGCAGTGAGGAGCTTTTCCCTAACGTTTTCCCTAATGCTTTCCAGCCTATTAAGAAAATAAAAACCAGGCTTCTGCTGCTGATTTGTCTCAAGGGTGAGTCCATTTTCTCTTTTTTTTTCCTTTTTCCTCCTTTTAATCCCTTCATCTGGCACTGCACAGCATCACCCATCACCCCTGTGGGTGACAAACTCCCCTCTGTGCCCATCTGTCCCCATGTCTCCAGCAGTGAGATGTTCCCCCTTAGCAGCTTTAGGGTAAAATAGGTGAAACAGTTCAGTAGGAAATTACCTATTTTCCTCCATCACTGTTAAAGCAAGCCCACAGTGCCTAACTGGGCAGGAGGTATCTGTACTGGTGAGAGGAATGATGGATGATCATAGTAATTAATTAACACTGATGGAGTGTCTCTCAATTTAAACACATCGCAAATCAAAACAGACTCTACACTCTCCATCTCCTCACAGGGAGAAGAAGCACCACCATCCATCCCTGCCCTAGTCTGCATGGCAGATGGATTTAGGGCTATTAATAAGATTTTGGAGTTGAAGACCTGTTTAGGGTTTACTCTTCCCCCTTCCAAATCTTCAGAGACTGAGGGTTTGTCTTTTATTTTTTTTTGTGAGGGGAGAGAAAAGAAGTGTATGAAACACCTGGTTTTGAGCAGCCCCGAGATCCATGGGGGAGAGGGGAAAACAAACAAGGAGAAGGAAAACATTAGAAAACAGCTTTTGCTGCCAAAAGAAGCCTTCGTGGAACTACAGATTTTTGGCTTTCCTATTCCTGTAACTAATAAATGAATTAAAATAATCGTAACACAAATATTGCATGAATTGAATAAGTAATGAAATTATAAAATTAACAGGAAAATACTAAGAACCTTAATATGGAAAGTCCAGGAGGGTTTCAGATAATGAGAAACTGGAGGAAAAGCCTGGTCCTAGAGGACATGATTTGTGGTGACCACGGACAGCTGCAGGTGACACCTTGATGGGAACAAGAGCCCGTGCCAGGCCAACGCTGCTCCGGGCACAGCCTCCTTTCTAATTTTATCACCAAAATTTCACTGCATTACCACAAATACGACAAGCAGATGTCCTTAAGCGTTCACTCTGTCGCTGGCAGGCAGCAGCTAAACCTTAGGACTCTTTCTTTTGTTGTCTGAAAGAGTCTGGGCACTATGATTTTGAACAGTTTATTCCTGTCATTTCTGAATGTTTTCTTTAATTGTTCTTCCCTTGCCATCTATTTTTGGCTTGATTTATGATAAACCATGAATAGTACCAATAAAGCTTGTGTGTCAAGTCAGCACATCAGATCAGAGCTGCCCCTGACAGAGGGTCTGTAAAACCTCACTGGCTCCTTCCTGCCAAGGGGTATGCACTTTTCTGGGGGTCATGTTTGGTTTTCCTCTCCTGAATGTGTATTTGTGAGCTGGGAAAGCATGTTTTCCACCAGTCTGGCCACCTTGGCCCCATTGCCTGCCCCATGATGCCCATTGCACATCGATCTCTGTGGATGTGGAGCTGGGCCAAGGACATGTCTAGCCTTTGGACCCCCCCTTTTCCCCTTCCCAGTGCCTCACTCTCCCTCTTACAAAAGAGAAAAGGGGATTAACTTTGGTCTTGGGCAGGAAAACATATCTCCTTCAACCCCTGTGATCATGCCCCACACCATTCCTTACCGGGGGATGTCCCCTTTGCACCCAAATCCTGCCACCCCTGATGACTCTCCCCTGCATCCTCCATGGGTTATGTCCCAGTGCCCCCCAGCTGCCTGGTGTCTTCATGGCCCAGCTGATGGCAGCGCATGGTGCTCCAGTTTGCCCAGTTCCAACTCCCAGTGCAAGGTCCCAGGCAGAGCCAGTGGGGCCTTGTCCTATTAATGAGTGCCAAGGCAATGCTGGTCCACATGCCAGTGCCTGGGAGGTCCCAGTGGCTAGTGCCAGTGTCCAGGTGTGCAGGTGCTCATCCCAGTTCCAGTTCCCAGCTGGTGGTGCTGGTGCCAGGTCAGCCCCTGTTCCCC
This sequence comes from Lepidothrix coronata, assembly GCF_001604755.1. Classification (NCBI taxonomy): domain Eukaryota; kingdom Metazoa; phylum Chordata; class Aves; order Passeriformes; family Pipridae; genus Lepidothrix; species Lepidothrix coronata. The sequence continues at coordinate 474,384 of NW_016690354.1, read as the reverse complement.
ATTCCCCTTCTCTATCCAGGTGGTGCCAGCCCCTGTTCCCACTGATGGGCCCATTTCCCAGGTGATCCCAGGTCTTAGTGCCTGGACAGTGTTGGACCCAGATCCCGGTTTCCAGCAGTACACCAGACTGGGTCGCAGCTCCTGGACCGGCGCCAGCCAGTGCCATTCCCATTTCACACTACCGGGTGGTGCCAGTCCCCATTCCCAGTAGTGACTCCAGCTTTCAGCAGTGGGAGCGTCGGTTTCCGGTCCCGGTTCGCATTCCCGGAGTCGGTTCCTGGTGTCAGTTCCCGGTCCCATTCCCGGTTCCCAGTGCTGGTTCCCATTCCTGGTGCCGGTTCCCGATCCCGCTCCCGGTTCCCATCCCCGTTCCCAGTTCTCCTTTCAGGTCCCATTCCCAGCCTCAGTTCCCAGTCCTGTTCCCTATTCCAAGTCCCCAGCGCCGGCTCCCATTCCCACTCCCGTTCCCTGCCGGCGCGGTCCCGGGCGCAGGCGCGGCGGCGGTCCCTGCCCGCCCCGTCGGGGCGGTGCTTGCGAGAAGCGAAGCGCTGCGGGAGCGGCGCGCCCGGAGCGGCGGCACCGGCACGGGCAGCGGGCACCGGCACCAGCCCCGGACAGGTAAGGCGACTCCCGGCCCTGGGAGGGGGTGGCTCGTCCCTGCGCCCTCACCGCTGCTCCGTCGGCGGGGGCGGCTCCGCGCCCCGCCCGGAGGTCCCGCCTCGTCCTCGGGGGATGCTCGGAGCACCTGTGGCTTTGGGAACCTGGGGACAGCTGCATTCCGGGGAGGGGAGAGGAGGGGGGGGGAGTGTGTGTGTGTGTATGTGTGCATGTACGTGTATAAGATTTCGGGGGGGGAAGCCTATAGCAAGCACCCTCCTCCCCCCCCCCGTGCGGAGCACGCTGCTCCCCTTGCTTTCAGCAAGCGCTGGTGTTTAAGGGTCGTGGAAGTCGGGGTGCTTGGGGTTGGTGCGTTTGAAAGTTGCACCCCGGATGGTTCAAAACCTCGCAGCAGCTCCCAGACATGCTTGTTTCTGCTGGTGAAACCAGCTGGACTGAAACTTTGAGCAGCGAGGCCTCAGCACTGGCTAGAGAGCAGGATTTCTGCATTGGGAAAAAATCCTAGGGTTTCATATTGTTCTTTGTTCCATTTTTTTGGGACAAATCCAAAGTCTTATGGAAAGTGAAGGCAAGAGAGAGCTCCTGCCCCTGCCAGCTCACTGCTGGGGTCCAGGAGACTGATGGCTTTTGGGCTTTCCAAGCAGAGATATAAACCCAGATTTCCCATATCTCAGGGGTGGGAGGCACCACCTCTTTCTCCCTGCCCTGAAAAGCTTATTTTTGACCTGAGACACCAGCCTGATGCTTTCTAGTGGAGGGTGTCCCATTGGAAATGTCTCTGGTCTTCTATCACTCACATTCCAGTCTAGTCACTGCCAGGTGAGCATGGGCTGCTCACTCGGCTCTGGAGATCCACCCCTGTGTGATGCTTGGGTTTATTACCAGTTATTTGTTACCAATTACCATTATGTTTCTGCCTGGATGCTGCATTAGCTCTGAGCTTGGTGAGTAGTGCAGCTACGGCAAATGGAGCTGGAAGCAGAGCAGCGAGAGTCCGTGGAGGATGATCTTAAATCCTCAGCTGCTTTTCTTGCTGCATCCAGCAAGGACCATGCTGCAGGCTTTCCCCAGGGTGCCTTTCCTCTCCATCCCATCTCACGTCTTAAAGGGCCTCGATTCTCTGGCCAGGGTCAGCCTGGATTCCAAGTGTGCTGAACTGGTGTTATACTGGAGTGAAGGCAACATGGGGTCCCTGCAGCTGCATCTCTGACCCCACACTCTGCATGCAGGTGGTGGGTAGCTCAAGAAAGGTGCAGAGAGCCTGGCTGGGTGTGCTGCTCAAGGTAACAGTGAATTGAGGAGGGACAAACTTATGGATACAGGCGAGAACAGGTATCACCTGTTGGGAGCATCCTTGGGGTAGCAAGGACCAGGGAGGGGGAAAAGCAGCAGAGTCAGGCATGGATGGAGGCACAGAGCCTGATCCAGGTGCTCACAACTTAGCTCCTGCTTGGTGCAACATCTTGCTACAGGCACATGTGTCCTGGTGTCCTGCCCTTACCGGAACCTCAGCTGCCTCCTACTTATTTAAGTAATTCTTTAATGTGAATCACCTGGGGCTCAGCTCCAGAGCATGAGCCAGGCAGCAGAGTTGTAAAACCCAAGGCAGACTGATGGATGCTCTTTGAGACCTACCACCCCTGGGAGCAGGATGTGAGATCCAAACTCCCCCTGCAATGGGTGTGTTTGTACAGATGCTGCTGTGTGCAAGGAGGCTGGCTCACTCAGTGGCTGGTGCTTGCCAGCAGCCATGCACCAGAATTGGTTGGGAAAAACTTTCTTGTTGGCAGCAGAGTTAAGGATCAAGGCACGAGTGAAAGGAAAAGCAGGTTTTGAGGAAGGCAGCAGGACTTGCTGTAGCAGGCCTTGCTCAGAGTAGAAATCAAGGCCCTCTGTCATGTCCTGAGGACATGGTGGGTGACACGGAGAAGGAATAATCCCATCTGCAAAGCCATGACATATAAAACAGGGGCAAAGTGTCATGACCAAGGCACTCAGGAGGTTTGTGATGGAGTCAAGTCCACCCTGCTTTCTGCCACCAGCACCCCCGTCCTTGCATGAAATGACTTTATGTGAGGCTTTGACATGGCCACAAACCCAGGAAAATCCCACCTTGGCTGGTGTGTTCTCCACAGCATAGTCTGTTCAAGGGAGTTCTTTTAGCTCGTGATGAACAACTGCTGTGGGCATCCTCAAGCCCCTGGGGTGGAGGAAGATGGAAACCCAGGGCTGTTACTGAAGGGGACTGACCTGTAGCTTTGCTCTCATTTTTAGGGAAAGGAGATGCTCCAGGCCTTCTTTACCTGGACATGCCAGGGCTTTACACAGTGCTTGTGGGAGTATGTCAGTGGAGAAGACTTTTGCTGGGGGGGCGGCTGGGGGAGGTGACAAAGGGCACTGCTGGACAGATTAAGCCCACGCAGCAGAGCTTAAATCTCCTTAAAGCCTTTAAGGGAGGATCTGAGTTCATTCTCACTATTCGTGCTGAGATTTGCCTGCGAAGCCAAACTGAGAGGCACCATTCCTAGGAGGTGGACAAGATGCTCAGCCAGAGGGAAACGGCTGACCTCAAGAATGAGTTGCAGGGTGTGGGGGTGTCCCCTAGGACATATATCTGCCGATACAGTGGGGCACTGTATGCCTGGGCTTTGTGCTATGTTTGGAGATTGAATCATATTGGGATAGTCGAGACTGGATGTTTGGGGCTGTTTTGGTCCTGGATGCCCCTGGGAGCATTGCAGAAAGGCAATGGGAAACAGGGAAAGGGTATTTGTGGGACGAGGGTACGGAAGGGTTAATGTGGAAGGACCAGGCTCTGAGATCTGGTGCTTGAGAGGGATTAACTCAGCCTGGAGCAGGTGCAGGGAAAAGGGCTCTGAGGCTGCTCAGAGGGATGGAGAGCTATTATATGAGGCTGTTTCGCCGGGCTTTTTTAAAGGCAGAGAGGGGCTGTACTTGCTGTGAAGTAAATGCATCCAAGGGGTGAACTTCAGGGAGGTAGAAGAGCTATTTGAACTGAGGGACAGTGTTGGTGTTGGGTTGTGAATTTATTCAGTTTAGATTGGAAGGCTTATCTAGAGGCTCCACAACTGTATCACATCAGAGGATGGTAGGAGAGTGTGAATTAGGGCACATAACCCCTCTTACAAGGTGCTTGACCATGATATAAGGAGGATTTAGGGTTTGTTGGTGTAGGAGGCCAGGACTCTGTAGTCAAGACACCCTGTCCAGGTGTCTCCTTTGGGAAGGGCTGTGTTAGCCAAGCAGGTCTCACCATCTTGATGTGGGACGAGACCAGACATGAAACAGATGAAGCCCAGCAATGTCACAGAGATAATTTTTCATCTTTGATTATGCCTCAAAAAGAAAAAAAAAATTCATCTCCCCCTTCCCTGGTTGCTGCGTGGATTAATAACAAAGCATCCATGCTTTAAAGAAAGCTTTGGCTCTGATCCCAAGAGGAGATTTAAACAGTGTTCGTTCTGGGGTATGATGATACGAAGAATGGGTGCATCCTCTAAATCTGCTCATGCTTGTGCATTAATTATTGGATATTTTGCTGGTCCAGAAATGCCAAGATTCCTCTCCTAATTCTTTCTCCAAGCAGGGCAGCAGCAGGTTAATACAGGGAAGGACAAGGATGCAGCTGTGCCTTGAGGGTTGGGATCAGGCACTCTCTCTCCTCCTCCTCGCTAGTGTCTAGAGGTGTCAACTCCTTTCTCTGCAGATGTCCAGAGGTGAAAGCCTCTTCAGCCCATAGAGAGGTGTCTGTCATCCTTTGTTCATGCTGTGGTGATAGGGGGAACACTCGGGTAGCATATATTTAGTTATGTCTTCATGCCTTCACCTTCACCTGTTCCTTTGAACAGCTGTGGAGCACAAAGACTCAACAACAGGCTTGCACTGACCTGCTTCGGGCCAGACGGTGCTCCTCCATCTCCTGGCCCCTCGGGCAGTGTCACGGATGGGGAATGAGGTGCAGTGATTACTCCGGCTCTGCTCACTTCCAGTTGATTACCCAGGGAGAAAGGGCCAGGCTCTGGGCACTGCAGAAAATGGACAGAGACCCAGTGGCTTCATGGAAGCTACATTTTTCACCAGTCCAGCATCTGTCTGGCTGCAGCATTAACCCTTAACCTGCCCTGAGCTCTCCCCTTCACATTGTGGAGTCTTTTCATCTCTAGCTTATTCCTACTAAATTGTCTTGCACTGTAGAAGGCACCCTAATTCTGGTGACTCGATAGGGGGGTAACTTCTTGAGGTCATGGGGAAATAGGAATCGTTGCCGTTGAGTTTTTCACCGTCTCTGAGAAAAAGTCCTTTCTACTCTACACTCTGTGGCCAGGGAGACTTTACAGCTTTTGATTTTCTGCATGATGCATTAGTTTTCAGCCAGTATTGCAGATCCTCATGCTTTGGGGATCCTCCTGGACTGGAGATGTGACCGATGATACTCCTGCAAAGCTGTGCTGGGAACCCGTGGGGTTTGCAGCATCTAGGTCAGAGACTGGCTCCTTTGGGCCTGATCCAGCCCTTAAGGGGGGCTGGACTGAGCTTCTCAGCCCCTGCCTGCAGCTTTTTTGTCCCAGTTCAATAACACTTTGATGCATTTTATCTTAAAATACTCTTCCGGCAGAGAAAAGCTCTCCCTGCCCCTTGATTTGCCTTTGTGCAAAAATGACCAGTTTTAGTCCTTCCACCATCCATCTGAGCATCATCACTGTTTCCTCCTGTCTTGTGACTTCAATCTGTTGAGAATGAAGGTTAAAGGCAAAGTGAACTATAAAGCATCCCAACCACTTTAACCCTGCCCCGTGCTGGGAGGCTGAAAACCTTAATGGGGAGCTCTGAAATGATACATGGGAGAGGGCTCCTTCTCCTCACCATGCAGGGACTTTCTCAGCTTATTGGGGCCCCCAACAGAAGAGAGACATGGACATGTTGGAATGACACCAAAAGAGGGATGAAGATGCTTAGAGGGCTGGAGAACCTCTGCTGTGGAGACAGGCTGAGAGAGTTGAGATTGTTCAGCTTGGAGAAGAGAAGGCTCCAAGAAGACCTTAAAGCCTCTTCCAGTACATAAAGGGGCTACGAGAGAGTTGAAACTTTTTGCAAAGGCAAGGAGAGGTAGGACAAGGGGGATTGTCTTAAACTGAGAGAGGGCAGGTTTAAATTAGATGTTCGGAAGAAATTCTTCCCTGTGAGGGTGGTGAGGCACTGGAACAGATTGCCCCAAAAAGCTATGGCTGCCCAATCCTTGCAAGTGTTAGGTCATGTTGGATGGGGCTTTGAGCAGCCTGGTCTAGTGGAAGGTATCTCATGGAAGAGGGGTTGGAATTAGATAATCTTTAAGTCTCTTCCAACCCAAACCATTCTATGATTCTATGAAATCGTCTCCTTGGCTGGCTGCAGCTCATCCTCAGGTGAGGAAGGCTGCAGCCCTGGTTCATTCCACCAAGGTTTATCCTGTAATCTGGCCCTAACTCCGCAAACAAGGTTGCAGCAGCCCAGGCCAGGGTTATGCTTTTACCATCAGGGAAAGGGACATGGAATATTGTTTTCTGTGTAGCTACAGCATGAAGGCAGCAGGTCTCTGATCTTCAGGTGAAAAGGGCATGGCTCCAGTTCTACTCCTGCTTGGCCTTCCATTAAACCATGATGCTTTTCCCTCACTGTGTTTTTGTGGTCGTTGTTGGGTTTTTTTGTTACATCTCCAAATAATCCATGGAGTGATTTCCCTAAGTGACAAAACATATCCCTCCCTTGCAGCAAGCACCCTCTGTCCCAGCTTACATCATATTTTGACTTATCTGAGCTTCCCTGACTCCAAGGTGCAGGACTCAGGTGGCTCTTGTTGACTCCATCCCTTCACAGCCCATCCTGAGCTGTTCCGCCATTGCCTCCAGTCCCCAATAGAGAAGAAGGATGCATGTCTATGTCTGCTTGCCGCTCAGAGTTTGGGGTTGGTTTGTTTTATTTTTTCAAGGCACACCCTGGTAATCAAGAGCTTCCTATGAAGTGTTTGCAGACTTGCTGCTCCCAAAGCCTTGAAGAGCTGGTCCTACCAGTTGTCTGAACATGTGTAAATATTGTGAGGATTGCCTAGGGGTGATTAAGGGGGGTGATTTCTCTGCTGAGCAAAAGGGAAGCCTTGAAATTATAAAAGCTGCAGCTACAAACTCTGCTTTTTCAGAGCCAGGTGACCGCTGCTACATGAACACAGGATGGGGACAGGGATGAGGTTGGGGATAGGGATGGTGGTCACTGGCTGCTTGCCCAGTGAGTATTGCCTTTGGCTTCCTGGCAGGTCTTCATGCGGGAGCAGGAGAGCAGTGATTTATTACATCTAACACGGGGCTGCGTCAGGTTCCTGTCCCATGCAGGGAAGTGAAACTCTTCCCTATGTCACAGGGTACATCTTCAGCTGCTTCAGCTCAGAGGGTGTCTAAAGAGATACAGAATGAGGACTTGCAGCAGGATAAAGTCTTGGAGAGGAGGCAGGAGCTTAATTCCCCATCCCAGAGCCCTGTGGTCAGCCCACCGTCTCCTGCTTGCTGTTCACCATGCAGTAGTAACATGGCCAGTGCCACCTCCTGCCAACAAGACAGTCTCCACTCCAGCTTTGTGCAGAGAATCCAGACACGCATCAGAGCAATGATGGGCATTTTTGTTCAAGTGAGAGCAGGGACAGAAGATCCAGCTGCTAGCCATGGTTGCAGGAGCAAGCACCAGCCATCCTGGGCTGCAACAAAGCAATAGATCTTCAAAAGAGGAGGAATCCTCATCTGAAAGGTGGAAGGCCGTGGAAGAGAGGGGTTGGACTAGATGATCTTTAAGGTCTCTTCCAACCCAAACCATTCCATGATCTGAAAGAAATTTGAGCTGGGTGGATGGCTGCTTTTTATCTCTGATGGTGGTTTCTGTGATCCCAGCCTCAGGGGAATGTCCCTTAGGGGGATGTCCCTGGGCAGCCTCAGGAGGGTGAGTGCCAGAGGGCAGTAAATGCTCTCAGAGGAGCAGAGATTTTTGGATTTTGCCCCAAAACATAAGCTTGGAGTTGCAGCATGAGGGGCAGGGGTTTGGTCTCACTGTTCATGGTTGTGACTTGGTAATGAGTTAGTTTCACCTGGGGAACCTGCCTGAGGACACAATTGGAATGTTAATGAAGGGCTAGCAAAGATCAGGGTTGTCTTCTGGGTTACCAAAGGAAGGGCCTCAGAAGACCATGTGGAGCCTGTGGGTGCAGAGGTCCAACCTTTCCCTCTGGACTGCATGGAACAGATGCATCCTGATGGCTTGTCCTGTTACAGAAGTTCTGGGAAGCAAAAGCAAACAAAGGTGGGTGCTCCACCAGAATGTGACGCCCCCCCACCTAAGGTGATGTTGTGTTGGTACATGGAGACTTTGTATGCTTTCTGGAGGTCACTGCCCCTTGTAAAACAGATAAATCATAGAATCACAGAATGGTTTGGTTTGGAAGTGACCTTAAAGATCATCTAGTTCCAACCCCCCTGCCATGGACAGGGACACCTTCCAGGTTGCTCAAAGCCCCATCCAGCCTGGCCTTGAACACTTCCAGGATGGGGCATCCACAACTTCTCTGGGCAACTTGTTCCAGTGCCTCACTGCCCTCACAGGGCGAATTTCTTCCTAATTTCTGATCTAAACCTAAATCCCTCCTAGAGTATTTCTGCTATGCATGAAGAGGTAAAAGCCACCTAAGAGAGCTCAGATTAAGGCAGTGGGAACTTAGGTTCAGACCTTTCAACTTGGCAAGAGCCAAGTGAATCCAGTAACAAGGATTTCTAAGAAATCTCACAAATTTGAGGTGGTCCAATATAACTAAGAGAGGCTTCCCTCTTCAGAAGCACTAGCACCATCAGTTGCTACAAGCCTTTAACTATAACTTTTGTACTCCTGATGCTTTAGATAGTTACAGAAAGAAAAACTTATTAAAGACAGTGAGAGAAAGGGAGGTAAAATTAAAAAAAAAAAAAAAGCAGATATTGCTGGGCCATCCCGAAGGTTTTGCAGACAAGAGAATGCTCTTATCAGTCAGCACCCACATCTGGTCTGGTTATTTGCTGTTGTGGCTATGGAATTTATAGGAAAGAGGCTTGCAAGGGGCTTAAGGGCCTATCAAAGAGCAAACTGAACATGGACGACCCAAGCTGGAAAAGGACAAGGAGCAGAGTGCCTTGGTGCTTCTATTCAGGTTTGGGTCAGGCAAAGAGAAAATACTAAAATGGTTTATTAGCCAAAGCTGGGAGTCTTGGCAAAGGTTTGAATCCTGACTTGGGGCTAGGAGCTGTAGGGTTGGGACAAAGCCCATTGTCAGAGGCAATGGGGTACCCTCATCAGCTGAAATTGCAGGGGGTGTTTGGATCCCACTTGGTTTTAAGTGGAACAGGTCAAGGAATACATTTCTGGTATGGCCAGGAGCCTCTCAAGAGGAGACCTGAAGGACTTGGTTGTACCTCCAGGCCTCCGAGGGGACAGAGTTTTGGACTCTGCCTGCAGGAAGGAGTGAAGGTGAGGGAGAGAAAGAAACCCATAGCCTTGTGAACAGTGTTATAGAATCACGGAACGGTTTGGGTTGGAAGGGTCCTTGAAGACCTTGTGATTCCAACCCCCCTGCCATGGGCAAGGACACCATCCATTAGACCAACTTGCTTGCCTTGAACACTTCCAGGGATGGGGCATGTTATGATGTGAACAGGCCTGAAAGTGCAGGAGGGATGCTCTGGATCAGCCAGAGGGACAAACATCACAGCTAGCCTGGGAGGGATGATCTTGCAGGATCCAGCTGCCTCCACTGGCTCTCCTACAGAGTAGCTGCAGCCCAGTTATCTCTGCTGCTCCTCCTGCACTGGTCTCTGTGCATCTTTTGAAGTTCAATTGCTTTAATCGTCCCAGAGGCTGTGGAAGCTATTGAAGGCAGAGCATTTGCATGGAGACATGCTGCATTTTATCTGCACTACTGATGAGTTTTCTGAATGAATTTTCCACTTACCCAACCTCTTAAATAAGCACCTCTTTGACCTATAATGTCCAAGAAAAATGCTCTCCTGGCTACCTCAAGCAATGCCCTGTGACTCTTCTGTCCTTCCCTCTGTCCACCTCAAGAAGGTTCAAGTCTGCCTTTAGACCATAATTTTTTTTCCCACTTGGCAAGAAAACCAGTCTGAGTATATTTGTGTGATGTAAGGCTTCCATGGAGTCAGTGTGACCAGATTTAAAAGTAGCTGGTCTAGATGTTCAATTAGAAACACTGAATAAATAATAAAAATACATGCTCAGTCCACTCCTGCAAAGATAACATCCTTTCTTCTCCTTCTACCCCCTTCACTCCTTTCCCTCCTTTCCCCCCTTTTCTTTTCCACAATGGTGATCAAAATGGATGCTGAGAAGGGCACAGCACCTCTGTAATGTCATGGTGTGGGTGGTCTGTGTTCAGTGTGATCCTCATGTCAAATAACAGCCCTCAGGGTAAGCAAGAGCCATGTGGCTGGATGACCACAGATGGAGGTGGCTTAATTCTGCATGTGTGAGTCTGCTCTTCCTAGGTTGTATTTTTCCGATGCCTGAAAACCTGCTCTGTGTGAGCAATATCATGTGCTGGAGAAGGTTCCTGCCTTCTCTAACACAAAGGGGTTTTTTTGGAGGCTCCATGGCTCCTAAGTGAGCTTGGGAGTGCTTTGTTGTTGCTGGTGCTCTCTGCTGCTCCTTATAATTATTAACCAGGGTCACGGTGTGCTGGGGCATGAGGGGTTACTGAAGTGGTGACTGTCTCCAGGGACTGGGCATTGGCAAAGCCCTTTAATTCACCTTTTGTTGCTTGCCCTGCAACTCCTGCTGATCTCCAAGGGTTTTTAACCCTGCTGTGACTTGGGGAACAAGCCTAACATAACACAACCAGTAAGGCTGGCTCAGAGATCAAACAGCACGTGGGGGTACCCAAAACTGAGGTTCTCTGTTCTCCCCAAACCATGAGTGGATTGGGATGAGTTTTACCCAGAGTGGTGAATATTTTCAGCATCTCTCTACTTTTTCTCAGCCAGTGCTGACTTCCTGATGACTTATTACCGCCTTCCTCTTTCCACTGTTTCTGGGTACGTCTTTCTGCCATCATGTTTTGCTGTTGTTCTACCCCTTTTCCTGCTATTGCTGTGTCCCTCCAGCCTCTTTCATTTGCCAGTCTAGTGGGAGATAGTGCTGCTAGCTTTGCTTTGAGCTTATTACTCCTGCCTCTGCCAGGATACCTTCAGGCATCTGTCCTGGTCCCATCTGACCTTAACATCTGAACAGAAGGGCCAGTCAGGCTGGTACCATAAGCCCAATTTGTGTCCAAAGCTCTTGCCAGGCAGAGCTCACCACCAAAGAAGGGTTATGAGACTGTTCACAGTGTGGGGCTGCCTTTTCTTCTGGCAGCTCCAACATCTGACTGTGTTTGCAAAGGGTGACTCATATCTGCATGGAATGAGGAACTCCAGAGCCAAAGGCCTCTGTCCCCGTGTGAGTTATCCAAGCAGAAAGGTAGCTCCTGGTCATCACACCCAGCTGGCTCCTGCAGGAAATGGGTATTCAAGGATGCCCAGACCCTCCTGTTAACCCTGGTCTTCCCAGGAAAAAACATATCTGAATGCTACACTGCATGCAAACCTGCTGGCTGGCTATACCTCTCCCCATGCTGTCAGCTTGCTGTAAAGCAACAAAGGAACAATGTTTGGAGAGAAAAAAAAAAAAAAAAACAAACAGAGGAAATAAAGCAAGTATGATAAAAATTACTGTGCACTGCTGGAAACAGCCTCCAAATGTGAGATCTTATCATCAGTTGATTTTGTGCAGATGTTGCCAGCCAGGCTCATTTTGGTGATGTGGAGTCACTTGCAGTATCTTTCTCTTAGAAGGCGTGACCCTGTCCTTTCCCTGGCCATGCTGCTAATGCACTTTTTAATGAAAGATTACTTTTTTGTTTCATAGAACCATAGAATGGTTTGGGCTGGAAGTAACTTTAAGACCATCTAGTTCCAACCACCCTGCCACGGGAAGGGACACCTTTGAGTAGGCTAGCTTGCTCAAAGCCCCCTCCAGCCTGGCCTTGAACACTTCCAGGGAGGCGACAGCCACAACTTCTCTGGGTAACCTGTGCCAGTGCCTCACCACCCTCACAAGGCAGAATTTCTTTCTAATACCTAATCTAAATCTACTCTCAGTTTAAAGCCATTCCCCATTGTCCTATCACTACAAGCCCTTGTCAAAAGGACATTTTTTTTTAGTTGTTTTTTTTCAGTAATAGCCAGCTGTTTAGCGATACCTTCCTTTGTAGGTCCTGCAGTGCTTTGCAAAAGGGACCAGGGTCACTGCAGAGGGTAAGTGTTTTTTCCTGCTCCATAGAGGAGCAGGATTCATCAGGGGACATTTGTTGTACCTGTGTGCTTACAAAAAGCCATGTCGATGCAGAGGGTTTACTTGCTCAGAACAAACAGCCCCTAACCCCATCATTTTTGTGGCTAATTCCACTACCCTGAATTTCCAGTTTCCAAGGGGAGACAGCTTGTCCCCATGTGTGCTTATGCAAGATTAACCCTCTGGCTGAAAGGTGCCGTGTTCAGGTATCCTGATTTGGATGCCATCTGTGCTGCAGCAAATCACTGATCAAAATCAGAACTTGAATAAATATAATTGAAAGTAAAAATGATCATTTCACTTTTAGCTTAGCGGAGTTTTTAGCTCTTAAATGAGAACAGAGGTATGACCCAATGAAGGGATGAGATAAAGGCCAGAAGGGGACATTTAGCCTTCTGTTCTTCAACAGTTTTGTTTCAGTGCAAATATTCAGTAATTTGAATTTTGGATAAAGAATCTCCTCTGGAAAGATGTCCGACTGAGCTCAGAAGCATCTGGAGATGAGCTACCTATAATTTCCCATAGGAATTAGCTTCCGTGGTTAACCTCAGTCAATTTGATAAGAAATGATATCTTGTTTTCTAATTTCCATCAGTGTGGCTTCAGCTTCCACTCCTTGTGGACACTGCTAATGCAGGATGCTGCACTGTGCTGCTGGCTCTGGGCCACAGCACTTGGAGTCCGAAGCAAAGCTATAGTACATGTACAGCTGGGAGTGGGAAAGGGCTTTGGGAACGCAGCTCAGACCTGCTGTGGATGATGTGCTGCTGGTCCTGGATGTCACTTTGTAGCTCTTGAGGGTGATGATGCACTGGCACAGGTTGCCCAGAGAAGCTGTGCCAGGGGGATTGGAACTAGATGATCTTGAAGGTCCCTTCCAACCCAAACCATTCTATGATTCTAAGATGACTTAAGGCTTTTTTTGTTCATTGTTGGCATAGAGATGTTGGCTAAGAGGTGTGGAGTGCTTATCTTCAGTTTAGACAGTGAGTGACGGTTCAGCTGCTTCTTTCCTGGGTCCTGGAGAAAAGGTGTATAAAGCTCTTCTTGCATTAACAGCGTTTCCTCTCCTGAGCTGGACTTTTGTGTTAGTTGGTAGAAGGATAACCCTGGTGTTACCCCATGTCTGTCAATAGAAACACCCAAAGAGGCTGGAAAAAGTTATTTAAGTAACATTTTTAGAAAATGCCTGGCTGCTCTGAACACCCCACTATTGAGCTGCAGGGTTGTAGGTTGCCCCCATAATACTGCACCTTGTTGAGGATTGGGCAACCACGTGCCTGGTTCCTGCTTCATCTTCTCCTTGGCTGACTCGATGCCTTTGCAATGTGATATCAAAGCTGTCTCCTGTTTAGTGACAACCAAGCTGGAGAACAAGGGCAGCAGATTCTGTCCTCTAAGAACAAGTGTTTTGTCTGACCTAGAGGCAGACAGCTGTAGGATCTACAAGCAAGGAGCCATTTGCTCCTGGCTGGGGTGCAGCCTTGCAGTAACACAAGTGTGGTGAGCCCATGCCAGCTACCAGTGGTAAAGGAGCCTCTGAGCTGGAAGGGAAGGAGAGGAAGAGTTTTGTGGCAGAGGAAGGAAGAGCCTTTCAGCAAGTATGTGGTCCTGGCCAATGCAAGCACTTTCAATCCTTCTCCCTGTTGCAGCGCTTAGAGCCCTGGTTGTTACCAGCTGGCAGAAGCGGGAACACCTGGATGATACTGGAGGTGAAAAGGGAAGTCCGAAACACCCCTGAGTCATGTCTGGCTCAGTCTTCCAACAAAATAATTTCCTCTTTAACTGCTTCATGGCTCATGGCAGGACTGAGGTTTGGATCAGACCACTGTTTCCAAAAATTCAGCTCTGCTAAGAGTGGTGAGTGCAGATTCCCCTCTGTACTGACGTACAAACATGTGCATGTGCAAGTGTAGGGTTGTTAATTCAAACCAAGTGTAAAAATGCCCAGTTCTTGTGCCCCTGGAGCATCTGATCTTGGTGCAAGAAGGCAAGAAAGCAAAGAGTAATTAGTCAGCCCTTGGGCATTTTAATGTGGCAGAGCTGACATTCTAGTAAGCGTGAAATGCTGCAAATTAGGGAGAGTAATGAATTTTAACACTGCCCTAAGAACATTCTCCCCACACCTTCCTTTTAATTATTTTGCAAGGTGGTTTTATTGTTGTGGGGTTTTTTTTAAATTATCCTGAACAGTATCCCTTTGCCTTCTGCTTGGCGTTTCCTTTGCAACTTAAGTCCATCTACACACCATCACGTGAGAGCAGCCCTGCAGTGAGGACAGATGGCTGGTGAGGCGACAGTTGCTGTGGGATGGGATAGCAGGGCAGAATTCGGGCAAATTTGGGCACCAGAAGAGCTGGAACTCCTTGGCTGAGATGACCACAGTCTTGTTCTCATAGGGATGGATGCTGCTGAGGGTATCTTGTGAAAGTCAGTGTTGCAAGGATCACTGGAAAGCACAGCTCCAAGCTGCAGGGTGTAGCAGTAATTTTATGAATGAGTAGCCAAGTGTCAGCCCTTGGCCATGGTACGGGCTGCAGAGCAGCATCCAGCATCTCCTACATCAAACCCAAAACTCCTGCCTTAACTTGAGCATGGCTTTCACAAAGGGACCAGACCTCCCTCCTCCCCTCCTTTCCAGGCTCACTTCCTAAATCTCACTGATTCTTTCTGCTCAACTTCCAGTGGAAATATCCTTTCCCATATGTCAGCCCAGCTCATGCACCCATCCAAGCAATTCATCTTGCATGTCAGCTAACAGCATCCTTCTACTCTCTCAGCCTGTTGTATTCCTGCAGAAGGCAGTTGCCAACCATCCCTTCCCAGCACTGCTGCTTTCTCTGTGTCTCTCTGTAGCAGTGAATTGCTGTCACTGTGAAAGTCCTGCCTGATTGTCACTCAAAAGTAGCTTGGTCAGTGCTAAGATGTCCCCATGACCTCCCTGGGCATATATGTCCCTTGTCCTTCACCCTTTCCTCTGCTGAAGATCTGAAGGCCAGCTCCTTCCCTGGCCCTCTTAGCAAGGTGGATTGGACTACTGGGTGCATTCCCTGACTGCTCAATGAGGCTGTCAGCTTTTCTACAAGGAGTAAATCTAGTTTATTATTCAGGTTTTGATATCAGGCCATTTGTTTTTAAGGCTTTTCTGAGGGCAGATGATGCATGTGGGTCTCTTTGTAGCATCTGAGATGCTAAAAAGCATCTGGTGCTGATGCCAAGGAGAAAATACCAGGAGCATCACTATAAGCCCCTTATACTGCAGCACCTCAGTGCATCACTGAGCTGCCTTCAGAGGCTCCTGTGTGAATTAATACCTGTGTAACTGGCCCTATGCAGGCCAGGTCTTAGCCTTGGTTTCCAAAGAGAGCACTTGCGCTGGAGACAGAGCTGCTCTCCCTGTCTCTGGCCTGCAAGCTAAGATATTATAAACTATAAATCTCAAATCGACAATCTTGGAGGATCATCACTAAATGTTCACTATGTTCTTGGGGTAGGTAGTTTGTTTGCCATCCAGTGTCTATGATCTCCTCCCGGGAGATGCATCTACTTGTTGCCCCAGTCCATCCTGTGCAGTGGTGCTTCTCTTGCAGTTCAGATTATTTTTAATTAAAGGCTTAATTACCCCTTTTTACAGTTATTTCCAGTGGCTGCATCTCATGGCCTGAGGCTGGGACGTGCCGGGTGATTTGGAGAAAGGTGGCTGGCTGGCACGAAGCACCCCACAAGCTGCTTTAGCAACTGATCCTCAGTAGCAGAGACCAGCGGAGCAGCAAACAAGGGGATCATTTTAGGTTCACTTAAGCTCTGAGTGATAAGCACTTGTGCTGGTAATCAGGCTGATAAATGCTGTCGATTAAAACCTGTGTTTTACTCTTCAGCTTTGCAGAAGTGATGTGGTTTTGTCTCTCCCAGAGGAGAGAAGCCTGGCTGGGTGGGTGATGCTCTTGGAGCACTGCTGTGATCAGAATGAGCATTAGTTTAGCTCTCAAATACCTACTTTTCTTCAGCTAATCCTAGTGATTCATTAACAAGGGATCAATTTAGGGATGCTGGCATCCTAAACTGATACCCAACTGTATGTGATTATATAATCCCTGGGATTTTGACTCTTTACAAATTAGCTGCTTCCAATTAGCCATTATTACAACTTCATTATCCCACCACAAGTGATAATACCACAATAAGCATATGGTTTCTATATGTCTCACTAGGAATAATGAGAGATCAGCTTGCTGGATGCATCCACCCACTGGATGGGGCACCCTGAGTTTTACCGTGTTGGACACTACAGTTGGGATTATGTCATTTAGGGACATGGTTTAGTGGTGGACTTGGCAGGGCTGGGTTAACAAGTGGACTAGGTACCTTAAAGGTCTCTTCCAACCTAAACAATTCTGTAATTCTATGGTTATGTGGCACATAAATTCCCATTTCTTTAGGAAACCGTACTAGATGTTTCCAGACTAAGGTCACTAGTGGTCAACATTTGAAAGAGAACATCCCATTTTGGGGATAGGTAAGGATTCTACATGGCTGTTATAAATACAGAGAAAGTTTAGGGAAGGAGCTTTGGAAAAAGTCTGTAATTGAGTAGAGGGACAATGCAGAACTCCCCTTTTCCTTGTGCCTGCCATGGGGACAAGGTGACTCGCACTGCGGGGTGGAGAGATGAGGACCTGAGGGCTGATACCTAGTGCCCAAAGAGCAAAGGTGGTGGAGCAGCGATGGAGAGGTGCTGCTCTCTCTCTGGGGGACATTTGGGCAGTGGTTCCCTGCTGTCATGTGGATTGCTAAATTCGTGTCTCTGCCCTGGAAGCAAGGCACTTGTCAAGAAAGAATAATTAATCCAGAAACACGTGGTGCTCTGCTAGGAGGCCTTTTTTTAATTAAAATCAGATCTGATAAAGTCTACTGAGAAATTTGTGTCTCTGACAAAATTATGAAACACACGTCTGTGATTCGAGGCTGTGTGGTGGGGGAGCTCCGGGTAGGGCTCAGCCCCCATAAACCTGTGCACACCCATCTTACAGGGGGTGTCTTTTCCTCCTAGGCCTCTGAGAGCTGTGTTTTTCCTGAAAGAGTTATAAATTCACCAAGAAGAAGGACACCAGTTAACATCTACTACTATGCCTGTGTTGGTGGTATTTGGCCAACTTGGGGGACATTAACTCAGTTGGTTAGAACATAGTGGTGATTAAATATCAAGGTCATGGCTTTGATCCCCATATGGGCCATTCTGTTAAGAGGTGGACTCGATGATCCATGTGGGTCCCTTCCAACTCAGAATATTCTGTGATTCTGTGAGAAATGGTAGTCCCATGTCCAGGGTGTCAGCAAGGTACACTTGGGCTTAGAGGTGGTTGTCTTCACCCACAGTGTCTTGGTCCTGCCACTCAGATGCTTCAGAAAAGGACAGAGTGTTCCTGGTCAGACCCTCCCCATCTCATTCCTGCTCTGCCTGTCCTCCAGAGCTAGTGGGGAAGAATGTTTTCCTCGGTGAAGCCATACGAGAACCAGCGCTACGCCTCCCTGAAGAAGGAGTGTCAGCGGCGGAAGCAGCTCTTTGAGGACCCACTTTTCCCTGCCAATGACGACTCGCTCTTCTACAAGTCAAGGATTCAGGGCATCCAGTGGAAGCGACCAAAAGTAAGTGCATCCATCCCCTTGCCCCTCAACGCTGCTTTCTACCACCTCTGCTCTCAGGCATTCCTAAAAATGCACCGTGCATCCTTCGCCAAGGCATCAAGCCCCAGTCAACATTTCTCCCCAGCTGGGTTTGTTTGCCCAGACCTGATATTGTGAGCCTCTGGGGTGCCAGAGAGACCTGCTGAACTCAGGTCCAGGCTTTTCTGCCCACACTGAGGTCTAAGAACAAAGGAGGCTTCTCGGTGACTCAGTTGCCACGTGCATAAACCAGAGAGATGGTTTGCAGCCAGGTTGGTATTGGGTACTCCTGTGAAGGCTGGTGGGTCCAGCAAGACAAAGTGTTATCTCTGAATCACAGAATGATTTGCGTTGAAAGGTATCTTAAAAATCATCTAGTTCAAACCCTCCTGCCATGGGCAGGGATACCTTCCATTAGAATACTCTTGGTGGTCCATTTGGAAAGACAAAAGAAGATAAGCTTTGGGTAGGTGAGGTGGTTTGAGGGTCTTTGGGGAAGTGGGTGGTCATACCCATCCTTCCACTCATGTTCAAAACCCACATCCTCTGGAAAAAGCACTCTGCATCTCCTCCATGCTGCTGTATCTATCATGGAGGCAGGTTGTGGGAGGCTGGGGCTAACATTGCCAGTCTCTTTTCTGCTATTCTCAGTGCCTGCCCAAAGGATGCACATCAGGACTTAAGGGCACTGTGGGGAATTTGTATGTCCTGGTATGGTATTCTCCTTGGGGGTGATGATGAGACCAGTGCTCTGACTGCCATGAAGTACAAGGAATCACAGGGAGCAACAATAACTGGTTGGGGAGTGGCAGTAGCCCAGCATCTAATACATCTGGGTTTCCTTCCTTGCCTGTGGGGAGAAGCAGCCCTCTCTGCCCAGCCCATGCTGTTCCACACGCAGCTTGGTGGCATTTCAGCATTGTAGGGTTGCCTGAGCTGCCGTCATCATCTTCGCCCCCGCTGACAGCCTGGAAAATCAGCTGGCCTTCAGCAAGACAGAGCTGTGTCTGTCTGAGCCAGGGCAGTCTTGGGGGGGTGTGAACAGAAAGGCTTTGTATGAAGGGAGGGATGGAGCTGAACTGACTCTTTCTATGTGGCCAGAGGGGCTGAGCCCCCCAGCATCCCACTGGGCTCCTTGTGGAAGGAGATCTCACTTCCCTCTGCTCTGCCTTTGGCTCTTCCGCACCAGCTCTGCCTGGTCACGGAGTTTGTGGAAAGCCCTGTGTGTGTTTTAGTTTATTCCCCTTGTCTGCTGCAGGAGAAAGATGCTCTGTGCACAGCTGCCTTCTGAAGTCAGGGCCCACCACGTTTTGGTCTCACGGTGAGGGGCATGAACATGCCTTCCACATCCCATTTACACAGCAGACAGGTGATGCCTGAGAATTTCTAAATAATTTTCTCTGGGACTAAAAGGTAAGGATGTATTTGTGACATGAATTGGTTTACATTCAGGGACACATACATTAATTCACTCCTATGTGTAATGACAGATGGTTGGATCCAGTTGTAGAGGGTCAAACTTTGCTTGTCTTCTGCTGAGCATCTCAGAGCTTTTCTTTATCTGCTTTTCTGGCTTTCATCTCACTTGTAGCTCTTGGTCTTCAGTCAGGTATCATCCTTTGCTGCCTTGCTCTGTAGAGCATGAGGTCTTTCCAAGAAAGCTTTCTGGACCTTATGTTCTTCACCTGTAAGGTGTCGTGCTCACCTAGTCCAAACCCATCCCTGCTGAAGCACGGAATGAATTCAAGCTTCTTGCAACCACCCAGCTCTGCAGTTTCATAGGATCATAGAACAGTTTGGGTAGGAAAGGACCCTTAAAGTTAAAGCAGTCAGCAGAGGATGGTTGAGCAGGGGCTCTTTCTGGTGTGGGCTGGCAGTGGGAACAGAGGCTGGAAGTGGGTCCCACATGCCAGCAAGGTCCTGTGTGCATAACTAGACATGTAGGTGATCCCTGTTTTGCTGCCTCTGCGCCAGACAAAGGGAACTTTGCCAGCGATTTTGGCACCAGAAGGCATACATGCTGAGCAGTAGCAGACTCACTGATGATGCTCTTTGGTAGGATTGTTTGATCAGACCTGCCCAGCTGTCTTGACCACAAAATCACCATTAAAAAAACAAGAGAAATTGAGTTCACACCTGCTCTGTTTACTGCTGAAGTTTTCCAGAAGCCTCTTTCTCTAAAGTGTTTCTCCAGGTTCTTTCTCTCAGCTTTTCATCTCAGCAAAAGTAACTGAATTTCACAGGAGAACTGCTTTCTGCCAGCCAGACAATGCAAAGTGACATTTTTAGTTGCTGGACCCAATTGTACCTGAATTCATACTGGTTCTCTAAGGGAGAGAGCCCAGAAAAAAGTCCCAGCATCTTCTGCAGGAAAGCAAAAGTAGTACCTCTGGGTATCAGGAATCTTGATATCTCACCAATTTTCTGTCTGCAAGAAAGCTGGGAAGCACCATCAGCTTTTCCAATTTAATGCAGGATTCAGTAGGGTCCAAAATGTCCATGAAGTTCAAATCAACTGTTCTGCTTGTGTGCTAAGGGCACAATGCAGTTATTAAACTACACTAAGTCCCTACAGCATCTGCTTGCTATTACAACCAGCAAATCTTCCCTTAGGCAATCACGATAAATTCTTGTTCAGAAAAAAACAAGCAGTGATACTCCCTGCATTTGGCACACACTGTTTTGGGGATTTCCTGACTCAGAAATGGAGTCTCCAGTCCCAGAGAGACTGTCTGCAGGGAGAGGATGGTGTGTACACACTTCTATCTCTCAAGGCCATGGCCATAGCTTGTTTTGGAGAGTTTCAGCACAAACTGTCTGCTAAAACATAAAAGCTCATCGTGTCTCTGGCTTTGCTATGAGAAAAGAGTGGGTGGAGAGTGGAAATAAAAGCTGTCAGCTATTAAAAACAACCACTTGCTTTCTTGGAAAAGTTGTCACTTGTGATCTGTGGAAAGAAGTGAGACATAGGTGATAAGTTTTGCCCAGAGAAGTTGTGGATGCCCCATCCCTGGAAGTGTTCAAGGCCAGGCTGGATGGGGCTTTGAGCAACCTGGTCTACTGGAAGGTGTCCCTGCCTACAGCAGGGACATTGGAACTAGATGATCTTTAAGGTCCTTTCCAACCCAAACCATTCTATGATTTTTCAGGCTTCCATGTGAAAAGTAATTGTAGTGAACTCACTGGGGTGCTGGGAATGTGCTTTGGCATAGGCAGGATCTCATTTCCATATACTTACATGGCACTAGTATGGATCTAAACAGTCCATTCCTTGTGTATGCATCCCTTTCTTCCCAACCATCCTTCCCTCATCCTTTCTGCTCCTCCATGTACTCCCAAAGCCTGAGGCTGCTTTGGTGAAAAAAAACCAACCAAAAAAACTCCCTATCTCTTCAGTGCTCTTCCTTTTGTTTGGGGTTTTCCTGGGCAGAGGGGAAAAGAGGAGGCTGAGGAACATCTCTGATCCCTTCCCTGGTCAGGCTGTTTTGCTTCAACTTCTTCCTGCATCCGGCACTGCAGCCTTTCCTGGAATGGGCTCAGCTTTATTCTTTCCAGCAGGGTGTCCTCCCTCCCTCCCTGCTTTCTCTGGCCTCCAGCCCTGCTCTGGATGCCAGATCTTTGCAGAGGGAGCAGCTGTTTGAGCCCTCTAATCAGGTTTTGGCTTTGGTGGTTGTTTGCTGGACATCTTCATGATGCAACACAGAGAAGCCAGAAAGCTAATTAGTGGGGTGTTTTGGAGGGAAGGAAGCCACAGCATCAGCCTGAGCTGGGAAGGGGGTCCTGAAGAGCCTTGTTTTAGTGAATCCACTTAAAAACAAGAGTGGCTGCTGGTTGCTGAGCCAAAACAGATTTTGGAGCTCACTAAGTCAGCATCAGCGGCTCCTTTTGGCAGCAGCACTCAGCTATTGCATTAGAAATGAAACAGAGCTTTTTGGACTAAGCCCAAATCCCAACACCTTGCTTGAAACTCCTTTCCCTTGTGCTCTGCCTGCTGCTATGTGAAGGAGAGGGAGATCTGTATTCAGGCAAGTAGTACCACTCCCAGTGGAAATCTCAACCTGATCCTCAAGCTCAGAGTTTTGCCCTCCCTTTTTGGGACAGGAATGCTGGCAGTGCACCACTGGGAGCAGGAGGTTTGGTCTGTACATTGGGTCAGCTGATCTGGGTGTTTGGAAGGTGGGTAAATAGAGAGGGGTGGCATGGATACAAGGAGATGGGGCTGGATGAGATGCACAATGGTGGTAGAAATAAGGGAGATCTGGAGCACCTGCTGTGTCTGCTGATCCCATGTGGAAAAAACAGTGATGGTCTAAGGTGTGGAAGAGACTCATCCACCCAGTGGGAAAAGAGTTAATCTCTTCTAATCATCACTGTCCCAAACTCTCTCCTTGGATACAGGATGCTTCCAGTGTTGCCATGAGATTGGTACAGAGTTCAGTTAGGGTCTTTAGTACCCCTGGGCCTTACCCAGGGCTTGCTTTCTCTCTGCATCAAGGGGGGTCACTTGGTTTAGGTTCAGCCCATCAAGCTATGACCTACTGCTGGGACTGGTCACCAGCCAGGACAAATTTGGGCATCAATGTACACCTGTGGGAAGCAACTGAAGCCTGGTGGGAGGCTTACCTCAGGCACAAGTGTGATGTTGAACTACATGAGCTGCTTGCTGTCGTCCTTTAGCTCTTCCCAGGGAGCAAGGTTGAATCTGGAGAAATTTTTTTCCTCTGTGTTTTGGAAGGCAGGTGGGCTGCTGTGTGCTGAGTGTATTCCTGTCCACAGCAGTGTGCTGCAGGACCTTGCAGAAGCACCTTATAGTCATCCCTAAGATGCTGAGTGGTTGTGACATGAGATCCCAAAGACGCTTGGAGGGGACCAGGTGGGAACTCAGCATCAAGCTGTGCCAAAGGTGCTGTAAAGAGAAGCTGTGACAAAGCATGAGGGTTTCCAGGCAGGCTGTTGTCACAGTGACTGGGTGGCTCAAGGTGAGGTGTGGTGATGGTTGAACCTGAGCTGAATCTCTGCACTGTGAGTTCAAACCTGGCTGATTGAAGCCACCAGAGAAACTCTTGGATGAAGTCTATACCCTCCCATCTTCAGGGGAGGCGTTTTGCCCTCCATACCTGTTTCTCAGTATTTTTATCTGTCTCCAATATTTGCTTGCAAGCACCAGATTATCTCTGCAGGAATTAATTGTCAAGGGAAGTTGTCACTGATTAAAGAGCATAAAGGTACATTCTTGCTAAAGGGTAATATTATCTGGATGAAGGCAATGTCATTTGGAGGGGAAAGCCTTAGAGTCAGCAGAGTTTTGGGGGAGACAGACAGGCCAGGTATTTTGGGGATGGTTATGGGAAGCAGGAGGACTTAGGGCAGTAGGGCCATGGCATTTTCACCCCTCCTGTGACACTGGGGAGGGATGTTCTCAGTCACAGCCCTGGGGCTTTTTTTATAGACAGACAAGAGGAATCTTGTTTTAGAAACCAAGAAAATAGGACTTTTTAATAGCCATTTCCCTGCTGTCCTGGCATGTATCTGTCCTGACTTGTGTGTAGGGGCTTTGTTAATTCATAGAATCACAGAATGGTTTGGATTGGAAGGGATTTTAAATATCCTCTAGTCCCAGCCCACACTGCCATGGGCATGGACATCTTCCACTAGACCAGGTTGCTCAGAGCCCCATCTAATCTGGCCTTGAACACTTCAAGGGATGGGGCAGCCACAGCTTCTCAGTGCAGCCTGTTCCAGTGCCTCACCACCCTCACAATAAAGAATTTCTTCCTAATATCCAATCTAAATCTGTCCTCATTCAGCTTAAAGCCATTCCCCCTTGTCCTATCATGCAGGATGCATTATGTCCATTGTATCCTCAATTAGATGCTGTTGTGTTTGGAGGAGGTGCTGCAGGAAGGGAGAGTATCTCTTAGCTCTACTTTTCTTTACATTATTAAGCACTTAGCTCTTTTTGCTTGCTGAATGAGGATTATACAATCAATCCCCATGAGGATTTCCTGGAAGGGGAAAGGAGTCAGTGAACTAATTCACTAAAAGCAGGACCAGCACTTCCCTGCCCTCAAGTTTCTGCATTAAAAGGTCTTTTCCCCAGAGGATAGTACAGGCTGGGAAGCTGGCAAAAACACAATAGTAAAGTGTTTGCAATAGTAAATGGGGAAGACAGAGGATAAGTTCTTGCAGTTCTTTGCTCTGAGAACTCACTTGAAGCTCACCGTGGAGGCAATTAAACTGGCAATGGTCATTGGGTGCAAAGACCTTCTGGTGTCCTATTTGGAGGTTTTCCAGCAGAAAGACTAAAATACTAACCTCTGCACTCCAGGGATGTCTTTGCTCAGCTTTTTGCAGTGCCTTGGCCTGTCTCAGTTTTAGTCCTGCCCAAAAAATGCTTGGGGTTAGCACTGATGCTGGGGCTCCTCTGTGCTGCTGGATTGACTGAGGGATCATCTCCTCTGAATAGTCTTTCATCTGTCTGTGGTCCATCACATGAGTTGGAATCCTTCCAGACTTTTGCATTTCTCAGCTTAAGAATTTATCAGCCACTCGCCTGTTAATTTATCTGCTGTTTTCAGTAAAACTGGAGCTGATTGCCAGTCTGGTTGCTCCTTGCCAGGAAGGGATTTGGTCATCATTTAATGCAATCTCGGAATTGACCTTGTTTTTACATTTTTAAGCCATTCATAGGCTCCCCCCATCTCTCAAGATAAACAAGAAATTTATTGTTATTATTTTTCTTATTTTAAAGGGTCTCTACTCTCATTAGATG
Organism: Lepidothrix coronata; assembly: GCF_001604755.1. Taxonomy (NCBI): domain Eukaryota; kingdom Metazoa; phylum Chordata; class Aves; order Passeriformes; family Pipridae; genus Lepidothrix; species Lepidothrix coronata. The sequence continues at coordinate 449,921 of NW_016690354.1, read as the reverse complement.
TGCTGCTGACCCCTGGCTGCATTCCAGCAGGACTTGGTGGATCCTCCCAGGGCCATGGCCCCATAGTGCCAGGCAAACACACTCTCCCCTTAGTCCCAGTGAGGACAGGGGTTGATAAGTTGCCCAACATTGAGTGTGGCTCATTGCAGCCTTTGATAAGAAATTGCCAGCCAGTCTGCTCTGTCCTTGGCATCAGAAGGGCATGGCCTTAAAAGCAAAAGCTACAGTAAACAGAATCTAACGTAGATTAGATTCATTGTGTGCTTCTAAGTGCAACTGCATGTCATTGTCAAGAAATTACTGTATTGGTAATGGGGAAGAGCAGAACAATAGCAGAGGGTGTTACAGAAAGGAGCCCATAGGATCCATCCACTGCTTTCTGAGCTCCTTGGGAGGGAATGGTGCAAATCCTCCCAGAATGGGCTCTGGGGTGCTGGAGGGGCGCATTCTACAGGCAGAGCTAGTTATCATGGAATCACAGAATGGTTTGCTTTCGAGATTCCCTTGGTCCAACTTCCCTACCGTGGGCAGAGACACCTTCCACTAGACCTGGTTGCTCAATGTTAAGGAAACTTTCCTGTCTGACTATCCAGCAGCCACTCTGTCAGTCACACTTGAAACACCTGAGCTGGGACTGAAGTCCCTTCTTAGCGGGTGGCTCCAATGAGCCAATGGGTGCCCCGCTTGACTCCCTACGTTCACCACACTCACACAGTCAGACCAGGTTTCCTTACTGCCTCCACTGCAGGTTTCTCATAGCAGAGACTATCTCAGACATCTGGATCCTTAAAATAATTTAATCATGGTGCAGTAATAGAATAATGCCTTGAGGTGGGTGCCTCCAAGGAGGTACCCTGAACAAAGGAAACCCTGTGTTTTTATACCCTCACAGTCTAAAGGGTTGAAAGTCTTGAGTCCTTGGCTCCTGCCCTGTCATCTGTCTGGGCCACAGGTCCCCGGGCCCTTTGTTATGCTCAGAGTCAGCTGTTCACCTCTTATCTCCAGCTCGGGCTCCAACTGCCCAGAGCTCAACCTGTGCCTTGCACTGCAGCTGCACCCCAAGCTACTGCACTGAATGTATTCCTCAAGACTCAAAGCCCTATCAAACCTGGCCTGGGGATGAGGCATCCCCAGTAACCTGTGCCAGTGCGTCACCACCTTTGCAGGAAAGAGCTTCTTTCTAGTATCAAACCTAAACCTGATCTCTTTCAGTTTAAAGCCATTCCCCCTTGCCCTGTCACTCCACACCCTTGTCAAAGTCCGTCTCCATCTCTCTTGGATCTTCTTTAGGCACTGGAAGGAGCTCTAAGGTCTCCCCAGAGCCTTCTCTTCTCCTGGCTGAACAACCCCAGCTCTCTCAGTCTGTCTCCATAGCAAAGGTGCTCCAGCCCTCTGATCATCTTTATGGTCTGGACTTGCTCCATCAAGTCCATGTCCTTCTTATGTTAGCAGCCCCAGAGCTCGACTGACACCCTGGATCAGCCAAGGCTTTTAATCTTGGTGTGAGCTGGGAGTTTCTGCACCACCTGTGAGCTCTAATTTTTGGCCTCTGAGAAAGGATGGGATTTTGGGGTGATTTGCCTGTGTTAAGGGCAAGCTCAGTCCTGCTGACTGAGTGTCTTTTGCCTATGCCCTTGCAAAGAGTCCATCAGGCATGGTGCTGCCTCTTGCAGAAGGAAAATAAAACATGAAATGCTATAAAACTGAGGGCCAAGTCCAGCTGCTGCAAGAAGGGGTTAAAGAAAAAAGCAAATAGAAGGAAGTGCTGGTGGGAGAATGACAGCCGGACTGACCCTGCCTGTGGAGCAGAAATGGAGCCATTTCCTTGATCTGTCAAATCTGAAGCCAGAAGGAACACTTCACCATGCATTGTCTGATTTCTGTGTAACGAGTTCACAGCACTTCCTTGAATTAACTCCCCATTGAACTAAATTTGACTTGCTTCCTCTAAGCATGATCTAGTTTTGTTTTTCCAGGAGAGGAAAATTCACTGTGGCTATGGATCACTTGCTCTAAAGTCCAGTCCCCACCTTAGGATTTGCAATTTTTTGGGGGGGATTGAATTACTTAGCTTCAACATACACCCCTTGAAACTTTGGGCATACTCTCTTGCTTCTTTATTTCCAATCTCTTTAAATGTATCTAGTTGAAGATGTCCCTGCTCATTTCAGGGTGGTTGGACTAGATGATCTTTAAAAGTCCTTTCCAACTCAATTTTTTTCTGTGATTCTATTATTCTCTATAGTAACGCTGCAATGCACATGTGGTTGGGGCAGAGGGATACCTACATCCGTAGAGAAACAGGTGCCACCCCTCTCTCCATCACCTTTCCTTCTTGCCTTGCTCAGCACAGCCTGGACTCCTGTCCAGTCCAGGAGTATCAACGGGTTGACTGTGGATGAATAAATGCAGCGAACGTCTATCTTTGCAAACACCCCAGGGCAAGGGCTTGTCCTTCTCTTCCTGCCAAACAACTTGACACCATCTGAATTATTTGTACAGAACATTAAAATTCTCTAAGTTGTCCCTTTTTTAAATAAAACCCCCAACGCAATTTGGCAGTGAGCAGAATGGCATTGTTTCTCCTCTGATATATATAATTTAACACAGAGACTGTGCAAATACTGCCCCAAAAGCTCTGCAAAGATTACAAACCTGTTTAAGAGGCAGACTGAAATATGCTGAGCAGGGAAGCATGGTAAGGTGGGATTTCTGTCCTAAGTGAAGGTACTTAACCCAATGCAATCATTTAGACCTGTGTGTGCTCAAACACTGTGTGATGGGGGAATTAATTCCTCGGGATGATGCTGCCCTGCTCAACTGTACTACCCATGCTCATGGCCGTCTCTCCCCAGCGTGCATCCTGTCCCGCTGCCGTGTGCAGTTGTAGGGACACAGGGCTCAGCTCCCTGCTCTGCCCCAAGCACCCCTATGGACAAGACAGTCTTGAACTGGGGCACTGGAAGAAGCGGAGGGAAGTGCAAAGCATCCTTGAGAAAGGACAGAACTTTGAGTTGTTGGCACTGCCCTGACACTCAGCACAGACGCTTGGTAGTTGAGCTCACCAGGACCAAACCTGCACAGCACAGGGCCAAGCTGTGTGATCTGTTGACCCCTTCACCCTCTTTTTGGCTCTGGATTCTCAGGTGCCCCAGAGGAGATTGATGCTTCAGCCACTGTTACCAGGCCCTGGGGGACAGGGAGAAGCCAGCACGACTCCTTGAGGCTGGTGGTGGCTTACTCGGATTCTCACAAAAGGAAATCAGGTCAGCAAGGGTGAGCTGAAGCATCTGTCCCATTTGGGTGATAGAATCATAGAATCATTTAGGTTGGAAAAGTCCTCTAGGATCATCAAGTCCAACCATTAACCTAACACTGCCAGGTCCACCCCTAAGCCATGTCTCCAAGTGCCCCATCTACATGTCTTTTGAATTCTTCCAGGGATGGGGACTCCACCACTTCCCTGAGCACCCTTTGGGGAAAAAATTTTCATAATAGTCAATCTACACCTCCCCCAGTGCATCCTCTGAGGCGATTTCTTCTTTTCCTATCACTTGTTACTTGGGAGAAGAGACCAACCCCCACCTGGGTACAACCTCCTTGCAGGTAGTTGTAGAGAGTGGTAAGGTCCCCTGCAGCCTGCTTTTCTCCAGGCTGAACACCCTGAGCTCCCTCAAGCTGTTCCTCTTCTGGCCTGTGCTCCAGACCATTCGCCAGCTCTGTTGCCTTTCTCTGGGCACACTCCAGCACCTCAGTGTCTGTGTCCTAGTGAAGGGCCTGAATAGCTGGGGCCAGCAGGAGCTGTATTGACCAACAAGGCAAGAAACTGCAGCTCGGGGGGTGGTCTGTGTGTTCACAGAGAGACAAAACAAGGCATCCCACATCTTTAATATTTCTGGGTCTTTGGGAAGAAACCACTGCTCGGTGATTCATTCCTCCCAATTCCCCTCCAACAAGGAAAAGGGTGAACAAACCACCTTAATGGAGAGTGATCATGGATGGTTCAATATTGACTGTGATCTGCTGCAAATGCTACTGACAGAGTTACATAGGAATTAATGTCCCTTCTCCCAGTTAACAGAAGATCATGAGTCCACATTTTTAGAGGGTGGTTTTCTCATAAAGAGGTTTCTCTGTTTGTAAGGCTACACCCAGTGTACGAATAACCAGAATAGGCGTGGGCTGGAAGGCACTTCTTTAAATGGCTTAAACTCATGATAACCTCATTCTTCATCATCATTGCATAGTCAGGGATTAATTTAGATTGTGGTGGGGTCAAGTCCTGTTCTTAGAGGGAGGTGCTGCTGTGCTCTGAGTGTGACACAATCACAAACCAAAGGGTAGTTCCTCATCCTGGGACAGTATGCCTCAAAGGGGTGTGGGAGGTGTCCCCATGGAAAAGTAGTCAGGAGATTTTGATCTGAGCGGCACAGTGGAGTGTGGAGGTAGTTTTCCTTTGCAGCTTCATTTTCTTTCTTTTCCCATCAATAACTTGACTCTTATGATAATTAAAAACAAACAAACAAAACCAACAAAATACTCCTGCACAATTAAGATTCCTAAATCCTGTTTTAGAAGATTATCTTTCAGTGAGACACAGGATTTGGGATTCAGGCAGGGCAGTATTCAGCTGCCAAATTATATTGCTTGGAGGCAGATATGGTGCAGCTGAGCTCATGGCCACATAAGCTTGCTCCAGGATTTCACATTAGTTCTATGGTGAACGGGTGGGTTTGGACCATTCCTTCCAAAATACTGGGGTTTCTCACAGCAGGGCTTACTTGAATAGGTTCCTCCATTTCCACCAGCACATACCCACCAGCATGTCATTCAGGGTGGGGACTGATGGCTCAAAAGTGGTACAACATGGGGAACATCCTCATGGCTCATGCCTGTGGGTCATGGTTGCTCACTTGTACCAACATGACTGAACCTCCAAGTTTGGGGCCTGGTGCATATAGTTTCAAGCCAAAGCAGTTCCTCTTGTTGATGTTAAACCCCACAACTAGAAGCACTGCAGCAACTGAGAGCACAGTAGGCCACGGTGAGAGGACAGGCTTTGGAGCATGGATGTATTTTTAGCCCATGATGCTGCCAAACCAGGGTTGTTCTTCCCCCTGCGAGTCGTTAGCACTGTTCAAAGGAGATCTGTAGGAGAGCTCAAGACTGGGATATGATGGAGAGTGGCGGGACTTGGGAGAAGGTGGTCAGCCACACTGTGGTGAATCAAAGAGGTATATCTGTCATAGGGTGTTAAAGTTAAAACAGCCATGGGAGCTTATTTTTTTTCTCCTCCTCCACCTCTCTGGTGTAGCTCACTAAAGCCCATGCCTACATGGCATTTAAGGGAAGGAGATCCACATGGAGCCATCTCTGAAAGCTGCATTTGCTCAGTGTCCTCTCCACTTCTCAAGTCTGTAATTGTGTGACTCGTAAGGGTCAGGCTGGCTCAGGGGATGCAGCATGAAAGGGAGCCAGGTGACATCATTTCTAAAGGAAGGATGGCTCATGTGGTGACCAGGCTGCACTGGGACTTGGGACCAAGAGGGACTACTTCTGCTTCTGGATGGGGTAACCTTTGGCACATCATCTCAATGCTCTGAGCATCCCACACTCTAGTTTGTCAGTGAGGCATGTGAAGGCTTTCCTGCTTTGGCACTGAGATCTGCAGATCTCAGGGCTTTTGGGATTCAGGGAGTAATTTTTTTCTAAGTGGCTCTGCAACCTGACACATAAAAACTACTCAGTGTGGGAAAGGTGGTCGGGGGAGAGCTGTGTCCGGATGTGTGGTGATGCTAAAAGCCAGGCTCTGTTAGCCTCTGCATCAGTCTTGGCTGGGCAGGGACTGAAGAAGTCCTGGCTGAGCAATGGTGAGTGCATTGCTGGAGAGTGTGTGTGGGAGGAACAGGAATGGTGGGTCTGGGGTCTCTGCACTTGTGTCAGTTTCCTTCCTATCCCTCTCCATCTGCTCATGGGGAAGTGCAGTACTCTCTCAGCGCCTTGTGTCTTTCCACTTCTCACTGCTTTATCTGAGACCTCTTCGGTAACCTTTGTACTTTGGATACCCGGAAGATAAAACTGCAGAGGGACCTGCCAACATCCTGCAGATTGACCTTTAGATCTTGTTTGCCACCATCCTGCTCTTCCTGGTGCCAAAATAAATGGCACGGCATGATGCTGTGGTATACAAGATGAATCAAGTTGTTCGTGGGAGTGTGGTTTTTTGATGCCTTCCTTTACAAGCAAGTCCTGTTTGCTGTGGGTGGAGTGTCCCCCTGTGCACGGCATGGAAGCTGATAACAATACAAATGTGTGTACACTGAGATACTGTGGGTGGATTAACATTAGGGATGCCTGACTGAGGCAGTACAAACCCCCACAAACAGTTCTGTAGGGTGTAGATATTCCCAACCAAACCTACCCTTTCACGTGTGTGAAGCTGAGCTACCAAAGATATAATTTTTAGTAGAGTCTGTAGCAACAGGACAAGTGATAATGGTTTTAAGCTGAAAAAGGATGGATTCATAATAGATATAAGGACACCATTTTTTACAGTGAGGGTGGTGAGACACTGTCACAGGTTGCCCAGAGACGTTGTGGCTACTGCATCCCTGGAAGTTTTCAAGGCCAGGCTGGATGGGGCTCTGAGCAATCTGGTCTACTAGAAGGTTCCCTGCCCATGGCAGAGGGGGTCAGAACTAGATGATCTTTAAGGTCCCTTTCAACCCAAGCCCTTCCATGATTCTGTGATTCTATAATAATCTCTCTGAAAACACAGACCTCCTGGTATTTGAGACTCACCCCATTTCCCTTCCCTCTGTCACTCTGGTGCAAATTTTTTTAATTCCTCTTTTTGCAAAATAACATCCCAGTTCAGGTACCTGCAGCAGGGCAGCATGGGGACCTTTGTGTCAGCTGTGTCATCGTTACTCGCCATGCTTGGGTGTCTCTTGCTGTCTTGTCTGTGTGAGTGCATTTAAGACAGGATCCTCTCAGTTCCCTGTTGCCTGGGAGGGAGGAAGCGCAGCCATGCTAATAGATTATTTTGCTGATTTTGCAAGTCTAAGTGAAGGCATTGTTCTGAAACAGCCAGGCTCTGCAATGCAATTAGACTAGTCTGCTCCTTGCAAAATCTTGTTAGCAAAAAATGGTCCTGGCATGCAGCAGATGTTGTATCTCCCATGGTTATTCCTCCTTCATAGTTTTTTCTCTCCCCACAGCTGGCTTGATGCGATCCAGATCCTCAGTGAATCTAAGTCTCAGAAACCTGAACTGGAAACATTTATGATAAGACAGTCACCAATTATAATGCCAATTAGAGGGTGATTTTATCCTTACTACTCTGTGTGGAATTGGTCTAGCTGGAGAAGACAAGAAAGATATTTTCTGGTTTAAATGCATTTGCAAGAAAATTGTGTGCATTGGGGAGAGCAAAGGGAAATCCCACGTGCTTTTTGGTGGGAAGCAAAATTACACCAGCAAGTGCAAGATAATTGCACTGATTGGGTCTTTTTTTCCTTTAATGGACTTCAATAACCTGAACCTGGAGGGAACAGACTGGCCTGATCTGAGCTCCCATAAGCCAGACCTCTGCAATCAGCCTCTCATCGACAGGCACCTCAAAGTCCTCTCCCAGCCCTGATTTCCACCTCTGTCCCACATCCCTTGCAGAAGGAAGGATATGAATCATCAGATCTTTGAATCACTATTTTGGCCCTCCCTGTGTTATCAGGCTGTATGTTTCCATAGAACCATCCACACAGGCTTTCTCTAAGTTGTATTTTGTTGCCTGGAGCACAGCGGCCATTTCAGCAGGCACTTTTAGGGAGGGCAGATCATCTCTGATGGTGCTTAGGAGTAACCATCCCTGGAAACATTCAAAAAACATGTGGATATGGCATTTGGGGACATAGTCTAGTGGTGAACATGAAAGTGCTGGGTTAATGGTTGAACTTGACGATCTTAGAGGTCTTTTCAACCTAAATGATTCTATTATTCTTGGGATTCTCTAAGACAGGTTCTCCTGGAGGGTAAAGAGACATGAATGACTCTCTTGGCCAAGGCAGAGTTAAGAGCAACACATCAAAGTCATAGCCTCCCTGCAGCTATAGCTTTTTGGCTTTCCCTGCACTGTTCCTTGCTGTTCTCCATCTGTGTCCAGACTGGGGGCAGCCAGGACGTAGAATCTGGCTGTAATGAGATGAAGGAATGGAACGGACTCACTGTTTGGTGAAGCCTCAAGTGCCACGAGGCAGTTTGAGCTGGGTCTGTGGTGGCTGATGCTCGAACCCAAAAGGCCCCCAGGGTGTGCGTGGGTGCGCACGTTGGTGTGCCGCCCTCTTCTCTCAGGGTCGTGGTGCTGGGAGGATGATGTGATGTTTGTTTTTTGGACAAGTGCCCACCTGGGTAAATGTTATTGCTCACCTGGTTTCTGTCTGTTGCATGGGAGGGAGGGGAGGAAGCCATGGTCATGACCTTCTCTGATCAGAGCATCTCTGCTTCTCTCCTCCCTTTGCACGTACAAACCCCAGGCCCTGCAATTCCATCGGGCTGCAGAACAAGCTCCTTGGAAAGAAACGCTAAATGTTCCAAAGCTTCTCTTGGTTTTTTGACCTAGTTCTCACTGATCTCATCTTCATCACCCACCTCTGCATGTGGGCATGGTGCTCCATGGCTCTGAGCGGGCTTTACATCACACACCAGCACCCCACTGTGCTCCATGCAATCCAGGGAGAATTGCAGCCTTGCTGAAGCAGTGCCTTGGTCCTTTGCTCTCACCTCAGTACAGGCAGAGATCACAGGGAATGTCATCCCTGGGGATTGAGGGCCACTCAGTCTAGACCAGGGCCAAAATGTGTGAGTGGAAGTCTAGTAGCTTCAGTGGGGTCTAAAGAATCCAAGTAATTTAATATTGGGAAGCTCCAGTCTAAGGAATATGGCAAACCTTCTCAGGAGGTTTTGCTGGGGAGACTGACCCACAGATGAGACTTACCCTGATGGAATCAACTCTGCAGCCTTAGAACAAGGAGGCAGTGCTGCCTTCCCCTGTGCAAGGACCGGATATTAAGAAAAGTTTCTTCACTGAAAGGATGGGCAAGCATTGAAATAGGCTGCTCATGGAAGCTGTGGAATCACATACCTAGAAGTGTTGAAAAAAAGTATAGATATGGTGCTCAGAGACATGGTTTAGTGGTAGATTTGGCAGTGCTGGGTTAATGGCTGGATTCCATGATCTTAGGGGTCTTTCCCAAGCTTACTGGCTCTATGAATCTTCACTCTGGAGAAGTTGTGAAGTCACCATTCCTGGAGATACTCAAAACCTGACTGAACACAGTCCTGGACAACCTGATGTACAACCTGCTGTCCTGGGCAACCCTGCTTTGAATAGAGGGAGGTGGACTGGATGATATCCAGATGTTCCTTATAACTGCATTGATTTGGTGATTCTGTGCTTAGGATCACTGGGAGTCCACTGGGACCAAGCTCGGTCCTAGGTCTTGAGTGTGCTGTGTGGTCCTTCTGCAGGTAAGCATGGCAGCCCCTCTCTGCCTTTCAGGGTAGACCTTACTGCAGCCTTTCAGCACTTAAAGGGGGCTTATAAGAAAGATGAGGACAAACTTTTTATCAGGGTCTGTTGTGAAAGGACAAGGAGCAATGGTTTTAAACTGAAGGAGAGTTGATTTAGACTAGATATAAGGAAGAAGGTTTTCACAGTGAGAGCAGTGAAACAGTGGTACTAGTTGCCCAGAGAGGTGGTCAATAGCCCATCACAAAGAAACATTCAAGGTCAAGTTGGACAGGGCTCTGAGCATACCTGATCCAGTTGATGTTCCCACTCATTGCAGGGGGTTGGACTAGATGGCCTTTTAAAGGTCCCTTCCAACCCAAACTGTTCAATGTTTCTTATGCTTTCATGTTCTTGCCTGTCTGTGTAATACCAAGTGAATCCTTTATTGTAATCTGCAGATTCACCCAGGGGCAGAAGAGGCAAGTGCATTCCTCAAATGAGGCAAACATGGTGCCTCTGCACCCCAGAGCAGGATCACAAAGAGCTGACCTTGCACACATCCCCATCACTAACAGGCGGGACAGACACATTCCCAGCTGCTGGGTGCTTCCCTGGTGGTATGAAACAGAAGCTAAACCCCACTGCTCCTGTTCCACCCCTGTCTGCACTCAGTGATGCTGAGAAGCTCAGGTGGTTCCTGCCTTTGATGGTGGCAGCTTGTCTCCCCCTAGCGCTTATCCCAACCTCCTGCAATGACAACATGAGGGGATTAGACCTCTCCCTTGGGTTTGACCCTGCTCAGTTTGTTTCTGGATGGACCTTGGGTTATTTTTGAGGTGTACAGTGCTGGCTGAGCTAGGTGAGAATAGCCAGAGGTGCTTATGATTCCTCTTCCTCCCTGTGATGGGGCCCCGGGCAACCTGATCTAGTGGAAGGTGTCTCTGCCCACAGTAGAGGGACTGGAACTAGATGATCTTTAAGATTCCTTCCAACCCAAACCATTCTATGATTCTATGGGCAGAGGCAATAAAAGACCTCACATACAAAGCCTGTGGGGGAACATACTTTTCTGGGTGCAACCAGCCTGAAAAACTGGGAGATATGGGGGAAGAAAGATAATCTGCTTTTCCTTTTTCCTCTTCAAATTAAACATAGTAACAGAGGGGAAAAGATTCTTTCAGCTCTTTTTCTGTCCAGTCTGCTCTCAGCCTCCAGCTGGACATGACCTTCCAAGCAGGATTGATCAGGAGAAAATATATTTTAAAAAAAGAGTAGTGTGTCACCTGAAGCTTGCTTAACACCCTCTGTTATTTAAGTGCTTTCTTGGCCAGGCTCTAAGAGGCAGTGCGAAGCAGGGAGGGCAGCCTGGCAGGAGCCGGGCAGAGGAAAGCTGATGTGCTTAGTGCCTGAGTGCTTGGAGGCATGAGCTCACCTCCTAGCTGCCTCCTACCCAAGTTTTTCCATTCATGGTGCACGTGCACAATCCACCATCCTGGTTTTGGTGGCAGAATGAGCATTTTATCCTCCTGGCCCAGCTGCAAAGCTTTTGGCACCAAATTTTTTTCATCTGCTGTGCTAGGATCTGGAAGGACAGACCTCCCGGGTAAGGACACTAGTCTTTTTGCAGCCATGGCTGAGACCTCAATCTGAGTTGAGCTTTCCTAGGGGAACTGTCTGATTTAGGCACTGCAATTCATCATTAAATGCCTGTCTCTGCCCTGTTCCTGCAGGGTTTTATTTTTGGATGGATCCACAGGTTTCAGTATTGGAGGCAGTGTTTTTGGGTCATGCTCTCATGCTCTGCGCAGGAAAATAAGAGAGGGAGAAGCTTGTAAAGCAGTCACAGAGTAGAGAGATCTGAAAGAGGTGACTTAGAAGAGGGGATGGGACATAGGGCTGAAATGGTGTGAAAGTGTCCCATTATCACCATGGATAATTAAAGCTGTGCTGATACTGATACAGAATTGGAAGTAGGTTTGATGTCCCTTGAGCAGTGATGCTGCCCATGTCCTGGTGACAGTAGAAGGCAGGTTAGTGTCCTTCTGCCACCAGCATGATGAACAAAGCCAGTAGAAATCTGCGGGTCATATTTATGTAGTCTGAGGAAGAGAGGGGGTGATTTTCCTTTGACAAGAAACCCTGCTCCTGACTCCCCCGTCTGCTCACTTAGCTAGTGTGTCTGTTTTTCTTCTGTCCTACAGGAAATATGCAATGATCCACATCTCTTTGTGGACGGGATCAGCTCCCATGACTTACACCAGGGCCAGGTTGGGAACTGCTGGTTCGTGGCTGCCTGCTCCTCCCTGGCATCTCGGGAGTCTCTGTGGCAGAAGGTAAGTGTTCTTTCTTGTATGGGATCCAACGGGAATGTGTTGTGGGCCAGAAAACCACCAAGGAGCTGCACCAGAGTGAGGGGCTGCAGACCTGGGGAGCAACCAGGGAGGTATTGGAGGAAAGAGATGCTCAGTGCCACATCCTTGGAAGGTCTGTGCTCATCTCCACCTTGTCCTCAGCTACAGAAGATGTCAGCCCTGTTAAAGCCAAGGCAAGGGGACTTCACACTCTGGTACAGGTGTGCTTCATTGTAGGGCAAGAAACCAGGAAGTCCCAAGCACCTTTTCCTAGATTTTACTGCAAAAGGCAGCCAGTGTGTGCAGACAGCACCACCTGCTTCACCCACAGCCTCCTACTGCCACAGATCTGAGAGAGTTCCTTCCACCCCACACCTTTGCATCTGCTCTGTGTGCTGTGGTACTTCCAGTCTCCGCTTCCTGTGATGATCATGGATTCCAGGCTCAGAAATTTCTTGCAACATCCCCATTTTCTGTTAAAGTCTAGGTTTTCCTTCATACAGGAACAGGATAGCTGTTTTGGCTTCTGGATAACCCATAAGGCTTCCTCACATGGTGACTGTGGTGACTCTTGGGGCTGTCCCTGGTGGTGCGCAGGGTTGTTTAGCTTGTTCCTCAGCATCGACATCTCCCAAGGGTGAGCAGGCAAGTTGTCCTCCCTCCTCACCATTCACTTCCAGCTCTGCCCTGGGAAATGCCAGCCATACAGTTGTGAGGTCCCTTTGGACACCTCATTATTTCAGCTTGCCAATGGCATTGCTTTTCCTCCCAGGGCAGTTTGGCTGTGGGTGTTTGTGACTTCTCATTTTCCACGTCCTTAACTCTCAGAGGCTCTTTTTTACCTGTCTCCTCTTTTCTTTCAGAAAAGTTTGTTTTATAGAATCATAGAATTATATGGATTGGAAGAGACCTTAATAACAATTTAGTTCCAACCTCCCTGCTGTAGGCAGGGACATCTTCCATTAGATCAGGTTACTCAAAGTCCTGTCCAACCTGGCCTTGGACACTTCCCAGGGATGGGGCATCCACAATTTCTCTGGGCAGCCTGGGTCTCACCACCCTCACAGTAAAGAATTTCTTACTTAATGGAAATCTTGGAGACAGAAGTAATGGGCCCCTTCGTCCTTGGTATGGTTGCACATGCAATTGTGATACTGTTCCTGAACATCAAAATGTCTTCATTCATGGTCTGGGAAGAGCTGAAAGATGCTGATGCAGGCTTTAGAATCTCTGAAATGTCAGTCCAGGGATCTTGGTCCGGGTATCCCACTGCTACTAGGAAATGTATTCCTAATCTACACCAGGATGTAACGTAGGCTCTGAGTGTCCCTTGCTCCACTTCGTACAATGAAACTGTCTCTCTCGAGTGTGGATTTTATTCACACACTTTCTTCCACCTTGCTCTCTCCATGTCCCTGTTTCCTATTATGTCTGTGTAGTGTGAGTCACTGAGTAGGAATGGGGTACTGGAATTTAATTTAGAGCTGTTTTCTAAATTCCTGCGTCCTAGCTGACCCTACATGTCTTTAGGTGTGATCTGGCTCCATGACACCCTTTCTTTGAACCTTCAGAGGTGTCTAGCTCTTATGAAAAGAAATTAAGACCTTAAAATGAGGGGATTTAAATAATTTCCAGCAGCACTTTTTCCTAAAGGTTTGTCTGGATCTTTACCTGTGTTCCCAAAGTTGCATTGGTACTGCTTAACAAACAAAGGACAGGGGCCAGGCATTGAAGCCAAGTGGTTCAGACACCCCTGCATTTCCATCACCCAATCTGGTCTTCTTCCCCCTTAGTGGCTTCCAGAGTGCCAGGCAGTCTTGGCTGGGGCACCACAAGCAGATGGCTCTGAGGACACTGACCTCCCGAAGTCCATTTTGTGTAGGTCTTTTACAACCTGTGGTTAGTTATTGTTTCTCCCTGAAGGCTGATCTTGCACGTCATCAAGACCAAGAAGGAACATCACATGGTGCCTGGAAGCTGAACCCCCACTGCAGTGTGTTCATCACCATGTACAAGGTTATTGCTTCCTCTGCTGCTACCACATATGGGGGTAAAAGACTCAAGTCCATCCAAGCAAGATCCATATGACATTGTTACATGTAGCTCAGCTCAAAAAGGTCTCCAGAGTTAACTGAAGGCGTTTTTAACTTTTAAAACCCAAGGATCAATAGCTTTTGCTAAGGGTGTTTTAAAGCCAGTAAACAAGTGAGGCAAGAGCTCAGAGAACAACCAGAAGGGTCATTTGTCCTTTCAGGTGGGTCTGTGTAGCTCTCAGTTTTCTGGACTCTATCCTCAAGGTCTTCAGGAGTAACAGCAGAATGGTGATTGAAGGACAATTCCTAGGAAAATGACCCACCTTGGGTCCCTGTTGTCTGTGGCTTGTCTGGCCAAGGCCAGCTTCTGGTAGTCTTTTTTGGGACTTCTTGAAGTCAAAGTGATTGCCCCTGGAGTGATAGTGGGTGTTCATGAGTCAAGTGTGACAGTTCAAATACTGGCACAGCCTTTTGTAAAAATATCATAGAAAAAACTGTTTCATGGAGTTCATTTAACCCTGTTTGAGCTCCCAAATTGCCCTGCAAATAAGTCATGTTGCAGAAGCCAACCTGAATCACAGATAGGACAGAGAGAACCCAAATGACTTTGACTCTACAACATGTCTAAAGCTTTGTGCTGAAACCCTGTGCTCTCCAAGTCTAAAGCAGCCACTATACCCCAAAGATACCACAGCATGCTTGCAGGAGTCATGTCTTTTCTGTGGCACACCCAAAACCTGTCTGTGGTTTATTCATTGATGGAGACACTTAGCAGAGGGGAACTTGGCTTGGCATGACATCTCTCTTCAGGATGCACAGCCTCCTGGAGCTACCCAGCACCCTGCAAAGAGAAATGCATTCACCACTATCCCCCTGTATCCCGTCCACCAGCACAGTACTGTGCTCTGGATTTCCCAGAATCACAGAAAGGTTGTCTGTGGGAAGTCCAACCGCCCTGCTAAAGCAGGTTCACCCAGAGCAGGTTGCACAGAATGGTGTCCAGGCATGCCCAGCAATTGGTGAGGAATTGGTGGTTCCAGGTTGAGCATGATGGTCTTGCTGGTACTCAGGTGGGTTCAGAGCATCAGAGCTTGGAAACAGGTTGTTTGGGTTGCTTGTATCTTGGACCCACTTCTCTACCTGGCCCACAGAGACAAGCATTAAGGCACAGACTATGCCTGAGGTCCCCTTTCCTGGGCACACAAAGGGGAAACCCACTTGTGAGCACCCTCTCCAACTTTGTGCCAGGCCAGGCAGGCAGAACAACACTGGGGTGCTGCTGCCTACCTGCTGCTGCAGGAGCAGTGCGGAGCCTGACTCCTGCCAGCTGTACCATCCAGAAAAGGACACAAGGGTCATGTTAGTTTGCTACTCATTTGATAGTCAATTTGTCCCTCAGGACCCTTGTGTCCTTTTCTGGATGGCACAGCCTCGTGCAAGCCACCAAAATGGTCTGGAGGGAAGTGGATTTGTGCATTCAGGAGGAGGGAAGATGAAGGAGGGGGCTTATTGCTGAGTGTAGCTACTTAATCATAGGATCATAGAAAGGCTTGGCTTGGAAGGGACCTTCAATATCATCTAGTTCCAACCCGCCTGCCATGGGCAGTGACACCTTCCACTAGACCAGGTTGCTCAGAGCCCCATCCAGTCTGGATAGGAGAGTGTGGACAAGGTAGAGCCAAACTCTGGCTGGGGATGCACAGTCAGGGGACAAAAGACAACAGCACAAGCTGCAGCTTATCTTCAGCATGAGCACGATCAGATTCTGGAAGAGAGGCCCTGAGAGGCTGTGGCAACTCTGTCCATGGAGATACTCAAAGAGGGACTGGACAAAGCCCCAAGCGACTTACCTGAAGAAAGTCCTGTTTTGAGCTGCAGGTTGGACCAGACCCCTCCACAGTCTCTTCCAACCTGAATTATGCCATGAACCTATGCTCAGAGAAAGCTACTGCCACCCAGACCTGTCAAGGTGGCATCCCTGGCTGCACACCTTTGTTTTGGGATAAGGAACCATGGTTGTCAGGGAGGTTGCCAGGGAGGCTGACATCAGACATCCGTTCCCTATAGATTATGCAGCACAGCACAGCAGCACCATCAGTTAGAATCTGCAAACAAGTCGGAAGGGCACCCAGAGGAAGAACCGGAGGGTATTTTGCGTCACTGGCCCGGGTTGCCTGGCACTGCTGAGACCGTGGAGAGGAGGCACCAGCTCCAGAAGCTTGTCAGATTTTTCCGCCTGTGTGTCCTGTTTGAGAACTACACATTACTGAGAACGTAGCAGAGGAGTAGCCAAGGTGATGGCAGCTGAGGCAAAGATGATTGAGCTGCCCTTCATCTGCGATGAACAGCTCACCCGGCGCATGAGGCTACGATTCCAGAGCCTGCAACAAAAAAACATGAGGCCCCAGGATGGTGAGAAGCTGCTGCGTCCCAATGAACACATCTACCGAGTGGATTTCATCCGGCAGCACAAATTGCACTTCCTCCGCTGGGACATCCAGCTGGAGAGACCTGGAAAGGTCACAGTGACCGGCACCTCCCAACACTGGACTCCTGATCTCACCCACCTTATGAACCGGCAGCTGCTGGAGCCAGTAGGAATCTTCTGGAAGAAGCCAGGGGCCAAGGAGGTAGAGTGCAATGAGGCAGATGCCCAGGAATTTGGGGAACGAATAGCAGAATTAGCCCAGATCCGCAAAGTGATGTATTTCCTCCTCGCTTTCACCGATGATCTCGAACCAGCTCAGCTGAAGGGCTCCATTGTTTTTAAAGCCTGATACTCTCGCTCAGTCTCGCTCCAGCTGTGCTTCAGTCTTAATTTTTCTTCTCTCAGCTCAATTCTTGCTTCAGTTTTCACGTGGGTTTGGTTTTTTGTTGTGGTTTTTTTTTTAATAAGGAATGGCTTTGTGATAAAGTGGAGAACAACAGCTCAGTGCTTCTGGAGCGCTTCAGCCCAGAAATGTTCCCAAACATGCTGTCCTCTGTCTGAATGATGGGGAGGAGAGGGCCATGAGCTTGCTGCAACATTGCCTGGAGTATGAGACTGTGTGCTTGTGATCATCAGGGATTCACCAGGTCTGACTGGTGCAGGTTTTTGCTGGCTTGGAAATATGAGGCTGCCCTAAGCCCTCAAAATGTGGCAGCTGTGTAACCAAAAACCTGGTGGAAAAATAAATATTTGCCATACTAGAAACAGGAGAGACCCCTGGAGAGAGCCCTACCTTCCAGTTTCCATCCTAGCCATTAAAAATGGAAGGCTTGTTTGCAATGGATTTCTACTTCTAGTAAGGATTCTGAGTGCTTTCAGGCTGCAGTGACTCCTGCTGCGACTGTGGCTGCTTGGTGTCTCCAAAGACCAGTCCCATGGAGAATCCACCTTGCTGTGAAGCTGAAATACATTTAGACACGCCATATTCTGCAAATTGCAAACCTACTGGACAAACTGGGAGGTTGGACCAGCCCTTTCCTGACCGTCACCACCATTTCTTGCGGGGGGTCACTGCGGGGAGGGATTCTCCAGCACGCCTTGTGCTGCCTGGAGTTTGTTGATCCCAAGATGGGTTGGAGCAGGTGTGTGTGTGTGTGTGTGCAGTCTCAGGTCTGAGCCAGCAGTGAGCAAAACCAATTTGCACATTGTACTGTCCTTAAAGCACCCATGAATATATTTACTCTGAAGTGTCTATAGAGAGCCATGAGGTTGCAGAGCACTTTGCAAACCACAGAGCAGGAACCTGCTGTTGCTGTCCCTGAAAAGCAGTGTCTCCTACCCTCTACAACACAGGGAATGGTCTGTGGGTGGCCATGTGTGAGAGCAGAGGGTAGTGGTGCCTTTATAAGTATTGGGGCAGGAGGGCGTTTTGTGCCTGGCTTGTCCCATGACTGTGAATAAACTACTGACTTTGGACATTTCCTCCATCAAAGAGTGGAAGGTACTTCAATGAAGCTTCTTGAGACACACAGATAGAAAAGTCCCTTGAAAGAGTTAAATATTATTATAATTGGTCCTTTGCTCAGATTGCACTCAACTGTGGGTGAGTGCTCCTCAAAGTTTGGCCTGAGATTTTCCCAAGATAACTAAGGAGGGAGCAGTGATGGGAAGGTCAGAACAAGGGGACTTTGTACTTGTGGCTTGCTGACTTGTGCAGACCAGCCCCAAAAGAGTCCAACCTCTTCTTCAAAGCCTTCAGAGATGCAACTCCATGCCCTCCCCAGCCCAACAATAGTGTACAACATGATATGCACAAGCTATGCCAAACAGAGAGGAGAAGGAAAGCAGGAGGATCAGATACTGGCTGGAGAGATGGTGGGAGCTTGGAGTCTTGCCCACAACCAAAGCTCAGCAACCACTCAGATCATACAGCCATGCCATGGACATTGCTGTAGAAGCTGATATCTTTGTTTAGACCCCAAGAAATGATGGACTCAATGAGTAGAGAGAAAAGTAGATGCATCCCTGCTTGGCCACAGCATGGATTCACTGTTGGCCAACCCCACTTCTAGGGTCCTGGCAGACTTTCCCATAGGAGGACCTCTCCTTGTGCATCCCAGAGCAGAGCTCCTGGCTGCAAACCACTTTTGACCAAATAACGGGAGCCACTGGCAACATCCAAAGGGATTTTTGCATGCCAGGTCTGACAATATGCCATTGTTACGTTGCTGGGGTAGAGTTCTTGCTGCAGATACCTCGCTGGGTATTGATGTACCACGGTAAATAAAAGCCTAGCCAATGAGTTTCCTCTTAAGGTCAATTGAGGCCGTGTTTGTCTTCTTCATGCTCTTTTTGGAAGCTGCCCTAATCCTGCATGCAATAAAGCAACACCCACCAAATTTTACTCCCTGTTGGTATTTTTGAGCCTCTTTTTTATCTCCTATTAAATGTAAAATGAGCATTTACATTCTTCTCTCTTTGTGTGAAAGGCTTCAAGGAGTGTTGAACAGTTTTGTGTGGTTAGTGGAGGAGTTTGAAGCTGAGCAGAGAAGAGGAAATGATTCATAGGTGGATCCTGCTTTCTTTTAGAGCTGGGGTGGGAGGTGAGAGAAGCAGTGTGATCTCTGCTGCAGGGAAGATGAGCCTCTTTTTACTAGTCACTGAAACTTTCCCTGTACAGTATCAGCATCCCATAAAGGCTTTCAGAAACACTGCCCTGTCCCATCTCCTAGGTGAATTTCATCCCAGTTTGTACCATGGTTCAGCAGATTGGTACAGCTGGGTGCCTCCCTCCTCATCCTGAGCTGGCAAGTTCCCAGCAGAAGGCTTGGAGCATTTGGCATCTACCAATTCCTCCTTCTAATCAGAACATTTTTTCAGGGTCACAAGTACCTTTTCTCTTAATTAGCCATTCTTAAGAAAATTGAGAAAAGCCCTAAATCAGCTTTGGGAAATGAGCCTGGTGTTTCTGAGTTCCCAATTTTACCCATCTCTGACCCCTTTCACTGCAAATTTGTCCCACTAAAGGGTGTTGAAACTAACTCCAGATTTTGGGAGCACCTGAGCAAAAAGCAGCACAGTTGGGTGAATGAGGAGACATGGTCTTCTCCACACCCAGTGTCACAGAAACAAATTGAATCCAGGACTCAATGCGATCCTGGGATGAGTGGTCCACAGAATGCTCTCCAAGCATGGAGCATCTCTGGAGATCATACTCCTCTCATTTCCTCTTGGGTCAGTGCAGAAACATGACCAGTCCTTACTCCTGCATCCTGCTCTGGATGAAAGCTGACATCTTTTGCTGCCTTCAGTGGTGGAGGGTGTTCTCAGCACGATCCCCAGGTGAAGGGATGGAGGAAGATGGTGAGGACCACTATCTCCTGCCACCACTGACAGCAGTAGCAAGTCTCAGAACCAGCCAGCTGGAAGCTATTGCTACCCACTCTGGCTGACAAGCTGCCTCTAATCAATGCTGTGATCATTTCTAAGCCCACATTAATAGCAAGTTGATTAGCATGATGGTCCTTTATGACTATTCATTAGGATCAGCTCCAGTCAAGAGGGAATTGATGGGCATTGATGGAGGACTGTCTGATCTTTCCTGGCACTCTCCAAGAAGGACCCTGGGACATTGCTGTTAGCAGTCCTGGAAAACACCAAACCCTCCAAAAGTGGCTTTTTTTCATGGCTTTGTCTGCTATGCTTCTATTGATCCAGACAACTCACAGTGCCAGTGAGCTTGCAGGGCTCACTGATGGCATGATTAATATTTCAATGTAGGAGCAATTAGAGGTCTGGTCTGGGTCGTTGCTGGTAACTAAGATGTCAGGGTGCTCTTCAGAGAGAATGCTCTCTGCACAATTACTGCTTTGTGACAGCAGACAGAACAAAAGGCAGAAGGCTCTGGCAGCTGGACAAGGGCCAAAGCACAGTACAGGTGGTCTCACCATGTCCCTACACTTCCTGAAGAGCCTTTTTCCATGCAATGTAGCTGTGTCCTCTCCTATCCCACCCGACACTCACAGCTGTCTCCACAGAACAGTGATTATTTGGTGTACTGGAACATAATACATGCTCCCATGAGCACCTTGGGGCTTTTCCTCGCTGAGGTCATGATGCTTTGGGAGCAAGTAAGTAAAGAAGCAAAGGTGTGGACAGTCAGTCACATTACTGCAGCTGAATCAGTCAGTACTTGTCAACTATCAACTACATTAACTATGTGCGGCCTCACAGCCTGCCCTAGCCATGGAGTAAAACCACATTGCCTTCACCCTCAACAAAAGCTAAGCTGCAGTGGCGTAGTTTCTTGCTGTGGGCCTCTGTGTCCTGGTTCTAAGTAAAATGCAGGTCCTCCCACATGTAGCATCTGTGCCTGGCTGTGCTCATTTCTGTCCCAGCTGTTGGGCGAATTTTCCATTCAAAGAAAAGCTGGTGGTGCCTGCAGCCATGAATGGACTTTGACAGTTACCCTTCTCACGTGCCTGTCCCGCTGGCAAACCTGTGCACCCTCAGCCCCTCAGCTGCTACAGGGTTTCTTTCAACCCAGGCCTTCTTTTCCTTCTTTCAACAAGTCACCTTGCCATGCTTGCTTGGATGAGCATGGTAGGTCTTGACAGGGAAGAATGGAGACCATAAGGGAGTGGGGATCTTGTTTTTCCCAGTTTTATTTAACAGAGTAGATGCATTCAGTGTCTGCTGCCTGTTCATTGGCATCAGATGAATACAACACTTGCTCTTGTGCCAGTCAAGTCACACCAGAATCAAGTAGGAGAATCAAAGAAGGTGTGTTCTCATAGTGGTACCCTACTGACACTAATAGGAACAAAAGTAATCATCCCTGCTCAGACTAAGGATGCTTCTGCTCCAATAGCCTGTCTACAGAAGTAGATGGCAGCCGGTGCCCAGGGTAGTGTTATAAGAAAGAGGACGAGGATCTTTAACTCCATCTTCCAAGGGACTCCAAATTCCAAGGAGTCTAAGCTATGCCAGTACACATTCATCTGGTCTGCGTTGGAGGAACCAGGTCCAAAATCTGGCCCTAGCAGGCTGAAAGCAAATCCATTCCTCTCATATTCTTCCTTGTCTTTAATATTAATCTGCGTTAGTTCAAGGATGAGAGTTATTCCCAGAAAAAAGTGAATAATTTAGGTACATGTGCCTCCTCTCTCACAGGTCATCCCAGACTGGAAGGAGCAGGAGTGGAACCCCGAGAAACCTGAGAGCTATGTGGGGATCTTCCACTTCCAGTTCTGGCGTTTTGGTCAGTGGCTGGATGTGGTGATTGATGACCGCCTGCCCACACTCCACAATCAGCTCATCTACTGCCACTCCAACTCCAGGAACGAATTCTGGTGTGCCTTGGTGGAGAAAGCTTATGCCAAGTAGGTACTGGGGCAGTTGCAGGACAAACTGGGACATGAGCACTCTGTTTTTCCTCTCCATTCATCAGTTGGTTTGCAGCAGTGGAAACAACAGCTTTCCTGGGGAGTAGTAGTATGTATCTCAAACAGACAAAAACTAAGAAAAAAGCCACCTTCTCTAGCCTTAATGTATCCTCAAAGCAAAATATCCTTTAATGTTTCTTTAAGCAACACCTGTCCTAGAGATTTCAGGTTTCTTTTACTTTGGTCCTATGACAGCAAGAGTGCTGCAAAAAACACAGGTCCTATTTTTTCACCCTGCTGGCTGTCCTCACCCACTTAAAGTTTTATTACAAATCTCCATTCGCCAGGCTTCCCCAAGAATTGTCCCAGACCCCTTAAAATGTCAAGCCAAAGTTGTTGTGCCATCCCTGTCACCCTCTTTCAGGTTGTCAGGCTGTTATGAGGCCCTGGATGGAGGCAACACAGCTGATGCCCTGGTAGATTTTACTGGTGGTGTCTCTGAACCTATTGACCTGACTGAAGGGGACTACATCACTGATGAAGCCAAGCGAAACCTCCTCTTTGAGCGTGTGTTGAAGGTGCACAACCGGGGAGGCCTCATCAGCTGCTCCATTAAAGTAAGCAAGGTTACCGGCATGGTCACGATCCCATGGGAATAGGTATTTTAGGATGCAGTTATCTTACATGATTGTAAACTTCTAAATTGGATGAGATAAATTGTGGCCAAGGGTTCCGACTTCTTGTGGACAGCAAAAGTGGTGAATCCTGGATGCCAGCCCTCTTTATTCCTCATTTCTGTGTCCAAGAGCCCAGATTCATCCCACCACCTTTTAAACATTAGGAGGGGATTCACTCCAGAGAAAGGTGTTTTGGTGTCTGCATGCAGAAATCTCTACAAATGCTGGGTGCCAGACCTCCTAGTATATGCAGTAGAATGAGCTTTATTTGTTGTCATTATGGGAGCTCAGAGCCCTCATGGAACAGATGAAGAACAGAAGGGATCTACCACATAAAATGGCATCTGAGACATCTGCCAACTGGCTCTCTCCCTGACCATTGATGCTCTTCCTTTTGGCATAAAGAAACCTCTGGGGAAATCTGAGCCCCTTTCTTTCCCAGTCCATGCAAAAGCAGTCACATCACTCTGATCTGAGCACTATCTGTGTCCCCTGCCCAGGCCACATCAGCAGCTGACATGGAGGCTCGCCTGGCCTGCGGCCTGGTGAAGGGCCACGCGTACGCGGTGACGGACGTGCGGAAGGTCCGCCTGGGCCACGGCCTTCTGTCCTTCTTCAAGTCAGAGAAGCTGGACATGATCCGCATGCGCAACCCGTGGGGCGAGCGGGAGTGGAACGGCCCTTGGAGTGACACGTGAGTTGGGATGGACAGCTTGTTTCGGTGGGAAAGGCTGGGTTGGAGCAAGCCTTGAGACATGAGACGATCTGACTACATCCACACCCATAAGTTAACATTGTGTGGGCAGCTCTGGGATGCTGCTTCAACCTATGTCCTAAATCTGCTATTTCATTTGGGGTAGAGGTGTCTGAGCTTGGCAGACCTTCCCATTAAGGCTCTGGTGGATGTTGTGGTGAAGTTGCCAGCATGTTTAGATTAGGTATTAGGAAGAAATTTTTTACTGTGAGGTGGTGAGGTGCTGGTACAGGTTGCCCTGAGAAGCTGTGGATGTCCCAGTCCTGGAAGCATTCAAGGTGAAGTTGGATGGGGCTTTGAGCAACCTGGTCTAGTGGGAGGTGTCCCCACACATGGCAGAGGGTTTGGAATGAGCTGATATTTAAGGTCCTTTCCAACCAAAACCATTCTGTGATTCTATGATTCTATGTTCACACTAATGAAGCTTATTTATAGCTCACTTTTCCACTCCCAGTCTTGTTCCAGCAAAATTAGCACCCAACAGAATCAATCTCTGCCACCACTGATTGCTGTGATGTCTGTGGATGAGATGAGATGATGAACCAAGGGCCAGTGTAACCAGAGCCTTTGGCCAAAGTCAATTTTGTTATCTTCACTGATAGGGCTTTGATTTTACTGGCCAAATAAAATCTTGCCAGGCTGCATTCAACTCCACTAGTCAGGACAGAAGTTGAAGTTCCAGCCATGCTGGACTTCCCCCGTGTTTGGAAGATGATCTGATCAGAACAGCATGGGGACTGAGCTGGAGCTTTATACAGTCCTTGTGCCTCTTGAATTCTTGTGTGTCCCCTTGCCTCTGAGTAATGATCCTGTTCTGTTCCCACAGCTCTGAGGAGTGGCAGAAAGTGAGTAAAAGTGAGAGAGAGAAGATGGGGATGACAGTGGAAGATGATGGAGAGTTCTGGTGAGTCCCTCCTGTCACCACGGGCCATGCCCACAGCATTCTCTAACCCCATGGAGCATGTGCCTCATTTCCACGTATACAGCAATCCAGGGAAAACAGCCTTCCAAGCCCCCTCTTTGAGTCCATGAGGGGTTATCTTTGGATGGCCATGATCCTAGGATTGCAAGCTGCTCTGTACCATTCTGGGGCCAAACCATTTCACCAGGATAGTGAGAACCTGGTATAAGAGGGCTGAACTTAACAGCCTCACTGGGTACGTTTCAGTACATGTGCCCTTGTGTGGAGAAAGGGGCACTATGCTGCTTCTCCTACTCCAAAACACATAGCTCTGTTATTTAAAATGAAGAAGTACTTACTTCATGTATAGATAAAGGTATCACCATCTCTTTTGGGGATATTTGATGAATAACTTTTGATATTCATCAGCCATCAGAGACAACCCTCAGTCTCTAACAGGTGATCAAGAAAACTCCTTCAGTGTACTTTTCCAGGGAATGAAGCAGTATAATCCAGCTCTGCCCTTTCCTGACTTAGGATGACCTTCGAAGATTTCTGCAAATACTTCACGGACATCATCAAGTGCCGTCTGATCAATACATCCTACCTGAGCATCCACAAGACCTGGGAAGAGGCAGTGCTACATGGGGCGTGGACCAGAAGCAATGACCCCTTGAAAAACCGCTCTGGAGGCTGCATCAACCACAAGGACACCTTTTTGCAGAACCCCCAGGTGAGTATGGAGCAGAGGGCCTTCTGGGCCCTTCACATGTGCTTCCAAATGAGTAAATCTCCTACAGGGACCTAGAAGACCAAAATGGCTTCCAGACCTCTAATAGGTTAATTGTGTTTATTACCATTCTCTGGCTAAGCCTCCTGGCACAGCATGACCACCATCCAGGCCAACTCCATTAACCTTGTCCCTCTTATCAGGGAGACTGCATCCAAGTGCCTGGTGTAGACCATCTTGGCACAAGCAAATAGCAAACTGTGCCATAGGGTAGCAGTGTTGGCTGGTTCCAGTCAAACAAGGCCAGGACTCATTTCCAACAATTTGGATATCTGAATGATGAAATTCCAGTTCTGTTCCCCAAACTTTGGCACTGTTAAATTTACCAGGACAGGTGTAGTCTTTAGGGCCATTTCCTTCCAGCTTGAAGTTCATCTCCCGGAACAAACTCTTCTGGAGAAAAGGAAGCTGAGGGGGACCTTATTGCTCTTTACAACTACTTGAAAGGAGGTTGTAGCCAGGTGGGAGTCAGTCTCTTCTCCCAGGTAACAAGTGATAGGACAAGAGGAAAAAGCCTAAAGTTGTGACAGGAGAGGTTTAGATTGGATAATAGGGAAAATTTCTTCACTGGAAGAATGAAGACATTAGAAGAGGCTGCCCAGAGCAGTGGTGAAATCGGCATTTCTGGAAGTGTTCAAAAGGCATGTAGATGTGACACTTGGGGAGACGGTTTAGCACTGGATTTGGCAGTGCTGGGTTAAGAGCTAATCTCAATGATCTTAGAGGTCTTTTCCAACCTAAATTATTCTATGATTCTATGATTGTCTTGTCCTGCTCTGAACTGTGGTTCACAGTATCATGAGCCAGGCCCTTATGAGTCTTTCCAGGTCCTAACAAGCAGATGAAGGATGGTCTGGTCCATTGCAAGAGTTGTCATCAAAGACATGGGAGAGTTGTTTCCATCTTCTAGCTCTGTATTAGCCTTCGTCTTAGGTGTCTGTGAACATAGTTCCTCCTTCCATGCCTTATAGTAGGACTTGTGGCAGACTTCAAGTGGTAGAAGTCTCTGGTATGAGACTGCATCTAGACTCTTTGGATTCTGCCAAGCAATTCAGAGACTGGATTTCACAGTCTTTTTCTAAGATGAGCCAAAAAGGTCTCTGGCATGGCAAGATGATGACAGTTCCCAAGAGCAGGGGGTGTGGGTTCTCAGTATGGGTACTGTCCCTGCAGGAAGGCGGGTGAGGCAAAACTGAGGTTAAATCTACTGTGTGTGCACACCTACCCATGCCCAGTGATCCTGTCTTAATAACTCCCTTTGCTTCTAGTATGTGTTCGATGTGAAGAAGGCAGAAGATGAAGTGCTGATCTCTATCCAGCAGAAGCCAAAAAGAACCAGTCGCAAAGAGGGCAAAGGAGAGAACTTGGCCATAGGCTTTGATATCCATAAGGTACACTGGGGTTTCCTGTATGTTGGCCTGAATGCTACCCTAAATTTGTTAGTGGTGGAGTAGTACATCAGTCCTGAATGGCCATGTTGTTCATTTAAGCATTATCTGGGTGCTACTGGAGTGCCTTCAACACAGCTTGCCTCACTCTAGAGATGAAGAGGGATTTCAGAGGTGTACAGTGACAGTATGGACAACAGGTGGCCCAGAGAAGCTGTGGATGTTCCATCCCTGGAAATGTTCAAGGCCAGGGTGGATGGGGCTGTGAGTAACCTGGTCTAGTGGAAGGTGTCCCTGCCCATGGCAGGGGGGTTTGAGCTAGGTAATCTTTAAGGTCCCATCCAATCCAAACCATTTGTTTCTGTGTAGCTCTCCTTGCTAAAAACAATGATTAGTCTGTTCTCTCCAAATGTTGAAATCTTCTAGATTAATCCTTATGTATTGCTTGCTGGGCCCCCAGTGTTAAGCTGGGATGCAAGAGACAAGTCTCTGAGCCAACCGAGTTGGGAAAGCCCCATCCACACTTGTATTCCATGCAGCACAGCTGGGACCATTTTGCTGTTTCTCTTAGCTCCAGGTCTCCCAGCACTGTGGGCTCAGTCCTTGCAGTCTGGGCCCCCATGGTGGATACCAGTACATTGTCAGACATTCACAATCTGCTGACAATCCTGCTGTGCTCTCTGCCTAGGTGGAGTTGAATAGGAACTACCGGATGCACACCCTGCAGCAGAAGGTGGCCAGCTCCATCTACATCAACTCCCGCAGCGTCTTCCTGAGGACAGACCTGAAGGAAGGCCGCTACGTCATCATCCCCACCACTTTTGACCCTGGTCATGAAGGCGAGTTCCTTCTCAGGATTTTCACAGATGTGCCTTCAGATTGCCGGTAAGGAGCACGAGCAGTGATGGGGAGGAACTGGCTATTTGGAGACAGCCCTTTGCTTTTGACTAATGGTTTTCCTGAGCGGTCATAGTCTTACAGGGAGCTGGCGTTTGGCTTCCTTTCACGTGTGGTCAAGAGACGGCATCTTTACAGGTCTCGCCACAAAACACGCAGAGAAGCTCCCACTCTGTTTCTAAGCATCCCAAACCCAGGTTGAGAAGATTGGACTGGGGAGCAGAGTCTGACAGCGGGCAGTGGACAGTCTTTCCATTGTACCAGAGCAAACGCTCTGGGTTAAGGCTGGGCACCTCTCAAAGGCCACGTGTTTTTCCTTGCAGAGAGCTGACACTGGATGAGCCACCACACACCTGCTGGAGTGGGATGTGTGGTTACCCGCAAGTAGTATCCCAGATCCATGTCCTTGCTGCAGCTGGGCTCAAGAATCAGGACTCCCAAGGAGGTACTGGTCTCTCTCTGCCTGTTTTCTAACCCTGGAGGACTTGGGAGGTGGTTTCTTCAGTGGAGAAAGGGGGAGTGGTTTTATGAAGTGGGACGTTGCTGGGATTTATGTCCTCAGATATTTTTTTCAGTGAACATGCCTGATTGAGACACTACAGGAAGAGAAAGTCCATGGAGAATCAAACTCACTTCTTGCTGTGGACATGATCTGGGAGGTGTTATATTTAGGCTGTTGTCTGAGATCCTCCCAAAACTTCCCCAAAGCTCTTAGCAGTGGTCCTGTAACAACACAGGCTTTCCTCCTGAGTATGAGCAGCTATAAAAGTCAGGAATTCTGTTTAAGGGCTTTTAGTAGGAAGGACAGATAAACGATGGAACAGGCTGATGCGTAGTGTTCATCACTGGAGGCTGGATAAATGTCTATCAGTAGAGGGGCTGCGTATCACTAGAACCCTGAGAGTAACGAGCAGAATCTTTTCTAAGCAAGGACTAGCCATGTCTGCTTATTTATCATGTGCCACAAAGGGAGTCCTTTTACCCTGTCTGGTATTTGGGGAGGGAATTTTACCTTTGGCAGGTTGTTTTTTCTTGGGTGATTCACAATAGCTCAGTGTATCTGTATCAATGCAGGGAAGTCTGTAGCCAAAGGTCTCTGAATATTCATAGAAACAAGGAGGTTTATCTTTCCACATTTTTTTCCACAAGAGACCCTTGGGAATTGCTTTCTTCCAGCTGTTTCCCAGCTGTTCAGCTCCCACCAACCACAGCATGTTTTGTTCTT
The DNA here is from genome assembly GCF_001604755.1 of Lepidothrix coronata. Taxonomy (NCBI): domain Eukaryota; kingdom Metazoa; phylum Chordata; class Aves; order Passeriformes; family Pipridae; genus Lepidothrix; species Lepidothrix coronata. Next base: position 421,585 of record NW_016690354.1, on the reverse strand, counting down.
CCCAGTGCAACGGCATCTCTTGTACATCCCAGTCCAGGTGTTCTCACATTGGAAATAGCGATTTACAGATAGGAATTTGGCTCTGGCTGATGGAATATGAGGCTTTAATGGGACATCCCAAAAGACAAGGCTGGTTTAGAAAAACGGCTGTGAAATCCAGCAGCTGTGTCTCACCAGGGGAGCCAGGTCCTTGCAAACAGAAAGCTAGCAAGGACGTAGTCTGGCAGTCAAAGATGTGGTTCTTAAATCTCTGACCCTCAGAAGGGGCTGGTTTGTTCCTCTTCGTTTCCACATTTCCCTGGGACACGAAAACTCATCCAGCTGGTGCGTGTTTCCATCACAGTCACTAAAGCTCATGGTAAGAAAATGCATTCTGGCAATTAAATTTCCATAGCAATAGTTGATTCTCTAATGAAATTCCCAAAACGAGCACTTGTTTCATAAGAGGAAAGTATTCACTAATGAGGTACTCTCTCCTTCTCCTGAAAGCTCAGGTGCCATCTAGCTGTGGGCTGTAGTCTGTGAACTTGGTAACTTTATTCTCCATCTGCTGTTTCCTTGTGTGACTCTCTTTCTCTTCTCCATTGTTTTATTTCTGCCTGCCTTCAGGACAGCAAATCCTGAAAGGATGGTGTCTTCCATGGAGGATTTTTTACAATGGTCAGGAGGATTTAGAGTGATGGAGGAGTGTTTATGTAGAATATAGGGCCAAAGAAGAGGGGACCATTTCATGGAATCACAGAGTCATAGAATTGTTTAGCTTGGAAAAGCCCTTTAAGGTCATCAAGTCCAACCCTTAACCCAGCATTGCCAAGCCTACCACTAAACCATGTCCCCAAGTGCCACATCTTTTAAATCCCTCTAGGGATGGTGACTCCACTGCTGCCTTGGGCAGCCTCTTCCAGTGTTTGACAACCCTTTTGGGGAATAAATTTTTCCTGATATCCAGTCTAAACCTCCCCTGGCACAACTTCAGGTCATTTCTTCTTGTTCTGTCACTTGTTACCTGGGAAAAGAGACCAACCCACCTGGCTACAACCTCCTGTCAGGTAGCTGTTGAGAGCGATAAGGTCTCCCCTGAGCCTCCTTTTCTCTGAGCTGAACACCCTCAGCTCCCTCAGCTGCTCCTCATCAGACTTGTGCTCCAAGCCCTTCACCAGCTTCATAGCAGTCCATCACCGCCTGCTGCCCAGAGACAACGTCATCTAATAGAATTAAGCGTGAGCCCAACAGCTGAGCTTCATAAACGTCATCTGGGCTGTGATGAGTTCTTTGACAGATACCCATGTCCTCTGGTGGGATATGGAGGCAAAGTGCTGCATGACACCCCTGGAAAAGGACTCTAAGGAATTACAGAAGCTAAAGTCTCTAAAGGGGGAATCTATAGCCATATAAAATAATGAATGTAGCTTAAAACTATGTAGTAAAACCATGTAGCTTATCATTGAAAGTTGGCAGTCTCAGCAGAAAGGAATTTCTTGGGAGACAGGAGGTTCTGAAACAGAACTGATAAAAGAACATAAAGCTAACGAACTAGACAAAACTCTCCTCATGGTTGTACAAAGGGCATAGACACTGTTCCAAAAGATGAGATGGTGTGCCAAAAGTGAGAGTTCAAGAAAAAGACAGTGTAAAAAGGACGATGAATGACCCAAAGGGACCACTGACTCAAAACAGGAGGCGTGTCAAGGGGAGAAACAATTCTGGGAAAGGGGTGAAATAGGATTAGGTAATACTTGAATTGTTAATTAGGTAACTAAATAAAGGCATGAGGTTTCTGTAACTCATGGATGCATGCCTTTTGGAGAATCTAATCTCATGTGCATCCAACATCATAAGTAAAAGAATGCTGTCTGCTCAAACTCACAAGTTGAATCTTAGAGGTTTCTTTTAAGAGCCAATTTTCGACTTCACAACAAAAAAATTCCCTTTTCTCTCCCCAGGAGCCGATCCTTACGTGATCATAAAGTGTGAAGGACAAAAAGTTCGCTCTCCAGTGAAGAAGAACACAGTATCACCAGAATTTGATGTGAAAGGGCTCTTCTACCGGAAGAAGCCAGGACAACCCATCATTGTTCAGGTACCTGCGAGGCGAGCAGTGAGTTGAGGGATGGAGACCCTCTCTCACTTGGACCACCCCAGCCCTCTCCTCACGCTGTTCACAACAGATCTGTACCCAAGGCTGAGCATAACTAACTAGTGCAGCTCAACCTCTCATCACCATGGTGACATCTGTTAAAAGCATGTCCTTCATCCCTCTCACTTGCAGAGTGACACTCCCACACCTCATCACCTCCCAGGCTCCAGCTCAGAGCAAATCCCCAGTAATCACTTCTTCTCTTCAGTGCATGAAGGTTGGCTGCATTCCTGAAGGAGCTGCCCTTATCCCTGTTTTATTTCCACAGATCTGGAACCACAACTTAATAAGTGACGAGTTCTTGGGCCAAGTGGTACTGACAGGGGATCCCAATGACCGGCAGTCAGTGCACACGCTGCACCTCCAGGACAAGGGGAACAGGAGGTCAAACGATCTCCCTGGAACCATTGCTGTGATGCTGCTCAGCAGTAACATCCTCACTAACGTCTGAGTACTCAAAGATGACTCTTCTGGTGCCACATATGTGAATATAAACCTGCACACATACATACATATATATAGAGACACACACAGAGCCTACCTACCATCTGCAAAGTGTATATGAACCATGCATGCATTCCACTCAAAGGAGCCAATCTTGTGTTTTCAATGTTCAAAAATGGTGCCTTTTTTTTGGGGAACCACAATGATCCTTCTGCTGGCATCCTCTGCAGCCCCCCTCATTGCCATGTGCCCTGTGGGATCGCTGTGAGCACACTGTGTGTCCTGACAGCCAGAGCACAATGCCCTGATGCTGTTTGTTTACACAGGCTGGCACACCCATGTGCCGCCATGCACACGTGTGGCCACTGCGGTCCCACCAGCTGCTTCAGTGCATCTTTGATGTGTCTGCTGGTGTTAAGAGTAGTGTGCATGGAGTTGTCTCCCTTGAAATTGCCATTTAATCGCTTATCTATGGAGGCGCCACAGCAAAAAAGTGGAAAAACAGATTGGAGCCTTCTGTGCGTTTTTTGGGTATGGGTTTGCATACTGCAACTGGAAAGAAAATGCACCAAGGCAGCCCAAATCCCAAATTCACAGGGGCAACAAGACCAAAGGCTCTGTCATTTTAGGGACAAGCTGTGTCCACCCAAGTCTTGTTCAACCGCATGCAACTCTGAAGTATACAAAGATGTCAACAGCTATGTGGGATAACTGTTCTCTGGGGTCAGGCTTTTGAATTGGTCTGGACTTGGCTCCTGCGTGTGCCTCTTCAACTGCCGTGGTGCCTGCTGTCTCCATGTCTTCATGCCATCCCCATCCCAAGAGCTCATCTCAGGAGCTGGGGTGGCTTGTCTGCTGGAGCCATTCAGTGTTTAAGTAAGAGGAGATCGATTCCTCTGAAGGCCAAAATGTCAGGTCCGAGGGATGGGGAGCTTTGCTCCATGGACTACATCTTTACTGCTGCATACAGTGCATCATTTCTCAGTGCCTCGCTTTCCCAAATTCTTTTAAAAAATAGTGGGATTTTAGCTTGTGCTAGAGGAGCACTGCTCCCAGTGCAGCCTGAAAATGCTGGGAATATTTAATTCATACCAGTGTCTGTCTCTCACCTTTCATTTCCAGTATCCTGTCTTGGAGGAGGAGTTGCACAGTGCTAGAGCCGGTCTCATGAGCACAACCCAAATGCATCCTTGGGGACATGTCTGGGGCCACGGTTTGCTCCTGATTTCCATGAAAACTGGGTTAATCTTCCTTATTCCACTGGGTGGCAGAATCTGGCTTCTTATAAACCATCCCAGATAAGCCAAACAACAACCTGTTGTCTGGCCTTTGAGCAGCTGATCAGGGTGGGTTTCAAACCATTTTTTTCTCCTGTTGTTTGGAGGTTTTTATTCATGTGCCTTTAAAATGGTGCAAGTTAAGGGATTTTTCTGTCAGATTTTCTAACAAGCAAATCTTTTTCACTCACCTGCTGCATGCAAGTGGAAATTAATACATATGATAAAATCTTCTAATCTTGGCAAATTTTGGCCTCGGCAGAGTCCTTTACCTACAAGAACAAGTGAACAGGAAAGCCTTCTTTTGCCATAGCAAGTAGGGTTTCTGCTTGTCCTAGTCAACACTCATGTTTGTGCTGCAAGGCTGTATTTTTTTTAAGTCCCTAAAGATCTTTTAAGTCTATAATGTAGTAAACTGTTTCCAAATTCACATCACCTGTCAGCTCAGTTCTTGGTGCATCCAGAAGCAGACAGTACAACTGCATCAATTTTTGCAGGCTGTTTTTCTCCCTTCCACATCTTCAGAGTGTACCTCCTGCAGTTATGGACAAAATCATTTCAGGTTTGCACTGAGAACCCTCCAGCTCCAAGTGCCATCACAGGGACCAAGTTTAGTTCAGCATCTTGCAGAATTTACTTAAATGCTTCTAGGTAGGTCAAGTGACATTTTGATCCCAAGGTCAAAGCAAATCCTTGAATTTGGGCAGACTGATACAAAGATTTTGGCTTTATTCTGGTTTTGTTTATGGGACTCATCACTGAAAATAAATGGAAGCGGCATTGTAGGGCAAGAAGGTATCATTTGGGTCTACAGGCTTATGTTCAGAGTGACATATGAGATGGACTGTGATGCCCAAAGATACCTCACCTGGCAGAGATGAGCTGTTTGGCATCACAGGAACACGAGAGGAGCTTTGCACCATCATAAGTAGATGGAGGTATCCAGCCTGCCGGCATTAGCCTTGTTTTCTCAGGAAATCAGGCTATGGATAGCTTCGGCAAAGGAGAGCCATTTGGTCAGGAGTGCCCTGCCATGTGCCAAATCTCACCATGATCCCCAAGGAGCAGTGCCGAAGCTTAACAAGGAGTAATGGTGCCCTGGTACCCATGGGCATACTCCTTCCTTCCTACAAAGAATCAAGCCATAATGAGAGGAAAGGCAGCTTTTAAACAGCTTCTTAAAAAAAAAAAAATCATCACACTATATCAGGACCAAAATGTCTTAATATTAATAATATTTGTCCTTTTTTTTTCCAAAGCTTTGGAAAAGTTGGAGCAGAAGCCTTCTTCCCCTACATTTCCAATGGAATAACAAAAGTTACCTTTGTTACTCTTTTTTTTGTCATGTTTGTGGAGCAGATATTGAAATGCCATTCCAACTGTTGATGCCTTTTCTTTTTAAATGAAGTAGACTAAAATATTCAGGATTTTTTTGTCTGAGAGGAGTCTGATAAGCACTTTCCAGTCCCTCCCAGGTGGTGTAGGACATGTCTCTGATTTATTTTATATTTCTTTTTTTAATCATTTCAATGATTGCAAGCAGCCTGCCATTACACTCCATGAAATCCATTTCTTTTTGACATCACATCTGCATGTTAGAACAGGCTGTGACTTGTCTTCATCTCCAAAGGCACTGATGTGTCACGCTGCACAAGAACAGAGAGTGGTCCAAACAGAAAGCCAACATTGTACAGCTGTAAACCTCTATAAATAAATAAATTGTGTATATTTTATTCAGACTTCCTGCTTTTAAACTGCTGTGTTCTTCCAGAATGCTTTTGATGGGCACAAGGTGGCCCTGAAGAGCCTTTTGTATTTGCTTGATTCACTAAACTCCATTCAAATTATTTTCTCTGTGGACTTTGAGACTGAGGCAAGGTGATCTGCATGAGGTTTTCACACAAGGTTACAGTCTCATTCACTGAGAAAATCCACAGAGAGGATAGGTAACCAGTAACTTCCTCTGACTATAAACCTCTGCCCTGGAGTCACCACAGTGCAAGGAACTTGTTTTTTTTTGAGCCTCATCCAATGTGGAAAAAGCTCTGCAGATTGCTAAAAAAATAAAAGGAGGGGGGAGGGTTTATGGGCAAAGCAGAAGGAGGAAGTGGTTTTTGGATGGCTTTCACTCAGAGAACAAACCTGTACCTGGCACATGGGGAGCATTTGAAAAGTGTGTCCCTGCCCATGGGAGTCTCCAGTCTTGCTGTTGTAACACACAGACCCAAAGTGGGCTCTTGTTTCCATCTCAGCTTCCAGCTCCACCAACTGACTGTGCTCAGGGTCTTTGCAGTGTGGAGGAGCTGTGCACTTCTGCAGCCCACCCTCAAGAGCCTGGAGCAGACATATGAAAAAAGCACTTTTATTGTGGGGTGGGGGCACCTTCCCAGATTCTCCAGTTCCTGGGATCATCCTCTGGGACAAAGTATGTCACCAAATGCTAGATAGAGAAAGGAGCATCTTACTCCTTTGCCTCCACCACTGAAACAGCTTGCAAGGATCTTTCCTCAGGGGAAAGCTTCACAAACATCTATACCCCCAAAACATCCTGATACTCTCCTGGAGGATGTTCTGAGCAGTAGACTTGACTAGGCACCTATGGGGCTGTGATACTTGTTGCTGGACAGACCAGGTGGCTTTACTGAGCCTTCCTTTGTGTACATTATAAAAAAAAAAAAAAGGTGTATGCAAGCCTGCAAAAGCCACAGATCATCCTGTAGGCATAGAGGTCATGCTTCCCCACCAGCATCCACATCTCAGTTTTGTTGGTACTGTGGAGGTGGGCTTAAAAATGGAGGTTGCATTGCAGCCCTGCCTGTCCCTGTGCTGGTAGGGCATACCAACTTGGCAAGCAGGGATGTTGGAATTGATGTAGGACCCCAGCACATCAGTGTGGAGATGTGAGGAGACTGTGCATGTATGGAGACCAGCAGCAAGCATTAGAATAGTGCACAGCTCCAGGCAGGATCCAGCCCAGGCTCACTAATGGTCCTGAAGCATCTCTATATCTCTCCAGCATTGCCATTTGCCAGGGATTTCTGCTCACAAATGTTAAATTATGTATAGTTTTTATAAGGGATTTTTAATAAGGATTTTTCTAAGGGCATGTAGTGACAGAACAAGGAGGCATGGTACTAAAATGAAAGAGAGCAGAGTTAGGTTAGGTATTAGGAAGATTTTCTTCACTGTGAAGGTGGTGAAGCACCGGCACAAGTTGCCCAGAGAAGCTGTGGATGCCCCACCCCTGAGACTGTTCATGACTAGGTTGGATGAAGCTTTGAGCAACCAGGTCTAGTGGAAGGTATCCTTGCCCATGGCAGAGGGTTTGGAATTAGATTATCTTGAAGGTCCCTTCCAACCCAAACCATTCTGTGATCGTGTGATTCTGTGATAAATTTCCAATTCAGAGACTCCTTTTCACCTGAAAGAGCATCTTCATGAAGAAACAGACAAGGTTGAAAGATGTTGCTGGAATATTTCTTCTTGCAGCTGGATCCTCTATAGCCTGCAGCTTCCCACCCTAATGCCCCTGTACATTCCCCCCATATGGCTATGAACCTTCTGCTACTCAAAAGGGTGAGGGATTTCCAGCAAGAAGGGCTACAGAGGTAGTAGGGCCTTCAACAAGGGGATGGGTTCATTTTCTGTCCCTTAGAGCTGTTCGGGTGCTACCACATCCTTGGCCAATACCCCAGGTGTTAAATACCAGGGATTATTCCATGACCCAAAGCCATTAGAGTCTGTTCTGAGCAGTTGTCCAAATGCTCCTTGCACTCTTCAAATCCCACCTCCAAACCCAGTGGTGCAGGCAGAGGGGCATGTCTAGCTCTATGTTCCTGGAAGAGCCTCCCTCACTGCCTTTCCACACACCCGTGGATCATGTTTGGCACAAGGAAAGGCTGCCCAAGCCTAGACCCTTTCCAGGCACAACAGATGCAGTCCAGAGTAAAGCCTGGGCACAGCCATTATCTGCCCTTACATTCACACCAACTATATTGGCACAGTGAGTAGGGCTTGAGTGAAGCCGGGTGTGGCCGTAGGCAATCACAAATCATCTGTCTTGAGCTTAAAGTCAGGACAAGAAGGACAGACACCACTTAGAAGGTGACTGAACCATGACTTCTCCTGTATTTTGAGCAGAGTTCCTGGTTGACTTTGAAGGAAGGAGGCTCCCTTTTATTGCTCCTTACTTCTGCAGTATCACCAAAAATTTTCAGTCATCCAGGTCCACAGAGGGTTTCAGGCCCCTTCATTCGAGACTGGAGCTTAGAACCATCTTGTGTGATAACACTGCAAATAAAAAGGTGTGTTTTGCAGCATTCAAGAGCTAAAATGACAGGATTTATACCTAAGTAAGAGCCTTGGTAATGTTTCATAGCATTAAAATCCAACCCCACCTTTCTTAGCAGGAAGGAAAAAAGACAGTAGCCCAGATTCAGGCAGGGAGTCACCAGGTCAGAGTTAAGCTTCTAGGCAAAACCTCAGCTCTGAGTTTCCTGGTCCTTGAGTGTGTTCTTGTCTGAGTTTTCGCATTTACAAATGCACACTGGTGCATTCAAACTAGAACACCTTTCAGCTCCTGGCCTCACCCCACAGGACCTCAATACAGTTCCTCGCACATCGCAGGGAACACTTTGCACAGAGCAAAGGGGGATCCTTCAGCCACCCCTTTGCCCAAGAAGTCATCAGGGCTCTGCACGAGGACTTGAAACTGCAGTTTAACTTGTTGCAGGGATCTTCATGAGTGCCATGAAAACATTTTACATGGGCAAATACTGATAGGACAAGAGAGTATGATTTTAAACTTAAAGAAGGGAGATTTATATTAGCTATTAGGAGGAAATTCTTTACTGTGAGGGTGATGAAGCACTGGAATATGTTGCCCAGAGAAGCTATGGATGTGCATCCCTGGAAGTGTTCAAGGACAGGTTGGATGGGGTTTGGAGAAAACCTGGTCTAGTGGAAGATGTCCCTGCTCATGGCAGGGGGTTTGCAACCAGATGATCTTTAAGGTCCCTTATAACCCAGGCCATTCTATGATTCTACAATGTCATGGTCTGGGGCAGACCCCAGGGGAGCAGGAGGACGCATCTTTGGGGCGTGGGGACGTTGGGGGAGCGCGGCACTTGCGGTGTCACCGGGCTGGAGGTACCACACACACACTCACACACACTCGCACACCCACACCCACACCGGGGGCTGGCTGTATCCCGGCTCCTCCCCCGCTAAGAGGCTCAGCCAGGGCAGGCGCTGCCCTCGCTCGGTGCCGGAGGTAGCGCGGCTCCGCGTCGGGCACCAGCGCTCCGTCCCCCACGCTGTCCCTGGCCATGCCCCGCTAAGGTAAGGCGAAAAGGGGGCAGGCGGCACCCGGGGGAGCCAGGCTGGGGGCTTGGAATGCTCTGGGTGGGGTGCAATGGGTGCAGCGGAGGTGTGATGGGGTGCGGTGCGATGCGGTGGGGAGCGGTGAGGCGCGATGGACGGGGAGTGCCCCCGTGGGGGCTGCGTGCAGCGAGTCGGATCAAACCTGGGGAAGAGGCTGGGCTCGATGGGAGGGGGGAGACGACGCGACCAGAGACTTGCCAGCATTGACCAGCAGCCCCGAGCCAGCTCGGCTCCTGCAGCACGGATTACCGGCTCGGTAATTTCTAGCTACTGCTTAATTTGGCTGGGATCACCGAGCAGTGAGCTGGAGTGACGGGCGGAGGGCATTGTCCTCCTGTACTGCGCTGTGCGGCCCCCCCACTCCCACCGCCACCCCCCCCCACACACACACTTTGCTCCACAGCCCTTCCATATTCAGGGATACCTCTGGAAGTGCTTGAGGATGGGGAGAGGCTGTTGCTGCACTGGCGATGGCACAGGACCCCAGGTGTCCTCCCAATCCATCTCACCTTCTCCCTGCTCTCACCCAGCGCCAAACACATCATTTAAATGAATAACAGCCTTTCTCAGGCAGGAGTTTTCCCTGGCTGCGGTGTAGCACAGCATGTGTCCAGGCTGGTTTTGGTGGGCTGTCCCCTAGGTCACACTGGTGCTGGTAAGCAGATCCCAGGACTTTCCCAGGCTGTTTAAATTATTAGGACCATCCTTGGACAGGGACTGAAATCTGACATGGGATAGGCAATTCCCACAAACCAATTTGCATTTTGCTGCCTGCTTTTGGAGTATGGTGTTTTGTACATGGGTTGTGCTGGACCAGCTGAGCTCTGTACCAAAGAAAGGTACAGACTTTCCTAGGATAGTTACAATTACATTATCCTAAGGAAAGTGGAACTGGCATCTCTTAGCATCTCTGGGAAGACTGGGGTGTGTGGTGGAGGACCTGTCCTGTACGCAATATGGAGGGAGAGTTTGAAATGCAATAGGCCAGTGAGTCTAAGATGGTCTGTTTGCCCCCCGGGATGCTAAGTTCCCCCTGTAAAAGGAACTGGCAGGAGCCAGAGGATCTTCTTACAGCCCCAGGCAGTTGGTGTGAGAGTGCTTCTCTCTATAGTCTGGGCAAAAGGATGTCCAACAACCAACCCTATGGGGTTAACCTGTGCATTACATCAAGATGTCAAGGACACAGCTTGTGTTCCAAGCTGACTACTCACACCTCCTCCACTATAGGATTCTGTGGGTCCTGTCTCTCTTCCCATTAGATGAGGGACCACAAGGTCCCAGCACTGGTAGTGTGAAGGTGTGGGATGGCTTTGCAGCTTTGGACTCTTTGCCAATGCTTCAGTCAAAACCTGCATCCCTGTGAGACCCTGTGAAGTCTCCCCCCTACCCTATGCCTAAACTGTCCCAGAGGCAACCAAAGGGCAAACAGAGCAAAAAACCAGGACAGCACTTCCTTTCTGTTTGTTGATTGCCAAAATGGTTTTGACCTGTGGTTTTGCAATGTCTGAGCCCTGACAGTTTCCAAATAAGTGTCTAAATTGTGTTTAACATTTAAGTTTTTGTGATGACATGGTGGCAACAAGCTTTGAGCTTCTGTAAAACTAAGATGTAGGGCCAAAGTCTTTTCTTGGGCTTTTTGGGGTGGGACTGGAGTAACTTCATGAAGTTACAGTATCTCCCCACTGATACCAACATCTCTGAGATCTGAATCCTGCCCAGGGATGAATCTCTTTCATAAAGCAATATTATTTCTAACTTGTTTCCCCTTCTCAAAGCAGCCAATTCATCTTGCTCACTATTAAGTTTTCATGGACCAAGGGCTGCTGTACAGTATTTCTGTCTTACGCTTGCTAACTTGTGACTTCGCAATCCTTGGGTTGCCATGGAAAGGATTATGCTGTGATTAATGAAGGCATTGTCAGCTCATAGTTTTTTTCAAAGCCTATCCTGGAGCTGCAGAGAACAGCTTCCAAGCCTGGTGGAAAGAGGCTGACAGGAGAGGCAGCTTCAGGCACTCAGTCCTGGGCACATTTTTGGTTGTCCGCACCAAGACAGTGCTGTCAGGTAGCAGTTGCTGTCTCCACTCAGTACCACATCAGCTCTGCCAGTCCCTTTTGAGGGTGACAGGAGGAACAGGGGCTTTTATTGTTCTCTTGGGGCAGAGCTAGATTTTTGTGGCTCCCAAAGCAGACTAGGACAAGTGTCACTGTACCAGGAGTCTGGCAGGATGTGGAGACAGTGTATAAGGGAGCTTTGCACTGTGAAACCCTCCTCTCTGCTAGGCAACATGCAAGGAGAACCTGATATGGGATGAGCTGATGTGTTTGTGACTTTCTGGCTCCCCAGAAAAGTGCTAGGTAGAGCCAGAAAGCTTATCAGGACAGAACTGCCCCATCAGTGTCCATGTTTATGCTGTCCATCCAGCCCCAGGTAGACCCCACCAAACCCCACTGCACCTGGAGCTGTGCACAGAGCCCCTGCTCTGAGTCACAGAATCACAGAATCATTACAGTTGGAAAAGCCCTCTGAGATCATGAAGTCCAACTGTTAACCCAGCACTGCCAAGCCCACCACTAAACCATGTCCCCAAGTGCCACATCTACATGTCTTTTTAAATACCTCAAGTGCTTGACCAGCCTTTTTGTGAAGAATTTTTCCTAATATCTAGTATAAAGTTCTTGCAGTCAGGAAACTAGGAGAGAGCAGAGTGCAGCTGTGCCTACCTTCACGAGGGGAGTGCAAAATATAGAAATCCAGTGAAAAACAGGCATTTGAAGTAGACTGAGTACCAAATAAAAATATAAAAGTTCAAAATCCAAAGCAAAAAATCCCTCTGAACCCCTTCATTTCTGGGCACCATTGGGTGAGTTCTCCCCAGACCTGCCCAGCCTGAGCAGCTATGGAGCAACTTCAACCTCAGCCTAGCTGGGATTTGAAAACTGCATGCTTGGTCCCATTGTCAGCCTCAGAGCAGTCACAGAAAATCACTGAGCTCTTCTTGGACCTCAGTCCCAGAAAGTGCCTTTCATGACACGTTGGTTCAGCTGCTGCCATCCCTTTTCCTGCCTTTAACCTGTTGTAATAACCCAGTGCTTGCCTGGGGCACAGGTGACCTGAAAGCAGTTTCACATGCATGAAAGGAGTTCAAACTTATATTGTAGACTGACAGGTGCCTGGGGTGGGGTAGAGATTTCATTGCAGTTGTTGCTGCACAGTCAGCACGTTTATGATGTGTGGAGGAAGGAAGACTTGCAAGAGGACATGCCCAAGGTTATGCTGAGTGTTGGGAGAATTGAAACTGTGAATCCTGGTTTTGACCTCTTTTCCTATCTGACACTGGCTTGTACAGTGAGAGTTGTGCCTGGGGAGGGCTTCACCCCAGCAGACAAAGCCACTCTCTGCAGCTGTTCCTGACTTTGGAAATGGGAAGATAAATCTGGGATCATGGCGGAGCTGGAGAGAGGATGGGGACAACATGAAGGTTGACAAGGGAGAATAAATATAAAATGGCAGGTATCTACAGTGCCTAGATGTCTTCATGTAACATAAAGACTTTAGGAATATTATAGAATCATAGAATGTTTTGGGTTGGAAGTGACCTTAAAGATCAACTCATTCCCACCCACCTTGCCATGGGCAGGGATACCTTCCACTGGACCAGGTTGCTTAAAGCCCCATCCTGGGTGGCTTTGAACATTTCCAGAGATGGGGCATCCACAGCTTCTCCGGGCAACCTGTTCCAGTGCCTTACCATCTGTATGATTTAGTCTCATTGGGCTTGCAGGTTTGCAGCTGTGAAACACCTTCCACCTAAGAGGGCTTTGGAAAGGCTGAGCAGGACTCACCTGCCCAACACACTGAGATACAGGAAAAAGGTGCTCTGAGGATGTTCTGAGGTGACGTGGGATGTGCTAGATTGGGACCAGGACCCATCTATAGGGACCAAGCCCTTCTGTGTTCCTGCTCCTATCTGTAATTGTCCAGAGAGCAAATTCCATTTTTCTGCTGACTTATTTCAATCAAGATAAATCTAGTAAATCTAATTAAAAAAAGTTCAGCTGGGTAGAATTCTGAGAAAGGAGAGATGGTTAGAGGTTTGGAACACTTTCCACAAGAAGAAGACAAAGACTTCATCTTAAAAGAGATGGAAAGAATGCATGTTAGAGATCCTGGAAGATCATGTTTGCATGGTGAAGACAAAAGGAGGACTTTCCATAATTTTCCTTGGAAATACAAAAAAGTAGGGAGCATCTAATAAAGATTATAGGGAGCAGGCTCAAAGAAAAAAAAAAGAGTTCACACAACCCGGCATCTGTGGTATTCCTTATGGCAGGATCCTGTGGATCCTAAAAGTATTGATGGGTTAAAAAAGCACAAGTTCATTTATAGAAAGCCTCTCAAAAACTATAAAATAGATATATATTAAAGGGAAAAAAACCCTACCCTTTTTTGGCTCTAGGAGTTCTTGAGCTGCAAATTATTAGTGTCTGTGGGAATATTACAGAGTAATGCCACTACATCTTCACCCTGCTTTTGTATTGCTCCTTAGGCATCCTCTGGCAGAGAAGTACAATGGATGGGGAACCCACAGGCTGGATCCAGTGTGGGCTATTTTGTGTGGAGCTCAACTCACCAAAAAGTTGCTCATGCCCTGAGTCCTCCTTGAAACAATTCTTCTGAGATAGCCTCACTGCACTTCTTAGTTTTCTTGGAGAAGATAAGATGTCAGCTCATCACATTAGGAACAGTGCCATGTATTATGTGGGTTGAGGAAAATAAAACTTATTCCCTTCTTTTTTCACTGAAAATATCTTGGTGCCAGCAAAAACAGAGACGATCTTAATGGGATTTCTTGAAGGTTCTGTATCAGATTTCCTTTATGCCAGTAGAGAATTGCCACAAAGATAGCGATCAGCTAGATCTCTGCTAGAAAGGCTGGGGTTTACATGTGGATTCCTGTGATTTCCAGAGGTGACCCATGCTCTTGTTGGTGTGAGGCTTGCTTTGCAAGTCATTTCTCATGTGCCCAGTGTGTTGGTGTACAGGAGTTTGAACTCATGCCAACAGGAGAAGAAAATGCTTTGCCTCTTGGTGGCACTGAGTTCCCAGTCTGGGCAAAGCTCCCACTGAGCTCAGTGGGTTCTAAGAGCTTCACAATGACAGTGGGTTTGAAAGGGAAGGGAGCATCCATAAACCACAACACCACTTGCCACCAGAGGTAGGGTCCCCTTCCCTGCCTGAGGCTGGGGGACAGAGATACAGCATGTGCACATTGTGGTGAGTTAGAAGGAGCCCTTCAAGCCCATCTACAGCACATCAAACTGCTGCCTCCCACGTCTGAACCTTTGGGTGTTTTCCAGCATCAGCGGAGGTTGCCATTACATTGTGCTACTCCAGCTATTTCTGTCCTGCTTCCTCTCATCCCTCAGCTTTGCTGGATCAGCGCCATGAAGGCCAGCAGATTTACCCTGGGCTGAGATGAACTCCAGAAACCACACACGTACGCTGGCTTTCTCTCTCCTACAATCCCCAGAGAGTTTCGGTCTGGAGAAACAAAAGGGTAGTTATTTCATCCATAACTTCTGTGTAAGGACCTTCCTCAAGCCCATGAAGAATCTGCATGCACAGGGCTGTCAGAGCAGGGAAGGTGATTGCCATTTGCTCTTCAGCTCCTCTGCTCAGCTTCTTGGCTGCCTTTAGTCCAGATGGAACATTAAAGCCAGGAGAACCCAAACTTCTATAATCTGTTTTTTTGGAAGTAATGTCCAGGAAGGAAGCATAACTGGATTTATGGGGTTTTTTGGGGTTTTTTCTTTGTATGTTGGAGAACTGCAAGAGCCTGGTGTAGCCTTTGCCATAGACATGAGAAGACATTGTATTGGTGGAGTTACTGGAAGCCCCCATGACCTCTCAATGGTGTTACCAATACACATCCCAAACACACTCCCAGGCTGGGCTGCTGGTACAACTGCATCCCTGATCCAAAAAAGAAATCAGGGACAACAGTCTCCACCAGTCCTTTAGGGTTCCTTTCATTTCTGCAGGCTCTGAGAGCTACCAACTGTCTCAGAGTACTTGAGGTGCCAAGACATAGGGATCAGGAGCCACAGCAGGAACTCTTAGATCTTTTGTGTAATTCAGTGAAGCAGTACATAGAGACTTGTAAACAATTACTGAGCAGGTCAGCCCAATATGCTGTCATGCCAGAGAGGTCTGTCAGAGCAGGTATTCCGCAAGGACACCATCCCTCCCACATGAAGTATTTCTCTTCTCCAGCACGAGACAAGGGAAGCTTTGCCTGGTGATGCCACCAGTGCTTGTGGCTGATGAAGCAGGTCCTTATCATAGAATCATAGAATCATTAAGGCTGGAAAAAGACCTCTAAGATCATCAAGTCCGACCATTAACCCAGCACTGCCAAGCCCACCGCTAAACCATATCCCTAAGCACCAAATCTACGTTTTCTTTATGGGAAGGAGAGTTTCTGAAAGCGCAATTTTGGTACTTCAGAAAGGCACTGGGATGTTGCTTTCTCCATTGCTAAATGTCATGGCTGCACTTAGAACATCAGAGAGGAGACAAGAGAGCATGCAGTGATCTTGGCCAAATGGTGGAGTAAATCAGGACTGTGGTTAATTCAGGTTAATTATACCAGTACAGACTAGGTTGATGGGTAACAGAGGGTAAAAGCTGTTAGGGCAACCTTATTGCTCTTAGAAATAACCCTTTAGTTCTCCCCCAGTGCCCTGTTATATCTGTTTTTTGTCTCAGAACAGGCTACTCTCTGGAGTAGGAAAGCAGGTTCTGTCCTCCCAGCCCTGAACTCAGCAGTCAGGGAAGATACTAAGTAAAAAGGGCTGTTAACAAAAGTCAAGCTTTTCAGGTGCGGCTGTGATGTTCAACTCAGCCAAGGGAGGTCTCCAGAAAACACCAATTTTTTATGTGTAGCTAAGAGTAAATCGCAAATATCAAGTCACCCCTTTCTTCGTGGGGGTATCTCAAAAGTACCGCAAAGATGGTAGGAACAGAGATGCTTGTTAAAACTGTAATAAGGACCTGATTAAAGCTGGCTTGCTCATCTAGTCTGATTTCCACAGGAAACAAGGCTTGTGTGGCCACTCTGCCCATCTCTTTAGATGTGTCACCTAATCACAGTAGTTTGATGACCAAGTTCACTTTAAATTTGACAGAGCTGTAGCAAGGTAGCAAAGTTCCTAGACACTTCCTGAAAAGACATGTGTAAGCATGCAAGAAATCTAGTGCCCTGAGGCACAATGATCTCCTGTTGGACACCAGAGATCCCAGGTGTGGTGAGAAAGCTGTTCAGGATGTCCCACCTGCAGGAAAGTCTTCTTAGGGGGGCTATGTCTTACTGACCATCTAGAAATCTTATTATTTGGAATTTTGTCATTGTAAATTAGGCTTTTGTTAGTGCTGCTCCTTGCAGAGGAAATTCTGTCTGTTTCTAGTTCTGCTGTTTACCAGGTGGGAACTTGGCATGGAGTGAAGTCTCTTCATCTCCTGGAGATTCCAGTTCATTTGTCCATCCAGGCTGTTTTGGGATGCAATGACTTTTACTTTGTGTCTGTGCAACACCTAACATATCACAGAATCATAGAATGGTTTGTGCTGGAAGGGACCTTAGAGACTATCTCATTCCAACCCCCCTGCCATGAGCTGAGACATCCTCCACCAGGCCAGGTTGCTCAAAGCCTCATCCAGCCTGGCCTTGAACACTTCCAGGGATGGGATATCCATAGCTTCTCTGGGCAACCTGTGTTGCCCAGAGGGTGTTTTACCACCCTCACAATAAAGTGTTTCCTCCTATATCTAATGTAAATCTACCCTTTTATGTGCCCTTTAGTCTAACTCTGCTTTGGCAAAGACCTGTAGGGATGACCAGTTTAGACAGATGATGCCCTTTAGAGCACAGAGCATCCCATGCGTTGAATAACACACAGTGACTCCATATGCCACTAAAAAGAGAAGAGTAGTAGATGGAGCAGCAAACAGCCCCTGTGACTCAGCTTCCCCAGCTGAAAAATTAATATAACATTTTGCATGTGCAGCCAATGAGTCAGGGAGTGTCTGTCCCCCTCTCATCTGGGCTATTACAGGGCTGATGTCTCCCAGCACTTCCTGATGCTGCCCTGAGGCATCTAATGGTGATTGCCCCCTGGAAGGGCAGAGCAGAGTCTCTACTTAATTTTACAGTTACCATTCAAGCAAAACAAACTCTGGAGTCAACAGAAGTCTCATCAGATAAAACAGGGCTGGTATCTTCTGATTTGAGCTCACTTAATCCTAACAGTCCTTGGATTTGGAGGCTGACCCCAGCCTTCTGAAGGGCCACCTTGAATTTCTCCAGGATCATGAGAGATAAGAGGATAGTGTCAGGGCAGGTGGAAGAATGATTTTGCTAAAAATCCCCCCCCCAAGGGGTTCCTGGTGAGAAAAAAAAAAACATCACAGGATTATAATAGCTTGCAGAAGTCCTGCTCCAGCCACCATTAATAGCACCAAAAGGAGAGAGACCACACAACCAAGGCCAGACCAGTAGGGACCAGCAAGAGTATAGGGTGAGACAGCTGCTTATTAGGACAATTTAAGGATAGAGAAGAGCAGAGGAGCTGCTTTTATTAAAGACATTTTGATCTGGAGTCATAGGCACAGACCTGGGTGTCCTGGTTCTCCTGCATGACCTTGGGGAAAGTGACATCCTCCCTTCATGTCTCAGTTTCCCTCTGTGTGAAATGAGGATAGCATTGTCCCCTCCTCCATAAATAGGCTGGGATTCATGAAGGAATAACACAGCATAATATCTCACTGGGGTGGTTGCTAAAACAGTGGCTGGAGTAAAGACTCCCTTTAACAAACATTTCTATAGCAAAAAAGCAACAGTAGGTTAGTTATTGGTTTGAGATTAGTTCAGTTCTTACCTCTGCTATATGTTATCTGGATGGTGGAAGGTTATCTACAGACTGTTTTAAAAGGGAGCACTTCATGGGACTTAGAAAGAACCCAAATACATATCCCTCCAAAACCACTTGAACAACAAGCTCCAGTGTGCCACAAGACAAATCACCTGATGCCCCATAAATTTTGTTTTGGGACCCTGATCCCAGTCTGCAATAGAAGCAGTGCTCCTTCTCCTGCCCTCTGTCTTGTAGTAAGGCCTGTGGTCTGGTAGGGTCATGAGACAGAAAACTTGGACAGCCAAGGAGATGATCCAGTTCAAGCTCCTTCAGTGCATGGTCCAGTTATTCCTAACTGGAGGCAGGAATGTAGGATTGGCCACAGTAGGGGATATATATATCCTTCTATATAGGGAGTGTGTGTATAAATAAAAATATATTTAAAAATATTTAGATAGATAGATAGATAGATGTAGAAATCTTCCCTTAGATTTCTGGTTCCCAAACCTTTGGAATAGGTTGCCCAGAGAAACTGTGCTTGCCCCATCCTTCTTGGATGGGACTTTGAGCAGCCTGGTCTAGCGGTAAGGTTCCATGCCCATGGTAGAGGTGTTGAAACAAGATTATCTTTAAGGTCCCTTACAGCTTAAGTCATTCTAGGATTCTATGATATTTATGGAGTTTATCTCAGATAACAGACAGTCTTTGTAGGTGCCTAAGCAACACAGCCGAAGGACTACACCTGCAACTAAGCTAAGGGCTAATGTCTGTGATTCCACTGCAGGGCTGGCAGAGCCTGTGTGGCTCAGAAGGTTGCTACCTGTGGATACCTCAGAGAATTTTTGAACCTGGCCCAAAATAGGATATTCCACACATGAATCTCCTCCCAAATCCATGCATTCAATGTAAAACGCATCAGACTGAAGTCTTTGTGTATCCCTTGCTCTGTAAATACCAGGGATCAACCACCTCATGAAGGAGCAGATCCATGGTAACCCTACCAACTGTGGCTAGTCTGTTCAGCCCAGGCTTGTTGGGGCTCCCTGAGCATGAGTAGGCAGGATCTGAGTTCTGATCTTGGCACAGTGCTGTGTGGACATCCCAGTTTGCTCAGGACCAGCAAGAGGACTTCCAGTACAGCCCATCACTGTGCTACTCCAAGGAGAAGAGTCTTGAGAGCATGTTCATCTCTCATATCACCCCCAATTTCAAACATAGGCTTTACTCATAATTTGTTTGTGTCATGTGCCAGGCCCTCTATGTAGACTCTAGCAAGTCTTGGAAGTTCATCTACAGGTAAAGAAGAGATGAAAACAGTTGCAAAGACTGTTCGGCCAACCTGTAAGTGCAGGATTTTCTCTAGATCAGCTCAGCGTGCTGGATCTGGATTATGATGAAATTACACCTGACCTCCTTGCAAAAGGATACTTTATTTGATTAATTATTGTGGCTGTTGAAAAATACTCAATCACTGGTAGAGGCTGGTGCACAAAAGGAAATTGCCTTCATCGGGAGGCTGTGTTGAGCGCTCTGCGGAGAGTTGGGATCAGATGCCACTGTGGTCCATTGTTCTGCTTTAACTACTTGAAAGCACAGTAAGGGAGAAAAGGTCAGGTCTTTTGTTCAGCTTCTCTACCTACTGGGCTTTTCAGGGAGATCAAATGAAGGACAAATCTATTGAACTTCCTGCTGAAGGCTTAAAAAATTGATGCCCATTTCCTGACCACTCTCAGGTGAACAGAGGCTACACATCGATTCTCTAACTTTCCAGAGGAGGGAGTTTTCTGTGGTTTCTTGCTTTAGTGTAACCTTTTTGGCTCATTCAGTTGAGGTGTCTCTTTCCATGGCACTCCTACCAAAACCCTTCAAAGAGAGGTTTGGGGACCAAAGCCTCAGAGTCAGCTGAGCAGTCTTTTGACATATTCACAGCTGCTCAGGGATGGGAATAAGGAGGGGACAGGGAACTGAAACCAGTCACCTCAGGCTTCTTCTGTAACCTATGGACAGAAATAATGCTGACTTCTACAACAGATGGAATGAATCAGGCCTTGGAAGCATTAGTTTGTCCCCGTAGCCCTGGAGATGATCTTAGAGAATCATAGAATGATTTAGGTTGGAAAAGACCTCTACGATCATTGAGTCCAACCCTTAACCCAACACTGCTGTGATCTGTGACATGTCCAGGAGGAGGCAAGGAAATGTTCAGGCATTGCTTTGCACCATTCCTAGGTAGTAAGTGCATCTAAACAGGTTCTTGCCTTTGTGGAAGCTTTTGCTTCTGTCTTGAGCTCTGTTTAAAGTCACATCCTGAGGTCCGCAGTGTTTTAGGGTTAGCTTTTATGTTAATTAGTTTTTCTCCTATGAAGACATGGTGTGAACTCAGTGTTGCATGCTCCCATCAGTATTGCTAAACACATATGTGGTGTCAGCCCCTCTGGGGAACTGTCTGTCTTGTCCTAATCTGAAATATAAAAGAGTTTGGGTAACTTTTTTAGGAGACTGGTACTGACAAAGCAGAGGAATAAATGAACCACAGAGAGCAACGAAAGTGCTCAGAGGGCTGGAGCACCTCTCCTATGAAGACAGGCTGAGAGAGTTGGGATTGTTCATCCTGGAGAGGAAAAGATTTCTGAGGACACCTTAGAGCACCTTCCAGTACCTAAAGGGACTACAAGAGAGCTGGAGAGGGACTTTTGACAAGGGCATGGAGTGATAGGACAAGAGGGAGTGGTTTCAAACTGAAAGAGTTTGGGGTTAGATTAGATAGGAATAAATTCTTCACTGTGAGAATGGTGAGGCACTGGAAGAGGTTGCCCCAAGAAGCTGTGGATGCCCCATCCCTGGAAACATTCGAAGTCAGGTTGGATGGGGCTTTGAGCAACCTGATCTAATGGAAGGTGTCCCTACCCATGGGAGGGAGAGTTGGACCAGATGACCTTTAAAAGGGCCCTTCCAACTCAAACTATTCTATTATTCTAAACAACCTGTGAGATCCTGCATTTGGAGTTGAGTCTTCATGGTCCTTTCACTGACCAGTGCAATGCTTTGCAAAGGCAAACAGGATGGCGCAGCCTGAAGCTGTCATAGGGGGCTGTGATTAATTGATGCAGCTCATGGCAGAGGAAGACACAGAATATCACATTCCTTTCCCTCACTGTCTTTTAAAACCCTTCACACCCAGTCTCAGGAGAGACCACCTCAGCATTTCATGGGGTGCAGCTGGTGGAAATCAGCACATTTTTACCAAAGTCAGTTTATCTCAATTGTTTCATACTGCTGGGGGTCTGTCTGGTCATTGAGATTTTTAGCTGGGTCGAAAGTGTTTGCCTTTTTCGTTGATCCACAGTCAACCTGACCAATGAGGAGAGCTCAGCATATGGTTTAAGTGTTCAATTTTCAGGGAGGAACCAGATTTTTCATATTTTTCAGCTCTGCCTGATGTCTTTTGAAAATTAGTCTCTGATTTTGGCCACTGAAGTCTTTGGCTGGAAACTTTATGTACTGCACAGCCCCTGACACTGCTCTGTCACTCACGTTGAGTAGATTACACCCTATTTGTTGGTGGTTTCAGTTACGAGCCTCATTTCCCTGGGTTTCAGTTGCACTTGCAGAATGACAGACTGCAGTGTGCATTAGCACCGCACTTTCTTTCCTGAGCTACCTGCAAGGAAAAAAAACCCGCAATGTGCAGAAGTACAAAGTATCTGTGTATGTAATGCATCGAGACTACTCTTACATTGGGCTGTTTTACTACAAAAAGCCACGGTGGTGCCTGCAGTCTTTTCACCCTGTAGTTATTTGGCTAATCAATTAGCAGGTTGTCTGTGTTCTTTTGTGTAGGAAAGGTTCTGTGTAGTTCAAGCAGCTTGAATTTTCTGGGTTTGGAGTTTGCAGATCTGCATCCCTTTTTGTAGCAACAAAAAACCCCCAACACAAACAAACAAACCAAAAAACCCCACAATAACAAACTAGCAGGTCTTCCCTGGGAACAGCATCCGCCCACCAGAAGGAAAAGCCTGGCGGGAGTACCCTCTAATCTAATTAGTACCTAATGCTGTGCCTTTCATCACTGTAAGGCTGAGTGTTGCAGGAATAGCTAGAGAAAAATCTGCAAACTTGCAGGCTGTTGTTTAGTTGCACAGTGTTGCACACCAAGGAGCCCTTCTGAGAATCCAGGGCTTCCCAATGGATTTTTATCCCCCTGCTATCACATATACCTCTGCATCTCAGCTTTCAGCTATGCTTGAGTCTCTCTTTTTCCCTCAGTTGTCCAGGAAGATGGACCTGCTGCTGGTGGGGAGGCCATTCTTTAAAACCGGATACACCTCTTGTTCTCCTGATACCAGCAGTCTCTGCAAATCTGGTGGCCACAAAAGGTCTGATCCAAAGGCTGTAAGAAAGGCTTTTCATGACCTTCAGTGAGCTTGGGTCAGAGTTTTTCCAGGAAAACATGCTCTGTGCTGATTGCTTCACAGTGTATGCAGAGCCCCCAGACAAGCTGTGTCATGGATGCACTGGTCACATGAGAAATGGTAATTCCAATGTTTCCTGAAGCTTACTGCAATTGTGACCTGCCTTGCTGAGGTTAGAGCTTCCTCGCATTCCTCACGTCATTTGTCAGCATGACCTCAAGATGATCCTTCTGTGCGGAGGCGGCAATTAAGACATAAACAAGGGAACTTTCTCAGCACGGTGGCAGGCAGCATGTGGCCAGGTGGTTCTTGCTGTGTCCCCACATCCCTGCCATGAGAGTATCATACTGTTTGCTCACTAGTAAAAACTCAGGGTGTGCTGTCCTGTGTAGAAAAAAAACAACAAATACTCTGGGTAAATTCCTGTTGCCATTGAATTCAGGGCAATACTGTTGCGTTTCATGGGAATGCATCTTTTCTCTACATTAAAAGAGATAACAGGAAACAAAACCAGGAAGCTGGATTTTACTTTTCTGGAGGAGTTGGAAATGATAATTTCTTCTTGCAAGGATGAAGATACCATGGGAAGGGAAGGTGTTAAGTGAATGGCCATTACCATGAACATT
This sequence comes from Lepidothrix coronata, assembly GCF_001604755.1. Classification (NCBI taxonomy): domain Eukaryota; kingdom Metazoa; phylum Chordata; class Aves; order Passeriformes; family Pipridae; genus Lepidothrix; species Lepidothrix coronata. The sequence continues at coordinate 398,392 of NW_016690354.1, read as the reverse complement.
TCAGTCAGATAGGGGAAATGACGGACATCATAGAGTCATGGAATGGTTTGGGTTGAAAGGGACCTTCAAAATCATCTAGTTCCAACCCCTCTCTTACGGGTAAGGACACCTTTCACTAGACCTGGTTACTCCAAGCCCCATCCAGTACCTCACCACCCTCACAGGGAAGTATTTCCTCCTAATATCTAATCTAAACCTGCCTTCTTTCAGTTTAAAGCCATTCCCCCTTGTCCTGCCTTTGCATGCCTGTGCCAAAAGTCCCTCTCCATCCCTCATTTTAAGCAGCATCCCAGTAGCTAAAGCACCCATCTTTAAGCAAGACTCAAAGTCAGGGCTCTCCTCCACCAAGGTGGTGGTTTAGCCCATTACCCACCTCTCAGCAAGTCCTGAACGGCCAATCTTCACATATGCTTTGAAGGAAAACCTGACCAAAGGGGAGAACTTTCTTTTTTTATGCAAAAAGAAAACAAAATGGGATGCTACAGCCCAAGGAGATGGGGATATCCCAGGCAGCACTGAATGGCAGAGGATCAGACTTATCTGAGATTTACCCAAGATGGGCCCAGAAACCATGACAGGTGGTGTGAAGTTCTTACTGTGAGAGCCTGAGTGTTTGGTTCATTGAAAAGCAAAGTGAGAAATGATGGGAGTAGACTGTGAGGCCCTTCACAGGGAGCAGATAACCAGGCACTGAATATCTGACAAACCAGTTGACACAGGTCATACCATGGAAAGGGCTCAGTCTGTTACTAAAGCGAGGGTACATGCCTCTAGTAAAGAGTTTTCCAAACATGATGGATCATCCTGGCTTCCCTTCACTCCATGCCCTGGTTGTCACTCCAAGCCAAGTGATGGATGAGGCAGTGGCATGAGGGAAGTGCAGGTGCAACAGTGGTGTAAAACACTGCCTTGTGGGTCCATCTGTGTAGTCAGTTGTGGTTGGCAAGGTACAACTGGCCTCAGTTGGGAAACTGAGGGAAAATACAGAGGAGGAGAAGATACTTACATAGTTTTAAATACTAAGAATGATTTGAGCTTTGGAGCTAATTACCTAGAGAAGGTTGTCTCTGTCGAGAGCTTGCTTGTTGATCAAGCTGGCAGGGACGATAACTTGTTAGTCACGAAGAAGATGGATGGCTGCCATATTCGGACTAATGTCTTCTGACCTAAAAGCTCTGGTTCTCATTTGGGGCTCTAGGAAGAATGCAGAAATACAGACTGTCATATCTTTCCAACCATAACAACTTACAGATGGACAAAGACTAGGAGGAGTGGTATGTAGTGACATTGTCTTCTTCATCTCTGCTCACTATCATATGCAGTCAATGGTTAGAGATCCCAAAGACTGGGGGTTTTGTTGGTTTAACCTTATTCAAAAGCCACTGTTTTTCTTCCTGATCTGAATCCTGCTTTTGGTAAAGACAAAGGCGCTTGTCTCTGAGGGTGTAGGTCTGACCTTTTTATTCACCATTTCTCAGACAACCAGTGAAATACACTGAAAAATCCTTAATCCTTCTCAGCTCCCTTGCTGGAGGGCAGAAGGTGAAAGCAGTAGTGTGCAGAGCGCGTTGGTGTACTAAATCTCTTTGCTCAGCTAGGTTGACACATTTCTGCCAGTCAAGTGACGCAGACAGAAGGCAAATGAAGTTCTGGTTTTTTTCACACTATTAAGTTAACAGGGTGTTCTCCAAAAGGCAGGCTCTCCACCAAGCTGAGTGCAGATTGGGACAGGCATGGAATGTGAATGCATGCACCCCATAAATTAATTATTCATTTTCTTCATTGCATTTGCATTCAGGAAAATCACATAGTATGTGAAACTTCAGGAGAAAGGAATAGATTTTACATTTAGAAAGAAATACCTGAATTTATTCTAACCAATGCTTAATGAGCATGTGCTCTGGAGGATTAGCACTGTGGAGTGATCCCCCCGGAACTATGGCCAGTCATGTGGTTGGACTCCCGTCCTGAAGTGCCAACAAGGAGCACAGAAATGCCTGTTAAAGAGATTAGAGTAGCAACACCCTTCTTTGCAATTGCAGGACAATGGCTTTGTTCCTCAGACTTTCTCCTCCAAAGTCAGATCAGGAAAGCCATGGTAGAGGTCACTGTGATGGAGACCCCATCCTGAAGCACTCCTTGGCTTGACTGGTGACCACAACTTGCAAGCAAGTGATGTGTATAGTTCCATGTCATACATCACTCTGCATCCAGAAGTAGATTAAAGCCCCTTCAGCCTCACCCCGCTGCCTCCCTCAGATGTTCTGTTCAGATAATGTTCAACTAGTGATGGCCAGAAAACTGCAAAATGAACCAAATTTACAAAACATCCACTTTCTAGAGGGTTGTCTTTGTGCCCTTGTGTTATGTGTGTGATTTGGGAGAGATGCTAGGTACATTTTGTTTAACCCAGCTCATTTCCCATGCCATCTGTAGACCTTCACACAGGAGATGAAGGTGGAATTCCAGTGCCCTACACACCTGCCAGCAAGGGTCACGGGGTCCAGATGGCTGTTTTGTTCCACTAGGGCCCCCATGAATTAGTAGGCAGCTGATCTCCCTGGTGCTCAGACAAGCCCAATCCTTCTTACTGATCCCTGTGGGAAGAACAGGGAGGCGAGTCTGCTCCTTCCCCTGCTCTTCCCTTTTGGGTTGTTCCCAGCTGAGCAATCCATGGGGAAAGCTGGCTTTCTGTTGTGTACAGAAACACTGTGCACTTGCAAACTCCCTTGCAAAGACTTCATGAGGGGAATTACAAAGCATAGAACAAGAGCAAGCCTACTGGCTTGGGCTGAAGGCTAGACTTTCAGAAAGCAAAAATAAAAACCCCATGAAAGTAAAAATAAAAAAACCCAAAAGACTCAGGGCACCAAAGTCCTGTTTAAAACCAGAGTGGACTGGGTATACAAATACCCTTCCAAACCTGGCACAACACCTATTCAGCATCACCACAGGCCATGTTAAGCAGGGTGCTTACATACCAGATAGTTTTAGTGCTGGAAACCAGGGTAACCATAGGACGGTGCTTTGCTTCAGCAGCAGAGGGACAAAAAACTGAAGGAGCAGTTCTGAGACTGAACGTGTGGCGTTAGACCAACCTGTGGGAATAGATGTCCTACGCATGGCTTTTGCAACATGGACACCCAACGAGGCAGGTCTTACCTAGGTCATTTGGCTGGTTAGCATAAAACCAACTAAGATACTTAGGAGCTCCCCTGTTGGGCGAGATCTTTGTTTTTCAGAGAAGGAAAATGAGGAAAGGAACTATAAGATAACTTGTCCATAGCAGATGTCCTTAGGTCAGGGAAGACAAACTGGTACCCAGCCCAGTGTCCAACACTCCCCCTATGATCATCATGTTACAGACCTCTGGAGAACTTTCCCCAGTACCTGTTCTGAGCCAAACCAATATTTCACCGACTATTCCCAGTGGAGTAGACTCTTCAGCATCCCTAGGCAGTCTGCCTCAGGACTCACTATTTGGCAGGGTTAGAAAGCTATTTTCAAGCCGTATGAATTAAAGAGAAGAGGAATAATTTAATGTGCTACAGAGAAGGTTCAAACTTAGAATTAGGAAAATTGCCTCACAGCCTTTCAGTTATTAAAGTGGACATGTGATTTTCCACCAGTCATCTACTTTCTAGAAAAAGTAAAATTAATTCATTGAATATGGCCTGTGGCCAGAATTTGTTTGCTGAGTATTTACTAATGAACAGTGATGCCTTGGCTGCTCTTAGGACACCAGTTCCTTTTCTGGGCAATGCAGAGGAATCATGTAGATGGTTTTAGCAGGTAGATGTTTTCATTAAGGTGGTGAAGGCATTCAGATGACAAATGTGAGGATAGTTATCTGCCTTCAAATATGTGATTGGTAAAAATGTAGAGGTGGTGCAGGAAGCCTGGTGAGGAAAAGGGGAATAACTGGAAATTCTGTTGAGCCTTTACAGTCTCTGCAGGAGCTAATAGAGATAAATCCTGCCTTTCTGTCTAGGTTGGGAACATCTGTGTTTCCCACTGCAGGTGAGAAGCTACAAAAAATTCAGTCAGCAGAATCAGCACCAAAGACTAAGTCCTACATTGCTCAATGGGATGCGAGAAGTTGCTGCTAGTGGGGAAGAGAGATCACTGTCCTTGCCATGAGGAATGTGTGTAAGGACATTGGCACGGTGAATTATCACTCCTTTTTTTTTTCAAGACTGAGGCTGTCTTGAAACACCTGGAGATGATTGAGGGGAGAGTGGAAAGACTGTTCCCTCCCATCTCCCCCAGAAATGTTTGCCTTTTGGTGGGGAAAGCATAAAAATGAAAATTATAGTTAAAACCTGAAACAAAATATTTAGGATTTTATGATGAGTCTGGACCATTTTGTCACTGTGAAGGGAAATGTCTTGTGTCCTGCAAGATCATCCTTCATCAGCCTTCACACCCTCAGTGCCTTTTTCTCTGCTTTTTAAGGCATGAGTATTTTTACTATACTGGAAAACTTTCACATCATAAATACAACGATTATTAATTACCATGTACCAAGGATGGCTCAGAGATTAAAAGCTGCAGAAATTCAATTCTTTGAAAGTGTTTTTCACTCATACACACTGAACCCATTTAACTGTGGGAGTGTCATGAGGTGACATCACACAGCAGCAAGCATAAACTCAGGAGCAGCATGGGACTTTCCCATGTAAATCCCACAATACAATTTGCCCAACAGCAGGAGCAGAGAGTGGAGATGCTCCATCCAATCCAGGTCTTAGTTGCAGGCTGTGTCGGAGGACTTGGTATTTTCTTGGAAAATACCATTTTCTTTTCCTCTCCTGAAATCAGTTTTGATGGAAAGATGAAAATCCATCCCGGCTTGTTGACCGTTAAGGACAAGACTCCTCTTTTCGATGTGCTTTAATTTGTACTATGGAATCCAAAGACACATGTATCAGTGTGTTTGCTAGGTTAATCCTCTGATAACTTTCTAGGACTCAGTTTACAAAATATTTCTTGCATAAGCAACCTCCAGTCCCACTCTCATTCACCATGGTGCCAGCATTAATCTGGATATATTAGAGGATTGTCTCTCACTGTCTGGAATTATTATTACGAAAGCCTTGGGAGTTTCAGTGCTTCTAGCCCTCGTCACACTTAGGGCTGTGGAAACCATTCAGGGTCAAAAGAGTCCCTAAACTGGGGACTCTGAGTCAGGGGGGCAATTCATTAATTGCTGATTTCTTTTGATTTAGGTCCATTCCTGGTGATTGCTGATGTGTTTATACAGGAACCATGGTCATTCTACGACAGGTAAGTAAAACATTCCTGTCTTTAGCTTCTCTAGTTTTACTCCATCACCACAGGCACTAATAAAAATATTTTTTTTTTTGGAGGGGAAGGGTCAAGCCAGGTTATTTTTATCCTATCTTATTTCCCTAAAAAGACTGTTACAAGATGCAGAGGTACTCATTAGCCTTAATCCTTGATTGGCTTAGAGGAAATCATTGCTCTGTGTGTGTAGTCCAGATTAACCTCATGCAATGTTCCACTTCTGTTTTCTTATCTGGGATGGTTCAGAAGCTGCACATGAGTCCTGGATACGCAGAAGAATAAAACAACTTACTGTGTGACTTGAAAAAGGATCTGGTCAAAAATTGACTTTCAATTTCCAGGAACAGTGCTGCTTTGGTTGTGTAAAAATGGAGCCTTTTTGCACATTTGAAAGAAATTGAGGGATGGAGCACTTCTGATGTGGAGGAAGTCTGAGAGAGCTGGGTTTGTTCAGCCTGGAGAAGTCTCCAGGGAAACGTTATAGCACCTTCCAGTACCTACATAGGGCTTGTAAAAAAGGAGAGCAACTTTTACATGGGCATGCAGCAATAAGGCAAGGGGAAATGGCTTTAAGCTGAATGAGGGGAGATTTCGATTAGATGTTAGGAAGAAATTATTGACTGTGAGAGTGGTGAGGCCCTGGCACATGTTGCCCAGAGAATGGCTGCCTCATCCCTGAAACTGTTCAAGGCCAGGGTGGATCGGGCTTCAAGCAACCTAGTCTAGTGGAAGATGGCCCTACCCATGGCAGGGGGGTTGAAACTAGATGACCTTGAAGGTCCATTTCAACCCAAACCTTTTATGATTCTGTGAATTGAAGAATTAAGTTGCATGGCAGGTCTCATCCAGATTCTGTAATCATTTAGGGCTTCAAATTGTAGTGTTTTCCCTCTGTCTAGGCATAACATCTCTCTCACTGTCAGCTTCTGAGTTGTCTCATTGCCATGTCTCTCACCTGGGGAGGACTGACAGTCCCAGCATGTGTCCTGAGTTGAGGCTGCAGATTGACACTCAAATACATTTGTCAACACAGTCAGGCATTGAGGCGGTGGAGCAAATCTACCCAACAATTTTGATTCAACTCTCTCTCCCCCTTGGTACATATGCTTTTGCCTGCTTTTGTCCAGGTTTTTTTGGACCTTTGAAGGAACTCTAATGGTTTCAGTTTATACCAGTGACATAAACAACTGAGGATAGCTTTTAGTGGAAGGAATGCCAGGGATCTCATGAAGCAACTGAACTTCTCTTTATAGTGTTGCCCCGACCTGCCAGGACCCGAGCCCGACAAAAACAGGCCACACTTTGGTAGGGGTGGGTAGGAGCTCGGTCCCCCTTCCAAATGCTCCAAGGCATTTGCCTCATGCACAAACTGACTGATGCAGTTTGCAATGCCAAGGAAAATGAGTGTGGAAATTAAAATGAGGTAGGTTAAAAGGTCTGAATAGCCATTGAGAAATACCCTGTAACAAGTCTGTCTAGGATGGTATCGCTCCAGGCTGCCTGTCATATCTCTGTCAGTGGGTACCCCTCTGTGGTTCATAAATCTTCTGTGTTGATCTGAATTCACCCTTTGCAGAGCTTTAATCAAATAGAGCCTCTTCCTTGTTATCTAAAAACCAGGTGTCTTGTCTGGGCAAGGAGGCAGCATGCTTCTGAAGTAATTCTGGGCACTCTCCCTGTGGGTTCAGATGCCAGGCAGTTGTTGACAAGTATCAGGGAAATAGGTTTGTGTTGAACTTGTTGCTTACTGCAAACATCTTTCTGCAGTGTGGATAAGGTGAACAAGTACCCCTCTGTAATGAAATAAAGTCACCCAGTTGTTACCAGATACAGGCCCTTTCTGAGGTCACTTTATACCAGTTTGCCCCATCTAAAGGTCCAATCTGAGTCACATTGGAACTACTTTGCTCTCTGTGGCCCAAAAGTCCGCTGTTTATGTGATGTTTAATTGCCAGTAGCAGCAGTATATGTATTTTGCTTCCTTAAGTTTTGCTGTAAGATTTTGGAAATACATCTATGATGTTCCTGATCTTTATTACTTTCCAAGGAGCTTCCTCTGTCTTTTTTTTGTTCATTCTTGAATGTGCACAACATGGTTATGGTTCTACCCTCCCACCCCTTTTCCCCTGAAAACTTTCTCCAACAAGATCAAAAACACCAAATCATCATCTGCAATAGGTTAACCCAGAGCTTTTGGCCCTTACAGCTTGTTTTCCCTGTCGTTACCTAGCTATAAATCCAGGAACTTTGAAGATGAGCCCATGGCATTGCTCTTCTTCCATTCTTCCATCAAAACAGTGCATATCAGGATCTCCCTTAGGGAGAACTGAGCGCCAAGGGCAGCGCATGGCTCCAGCAAGGATGGGAAAACACACAGAGCTCCTGCCCTGTGTCTTCCACCCAGTAATCTGAAAGAAAAGCCAATATTGTTCCCCAGCCGGCGCCTGAAGGGAGCCAAACTTATCAGCTTTAGTAACTAGCAAATTACTCGTGGCAAGTCCATTTCAGTGCACAAAGAAAGGGAAGATGGAAAAGGAGGGCCTTCCTGAATTCCCGACTTGGCAGCCTGACAAGTTTGTTTGGCTTTGCAACACAGCAGCAGCTTGTTTATGCATGTTCTGTCATTTAAAGCAGAAATGGTTTTGGAGCTGGAGTGGAGACCAGGAGGGTGTGGTGGTCCTGGCCATCCAGCCTGGCCAGGGAGAGGGCTTTCCTGGTGGCAAATGGCAAATGATTGCTGCTTGCCACATGGCTCTCTTTGCCAACTCCATCTTCTTGCTCACATAGACAACCGTTACATAAACCAGTCTTAAATCTAAGGTATCACAGTGCTGCAAATTTGCTGTTGTTGGGCCAGCCCAACAAAAATAAAACCTTCTTATCAACTGGGGAATAAAACATACTTGCAAAATATAAGTATTTCATGTAGGACCAAGTTCAGCATCAGGAGTGGGACTTGATGATCCTTCTGGGCCTCTTCCAACTCAGGATATTCTATGATCCCACGAATCTCATCCACTATACTAGACTTTTCAGAAGATTTTATCTGTATTACTGTGGTCTCCTGACCATGTCCAGATCACGTGAGGAGCATTACTGCTTTTGAAGGTTTCTCCCATTTCTTACTGGCCCCCCAGCATGCTTCTGGGGTTATGAAGAGAGAAGTAGGAGTTAAAAGAGACAGTGGAGACCTAATCCAAGCAGATAAAGGAAAGCAAAGCCCAACCAGAAATTAAGGTCCTGAGGGATCAAGCATTGTGGATACCTCACTCTATAAAGCTCTTCCAAAGAAAGGAAGGTGTTCCAGCTATTCTGAAACTTTGCAAGAGCCAAGACTTGATCAGAGACTTCAGCTCTGCTTTCCTGGCTCAGCAGAGCTCCTAGGGAGGTGATTCTTGGGTGCAACACCAAAACCTCGCAGTTTCCTTGCAGCCATCCATTCTGCAAAGTCCGTGCCACCTCTGGCATTTCTTTGAACATAAAGTCCCCAGTACAGCTTCAGCTTTAAAACCCCACAAAACAAGTCCTACATGAACAAGACTGTCCTTGATATGTTCATGTCTCTGTTTTCTGAGTGTATTTGTGGCTTCTTGCTCTTGTGTCAGACTGGCCTTTAGCTAACGATGTCCTTTCCCCTTCTTGCCATTTCTCAGGTGTTTGTTATCATTTTCCTACTCTTGGAACTAACTAAAATCCTATAAAACCTTATTGTCCCTCTTGTGAAACAAGTTCTGCAGCCCTCTTGTGATGGTGACAGCCCTTTCTTCACTAGTCCAGATAATTTCTTCTTGTTAAGATCAGGATTACACATTGCACTCAGGTGAAGGGGATTTGTGCAATTTGTTAATGAGCAGGAATAGATTTTGTGACTGCCGGTGTTTTCAGAGTCTCGGTTTGATGCTCTGAGGAGATGTTTTCCTGTGCTGAGATTAAGAACAGCAGAGACCAGCTTTTGAAATCTTTCAGTCCACTCACAGACATCTCCCAGCTGAGCTCTGTGAGCACTGGCTTTACCTGGAGGTTACATACACCATTTTGGTGTTATTGGTCATATACATTTGGCTTTGCCAAGTGATTCATTGTGCTACATATTTTGTTAGCAAGGAGGAAGGGGAGGGAGAAAAACAACGTTATTGTAGGTCTTCTCAGGGCTGATCTGTAATCATGTTATTATAAAAAGCAAAATGTAACTCCACTGTTTGAATTCTCTTTCTCATAAACACTGAATAATTTAAGTCTTCTCCCATTTATGCCTCGTATCTCTCTGATCTATGAGTCTGAGGCTTCCCTGGATAGCTGTAATGCAGCAATGAAAAGTCCAGCACAAGCCAACCAAAGGGCACATTTGCATATAGATTGAAACATGAATCGTTGGGAGCCATTCAGTAGTTGCAGTGCTCAAGACATTTGGCATTTTAACAGCTCTTTGCATCAAATCCTTTCCATCACATTTATGGGACAATTAAAGTGCTGGAGTTGCTGTGTGCAGAAAATGAAGCTGCAGGCTAGGGAGATTTTCTTACAGTGCTATGGCTGTGGAATATAAATTATGTGATGTCAAATAAAGGTAGAGTGAGCAATCTCAGCTGGGGTGTGGAAATACCCTCTTGGAGAGCCTGTCTAAAATGCATTTGTTCCTGCTTCTTGATATCTCAGACAAGCCTCCAGGATCCATCTTCTCTGAAGTGTATGCATTGAAACCTTAATCTTTTTGAATGCAAGACAGAGAAGGCTTTGCGTGAGAGTTGTTATATGTGTGGCTGAGTTTAGTTTTGCTTTTTAAGGAGGCAGTAACAAAATACCCAGCCAATTGGACGTTTATTTGAGGATATAGGAAACTTCAAAGGACTCAATAACAAAATTTACCTCGACTTAGTCTTGGGACCATATGTTTCCTCAGGGAAAATGTACATCTCCAGGGACAGCTCTTGCAGAGCAGCTCACATGTTATCTATCTTGTCCTGCTTGATGGTAACTTCTTTGTCTGTCAGAGCCCTTAAAGGTGCACTTAGCTTGCTTGAGACCTGACATCTGGAGCAAGAAGAAAGAAATTCAGCTTCTCAAACTGTCTCTCTCTCCTAAACCCTCCAACTCATCATGGAGTTTGGATTGGATATTAGGAAAAATTTCTTCACCAAAAGGATGGTCAGGCATTGGAATAGGCTGTCCAGAGCAGTGGTGTAGTCATCATCCCTGGAGATATTTAAAAGACATGTAGATGTGGCACTTGGGGACATAGTTTAGAGTGTTAGGTTAATGGTTGGACTTGATGATTCTAGGGGACCTTTCCAACCTAAATGATGACTCTGTTGTTCTGTGATTCTGTAAGCTGACTCTGAAGAAGTCTCGCTTTCTGTAAAAAGAAAGCTTGTGATGAATCTTACAGCCGGTAGAGCTGGGGACTGTTGGCCCATCTAGAAACCCCTTTTGCAGGAGAGATGTTTGGGGAGGGAAATTAGAAATGTTTCATTTCCACCCACCTCATAACTTATCCTCCTGCTAGGGATCAACACAAGGGTTGATTTCCCTTGGCCCTCATTCCAGCCATTGAGCCTCTCATTACTGTTCTTAATAGGAGGAAGCATCTTCACCCCAGCTGTGCAAAAAGAGCAGAGTAAAGGAGCTCCTGTCCCATCCCATCCCCATGCCCACATACCCACCTGCTTCTAACTGCCCTCCACTCATCCCAGCTGAGTGATACAGCTATTAGCTGGACCACCTTGTCAATAATTTTGCCAAAATCATATGGCTCACATGTACGTTAAAAAAGCTTGAACATAGTTTATTTTTTTTTTCCTTTTATTTTTACTCGGGTCAGTTCTCAGATGGGATATAGGGACTGACAGTTGGAGGGATTTGGGTAAAAGGTAGACATTTAAGCCAACATGGCAGCTGTAAGGAATGTTTGTGATATGACATCCTCAATGGAGCGTGGGACCAAGCTTGTCATTTGCTCCTTGTACAAATGGCTGTGCTGCAAGGCAGACAGTTCTTCCTGTTCGAGGTGACCTTTGTCTTCATCAAATTCCTCTTGCAAAACTGGAAAACATTCAACAGCAAGGCATTAAAAAGAGAACCCTCAACATTTCATGGATTTTTGAGTTACAGACACTTCTGTGGAATGACCCTGATGTATACTAGTGAAAGATTTGGCTTTTATGGCATAAAATTCATTCCCTTTTCAAGGTACAGCATCATTTGCTAGCACAGTATAGATTTGACAGCAATTTTCCTAAAGAAACACACTTAGCTCTGGCTTTCTGCAGTCAGGTTCAAGAAGCTGAGCACAGCTCCTGGAGCCCAGGGGAAGAAAAGCAATAACAGACCTTTTCAGTAGCACAAATTGAAAAATGGCATTTCTTTCTCAGGAGAAAGTTGAGCTGGGGTTATAGAGAATATCTATCGAGATGTCATTGCCTGGTCAATAAATAAAATCGTTTCATTGGAATTAAAAGCTGAATATTGGAGACTTCCAATAAGGACATCAAAACGATACTTTCCATGTCAGCCTTTAGCCAAACTAAAGTGTTTTCATAAAAGGTTTGTTAATATGTTTTTCCTGTTGCATTTCAGGTCTTGGTGAAATGGCATTCTCTAAGGAAAATTTACAGTAATAACTTTAGAAGAGTAAATCCATTTTTAATTGGTTTATAAATGTAACCAAAACAGGAGGAGGATTTAGATGTTTGCTCGAATACACATAAGGAGACTGTTCTGAAAAAAAAAAAAAAACAAAAAAAACCCTAAAAATGTCTTAGAGAGTAAAGAAAATTCAATACTGGGAGTGAATTAACCTGAGATATACCAGTGAGCCAGCTGCCACTTTAGATACTTCTACTGGGGCTTTCAACAATGGGGAAATGAGATGAGTAACTGTGGACTGGGACTTGGAAATTTGTATGGTGCCACTTTAGCATTTCCATTTTGCCATTGCTGGGTATATTTGCAGATATTACTCTAGTGGTCAGCAGCACAGACCAGCTCATGCAAGGGTTGTGCATCAGTGTTGCAATGTAAGGGAATTGCCTTTTCCTGGTTGGCCTCATCCACATGGATCTGAGTTTTACAAACACGAGAAGGTGATATGGTGGATCAGTCCTCCTCTCCTTCACAATTCAGCCCTGGCTTCTGTCTTCACAAGGGAGGTGGCATTGGCAGAGGAAAGTCATCTGCTTTCTTGTGCTTGGCAAAGGTCAATCTTAGAACTTTACAAGGATTTCATCCTCCTTTAGGCAATTTTTTGTGAATAGAGAAAACGTCACCAGCTGTAAGTTATGAGGACTTCTGTTCCTGAACAGAAACTATTATAAAATTCTGAATGGAGTTACAGTGGGCTGAGGCTGGGAATATATATTGAATGTCCAGATTTGTTCAGATGCAGGTCTGTCCCACCTGGCATTCTGTATCCAAAATGACTGTTGGTGAACACCAAGGGATGAGTAAGCATACAGTGTTATTTCCTCAAAATATGTTCCTATCCTTCAGCTAATTTCCTGGCCTCCACTTATGAATTTTCAGCCTGGTCATTTCCCAAGCCTGAAGTGATTTATTTAGTTAGTAATCCCTAATGAATCTCCCTTCCAAGCACCTGTCCTGCTTCCTTACTTCTCTAGATGTCCTATCTACCTCCATGGCTTTTTGCTGGACCTAGTCCCCACTGACTTTGGTTGATATCCCCTTATTTTTGGACTGGAAGAGTATTTTAAAGAAGTATCTCCACAGCCTCGTCCCGTACTAGCCATCCGCATGGGCCACTGGTGACAACAGGATGCTACCGTAGATGGTTCTGTGGTGTGTCTTAACCTTGCACACCCATTTTCATGTACTACCTGAGGCAATTCCACTTGTATCCTGATAGTATTGCTCCCTTACAACTCTTCAAGTAAGAAGCAGGTGTCCTCCATCCTTTGCCCAGAGCCACTTTAGCGGAACTCAGGAGAAAAAGACCTTGGCTTATTTTGCATGCTAAAGAAGAAAGAACCAAGTGCTGCTTGTTTCTGAGATTAGGAAAAACACTATCTGGGACAGTGATTTACCTGCCATGACTCAGAAGCCTTTTGTGCAGACAGTGCAAAGGCAATGTGAGCAGTTTATGTGCATCTCCTACCACCCAGCCAGGCGTTTTATTGCCAGCACCATTGCTGGCAAATGACTCTTAAGGTCACACACTGCATTTTCATGATCTGCAAATCACTTTGTGAGGGCGTTTTACTGCCCCCTAACCCCATAAAATTGCTAGATTCAGTGCGAGACAGACAGGCAGCCTTTCCCATTAGGTAGATGCTTGAAATTAAGCAACATTTGCATCCAGCAAAATGCAATGGAGGCATTAACTGTATTTCCATGTTGATACTGTCAGCCTATTCCTTACAGAAACATAGGCTTAATTAATATATCTATATGATAATACTGTTGCAGTCTCAAAATTAAGGCTATAGGGCAATTATTGAGTTTCTCAAAACAACTATATAAAATTGATGAGTATTCTTCACATGAATTTATTTCTCTTTAACATGATTTGGTTTTCCACATGAGCACCAATTAGCTGGCTGCTGCTGAACAAGCATCTCTGCCATGCTAGGCACCCTGAAACCCCCCCAACAAAACCAAAATTTTGGCTCGAGAATTGTGGTTGTATTTGTAATGCAACCCTTCTCAAACTGGGTAAAATGTGTGACCAAACCCCTTTGGAGGCCATATTCCCCTTGTGCAGTGTATGCAGAATGGACTGTCCATGTAATAAAATATCCATGAAGAATATAAACAGTACCAATAATACAGGAATTATTTGCTGTGCCAAAATCATGCAGAGAGTATTTCTCTTACAGTTTTATTCTTCTGGCTACTAGAGTTCAGGACATCCACATGAAAGCCTTATCCCACTAGCAATCTTACCAGCCACAATTCCTTGATCATTTCATGTAAGAAATAGGTCCAACTTCATTTTCTGATCTGTGACTTTTGCTTTGTTTGCAATGGCTGTTGATTACTTGGTGGGACTTGGATCTTGAAGCAGGTTTCTGGGTTTGTGTGTGTAAAAAGGACTGATGTTCAGGATCTGGTTCATGATCACTTTCTGAAAGCTGGGTCTCTTCAATATATGCCCAGCAAGCTGGAAACCATTAACTGTAAAGCTGTCCCAAGTTTGAAGGAATCCACAGTGCACATCTGTATGTGTCCTGATCCAACAAGTCAACTGTCTTGGCTACGTCTGTGATTTGAACTGTGATGGTTGTCCCAATCTCTGTCATCTTGTGCCAACCTAAAAACTCTACCTCTGTCTGCAACCTCTAGGTTAGGATTTGTCTAGCTGGACTTGCCGCCTGGTTCCTTCAGGTCCTTAATTAACGTGGTTGTTGTCTGTTGACCCTATGTTATTCCAAAGCCTTCTGGAATTTCACATACTATTAGCATCAAAGTTTACTTAAAACCCATGGTGAAATCACTGGAAACAAATCTCTTGGTGCATTTGGTAATTCCAGAGAGTTACAGCAGATGGGGCTGGTATTGTGCTGCGCAGCTCTGCAGCTGGTCTACCTCCTCCCTTGGAGGGACCCACCACCAGCAATTTGGGAAGTTTTCCAAAGTTTTCCCAAGGCAGAGGGGCTTGAAGAATCCAGGCAAATGGTTGCAATTAGCAGCCTGATATGAGTTTCCATTTCAAGGTGGTCTTGTATGGATCCAGCTTTGGAATCTTCAAAACCATGAAGCAAGCAATGAAATATAGATTATTTTTCTGGGTTTTAATAAATACTAGTATGATTCTTTTTGTTATTCATTTCATGATGAAAAAACATCCATGTATTTAGTTTTCTTCAATTTTTTTTCACAGAATCATAATATCATAGAATGGTTCGTGTTGGAAGGGGACCATAAAGATTACGTCATTCCAACCCCCCTGCCATGGGCAGGGACAACTTCCACTAGCTCAGGTTGCCCAAAGCCCCATCCAACCTGGCTGTGAGCAATCCTGGGGATGGGGCAGCCACAACTTTTCTGGGCAACCTGTTCTAGTTCCTCACCATCCTCACAGTCAAGAATTTCTGCCTAATACCTAATCTAAACCTGCCCTCTGTTGGTTTAAAGCCATTCCCCTTTGTTCTATCCCTACGTTCCCTTGTCAAAAGTCCCTTTCCAGCTCTCTTGTAGCCCCTTTAGATACTGAAAGACTGAACAATCCCAAATCCAAGTTTTTTTACATCTTGGAGTATCTTTTCTTCTTTCAGAAGGATGCTACTTGCATTGCAGCATCTCTGCACCCTTGTGGCTGGTATCTAAGGAACAGAAACCAATACTAACATGTTTTGAATTGCATCACGAGCATAGCCAGTATGATTTGTTTATTTTCAATTATGCTTTCTCCTGCCATCCATTCCTCTCAGGGGATGGCTTTTCAAACACACCTCTGGAGAAGTCCACTTCTCCCTTCAGCAGTCATATCACAAACGTCCTGAAGATGCTATTGACTGAGCTGCAAACTGACCTTCCTCCAGACTCCCTCACTCTCCTCAGTAACCCACATAACCCTCAGTGTATACACAAAGGTAGTATGTAAAAAGGGCACATCTGCTCCAATCTGATGTGGCAGTAGGAAAAACAGCATTACTCCCCTTTCATTCAATATTTCCGAAGATGAGACATGCTATTTAAGTAGTGGGACTTGTCTAGACATGTCAGTGTGACTTTGGCTAATGCAGACCCTTAGCACAGACATGTTTCTGCTGGGAAAATTGCATTTACATGAGTATAGACTACTACTACATGGGAAAATAATATATTTGTACTAGGATTAAGCACTTCTTTGCACTAAGTCTACATCTCTGTTTATGCAGGAATAGCTGTGTAGATTGCAATAGTCCCACCTCTATTTAGTACACAGGAACTAATTGCAGACTAGGTCTCAGTGAGTATGTAAAAAGTCAGGGAGGAGGGAAGAAGAACCAGAAGTAAAGAAATTAAGTAGCAAGCATCTTTCCAGAGCATGGAAGATGAAGCTGAACTCTGAAAGAGAATTTGACAGGTTGCATTCAAAAAATAAAAGATGCTTTTATCACAGATAGTGGAAAAATACTCTTTGTTTTCCAAGGAATAAAATCAGCTAAAACAGTTGAATTCTTGCGGTGGTTTTTAGTCTTCTTTCAACAGCCTGCATGAGCCAGGATGACAAACATCCCTTCCAATTTACATTTCTGTGTATCGTCTTTTTTTTTTCCCATTTTTCCCCTTCATCAGTACTGTACAGTGTAATTCAGACTGTGTCCTTTCTGTGAACCACTGTGATCTTGAAAATGCTGTTTGTTTCAGAGGCAGAAAAATATTGGGTAGATGTACCTATTTGCCTCCATCTGTTACCTAGTTCTGTAGCTCTCGTGCTCATCAGCTGGGATTCTGCTTTCATGAATGAAATCAAACAGTTCTTTGCCTTCACCCAGGGAATTAAGCTCATCCGTAAATGAGGCAGAGCCTCCATCAGCTCCACTCAGTGATGCCACAGCAGATACCTGTGCAAGCAGCAACTCCACTCCCCTGGGCATGCTGCCAGCTCTGTCTTCATAGAATCATAGAATAAGCTGAGTTGGAAAAGACCTCTGAGATCATCAAGTCCAACCCTTGATCCAACACCGCTGTGTACCAGTTCTGGAGGCCAGTTGTCCTGAGGACAACCTGTCTTACTGCTCTTGCTGATCTCCCTGCTCCAGCACTGGGGCTTTGCTGTTTACATTGTGAGCCAGTTGAGGGACTAAGCCAGTAAAACACTTTGCAGAAACATGTGAAAATGTTGCTGCTGTGTTAATTCCCTGAGCTAGTTCACCGAAGGATCAAATCAAAGAAAGAATCACAGATCCTTTAAAGACCATCAGGTCCAATCCCCCTGCAATGAGCAGGGACATCTTCAACTGGATCAGGTTGTTCAGAACCTGATCTTGAGTGTTTCCAGGGATGAAGCATTTACTATGTCTCTGGGCAACCTGTGCCAGTGTTTCATCACCCTCATCATAAAAAAACTTCTTCCTAATATCTAATCTAAAACTCTTTTAGTTTATAACCATTATCCCTTTTTCCTGCAAAAAAAGTTTGTCCCCGGCTTTCTTGTAACCTAAATCAACCCTACTTCATCTTGAAGGTGTTCCCCTTGTCCTGTCACTGGAAAGTCCCTTTCCAGCTCTCCCTTGGATCCTCTTTAGGTACTGGAAGGGGCTCTAAGGTCTTCCAAGGACCTTTTCTTCTCCAGGCTGAACAATCCCAACTCTCTCAGCCTGTCTTCACACTAGAGGTGCTCAAGTGCTCTGAGCATCTTTGTGGCCTCCTCTGGGTTCACTCCTACAGGTCCTTCTTATGCTGAGAGCCCCAGAGCAGATGGGGTCTCACCAGAGAGGACATGGGGGGGCAGAATCCTCTCCCTCAGCCTGCTGGCCACACTGCTGGTGATGCAGCCCGGGGTGCAGTTGACTTTCTAGGCTGCCAGCGCACATCACCCACTCATGTCCAGTTTTTCATTCACTATGTCCTTATCCTCAGAGTTGCTTTCAATCCCTTTATCCCCCAGCATATACGGGCACTGGGGCTTACCTTGACCCAGGTGCAGGACCTTGCACTTGGCCTTGTTGAACCTCATGAGGTTCCCTTGAGCCCACTCCTTGAGCTTGCCCAGGTGCCTCTGGATAACATGCTGTCCTTAAGGTACACAACAGAGTTTGGTATCATCAAAGGGATGGGAACAGGCTGCTGAGCTGTATTGTCCAACCACAGAGACCTGTTGGAGTCAGCATCCCTCCCAAACAATGCTTAGAGAAGGACATGGCGTTCCCTTAGTCCTCTCTTCCTAAAGCTTGCAATACAGAACAACGTTCATTTATAGGAAAATGTCCAAAATCTTTAATTCTGGGTGTGTAAGGGCAAGGGGTTTCCATCGTGCCTGCCATTGCAAACTAGGGAGCCTTTAGCTGAATCCTTGTTTGTCTGGGGAGAAGGGGTGACTGTTGCTGGCAGATTTAGAGCAGATCTGCAAGCTCCCTGTGTGGTACCAGGGCAACTTCTCTACTCCTAGGGCCTGAAGGAATATATCTTGATCTAACAGTACAGAATTACATGCTCCCATCCTAAAGCGCTCAACCTCTGATTCCTCCTGGCTTTATTTTCCCTCAATCTGGTTTTCCAGATTTGTACTTCTTATGAATGCTCTATTATCTTCCTTTGGATTTCTTCCCTCTGCATCTAGGACAGGACCCAGCCACAGGGCTAAAAGGCTCAGTCTTCATTTCCTGTTCCACTTCTAGAAGTGTTCCATTTTAGAAGATTTTTCAATCACATCTCAAGCAGTGTCCATCAGCTTTTTGTGTGAGACCTGATATGCAGGGCTCTGGCACAGCATTTGGGTGGGTGACACCCAGAGACAGCCTAATCTGCTTGTAGCATCAACAGATTACTGGATTCTCCACCCATGACAGTAATGCCATAGGAGTCACAGATTAAATCTTCTATTTCCTTGTTTGTCTGCATGCTTAAAATCCACTCCTGAGCCAAGAGGTCCCAAGCAGTCAACAACAGGCTCCTTGCCAAAAGCCAGGGAAGAGGTCAGGCATCACTGGGAGCTGAGCCTTGTTACACCACTGGATTGTGCCCCTGTAAATCTGATTAAATCCATCATTTTTGCTCCCAGAGTCTTTGACTATCCCTCAGCACTAAATGAGAAAATGTTGAGACATGTGCCACGTTTGTGGGAGATTTTTTTCCCTACTATCAGTATCGAAGTTACAGGGTGAGTGAGCGGTGCATTGATTATTGAATTATTTAACAACTCCTCTTGCATCTCTTCCTTTGCTTCAGAAAGCTTTTGTGTGTAGCATGTTACCATGGCTGACAGCTGCTGCCTGATGTGCTACAAGAAATTATGAAAAGAATCTTATTTATTTATAGAACAGAAAAATTATTAGGGTTACCATCTACCAGCATGTGTGCTTCTTCTCTATGTTATTGTTTGTTATTAAGTAGAGATTCAAGCTTTTTCTTCCTTTTTCACCTTTTCATGATGATGGTGTCAAATGCACAACCAAAGATGTGTGCAAACAATAGAGATGAGCAGTCCTGATTCTCCCTTGAGTTGCGCAGATGTGAATCCAGGAGAAGCTCCATTAAACTGAGTAGGGTACACCCATGTAATTGAGAGCTGAACTGAATCAGAAAGGTGATACCTAGAGGTGATGATATGTGTTTTTAGTAGAGCACAGACATTCTACTGCCTGAAGGATTCAGGTAGCCGTTGAAAGTCTGAACTGGCATAATAAGCTGCAGTCTGCTCTCCAAATCACGTTGATTCTTGGAGCTGGGGGAATGCCTTTGTTTGCACCGGTGTCTGTGTGCACTAAGGATCTTCTGCTTCAAAAACGAGCAGTAAGGGAGTAAAGGACTAAGCTCTGGAGACCTGGACATGTGATTGTACTTGTTTCTATAAGAAAAAAAAACAACAAACAAAAATGCCTGAACAGGTTAGGTTATTTTACATCACTTATCAGAGATATGGCCCACAGATAATATTTAGCACACACAGTGCATCAACGGCCATTCTGCAGGGTACCATCCTTCTTATTTTAGAAAAGTAAGTTTAGCACTGCAGGGAGTAATAGGTGGAGCACTGCTGGCCTGAGTCCACAGGAAGCCTCTGCTAACCACCAATTTTTCCATATCCTTCAGCAATTTACCTGAGTATCAGCCCTTAGAGTCTTTCAGTATCCATGCAAAGGGTAGGAGCCACCTTAGCTAGCTTTGGGCACGTGCTGTGGTTTTGTACCTCCAAACTGTCCTCTTCACACACTCCTTTAGGTTAACATCATCTGACCTAGTTTGATTACCTTCTTTATGCAGTGGTGTCTCTTTTTTTCCCTTGAATGTAGGATAGGATAGGATAGGATAGGATAGGATAGGATAGGATAGGATAGGATAGGATAGGATAGGATATTTAAAAGGGATGATCATCTAGCAAAGGTCTGCATGTCTAGCTCAGAGGTGAACACAGACACTGGTCAAGTTGAGTCCCACCTGACCTGTTTCACTGAATAACCTAGCTCTCCGGTGCTAGCTGCAAAATAACTGGTTCAAGAACACTTCTTCAGCCCTGGCAGTATCTGATGTATTTTCTTTGGGACTGAAAAAAAGACTGGGGTAAATAAAAGCAAGCTTTCATTAAATTAGGTGGTTCACCTGCTGTGAGGGTGCTTCCTGCAGGCGGAATCTCCCTTCTTTCTCCAGCAGTGAGGTCCATGCCACTGTGATAGCATTTAATGGGAGCTCAGATCTCAGCAGCAGCATAAACCTATTGCCTGTGTCACCTCAGTTCCTTAGGATAAACATTTACCCCCGGTACTATGCATGTGCACAAGGTGTGTCACAGCAGGACCTTGATCTCAGCTGTGACTGCTGCTGCAGAGGTGAGTAAATCATCAGAGCAGGGTCCAGCATGGCTCTTCTGGCTCATATTTCTGTCTCTGCAGTGAAGAATCTAATGTTACCCCAGGGAGCTGTAATCTAAACCGGATGGCATTGCTGATGGGCTGCCAGCCAGCTAAAGGTTTATTTTCCTCCACCATGTCCCTCCCCTTATTGTACTAAGTGTGTTTATTTGTTTCCCACATAAGGCATAGCACGTTCCCTCAGAAAAAGCAGGCTGATAGGAAGCTTAATGCTGTTGCTCTGCCCCTTGATGTATAGAGAAGAGAGGCTGTTTTCCAAGCTGGGTCATCGGTTCCAAGGAATGAGGTTTCCCGTTTCCAGGAGGCAGCACACTCAGGCTATTCAGACAGACCTCACTGCAAATGCTATCTGTCTCTGGCTGACACGTGTGATTCTGTCTAAGAGTCCCCAGAAAATCTCCTGCTAGCAGAGGAGCAATGCACAAAATATGTAGTGGAAATGCGTGAAATTACAGATCTTCAGCAGCCCCAGTGTCAGGTAAAAAATAAGCGCACCCGTGTAATAGGACTGCAGAGGCTAGATTCAGCCCTCCAGGCTCCCATCTCACTTCTTTGGGTCCTATTCCAAGGACAACCTAGAGTAAAACATTCCAGGCCTCTGTTCCTTAGCTTACTCTTTGGCAGCATACAGGGATACACAGTCTCAGAAATATGGTACAAGGTGTAGCTGAGCAATTATCATATTGTCTGCTCCAGTGCAAGGTGAGATAAATACTCCAGCTGCTCTCTCTCAGATCTGCTGCTCCCACAGTGTTCCAATTTCCATGGCACAGCAGTGAGGAGGTGTGTGCTGGTGAGCAAAGAGCATCCATAGGACCCCACTCAAATCCAAAGAGCCCATCCTACGAGTCCCTTTATATGTATTTGTTCAATCCTTCCTTCCACATGCATCCTCCCATTGTTTTTTAGCTTTGATTTGACAACTATCTTCTACTTTCTAGGGGAGCAAAACTGCAGTCATTTACAGCACTGTATCTTCAGGTCATGCTGGAGGTAGACATCTCCCATGCTCCATTCACTCTATGTCTCCTTCTCCCTGCGTTACTATCACATCTCATGTACATTTTTCTTGCTCCTTTGGTAGGCACCCATCTTGATAATCTCGTTCCTGGCTTCTTATCCGTGAGACCGTGTCTCTTCCTTACTTCACCTGCACAGCTACAAGAATGATAACCTTTTTGTTTCAGGGCTTTGTCATACAGCTTAAACCTACAACGTCACCTGCCCTTTGGGCAAGGATTTCCTCACTGTCATCACTGCTGTTCATGAATGAGCAGAAGTAGCTCAGTATGAGTTCGATGTACCCATCATCTACTGTTGTCCTTGGTGATTGTGTCCCATCAAGGGGACCTATGAAGCCTTCCTTCATCTAGAAAGCTTTCCTACAATTGTATGGAATCACAGAATTCCATATGGAATCCACATCCAATCATTAAGGTTAAAAAAGACATCTAAGACCACTGAGCCCAACCATTAACCTAACACTGCCAGGTCCACCAATAAACCCTGTCCCTATGTCCTCTTCTTCCTGGACAAATGGATTCAAAACCCCATGTCATCAAGTCATCAGTAGAATTTTGCATTAAAACACTGATAAATGAGAATGTCTTAGCAGCTGAACCGTTATCTAGTCATTCATTGCTCTGGTCTGTATAAATGACAACAATTTAGATTCAGAATTTTTATGGAAGAAATCAGGGCCCAGCTATAGTGGTCTGAAATTCTCTAAATGAGCAGAAAAGCCTTTCCTAGATAAAAATGAGAAATCTCGATTTTATCTAAGATAGGACAAGAAAAAAAAAAATCTGGGGTGACTGTAAAATGCTTTGTGCTGTTCTGGTTGAGCCAGCAGTCCTGATTAGCCCTTACTAGAACAGTCACCCTATAAAGGAGAGATTGCAGAAGTGGGTCTGTGGAGCAGCCTGGTGTAGAGTCAGTGTGAACTCATTATACTTATGATCCTTGTGTTCAACCTGTTCTCATCCACATCTCTCACCTATAGGCACAGAGGCTGTGCTGTGCTGAACACCTTCCACTGAATTATTTAAAATTCAGTTGCTATGGATCTACTCAAGGCGATCAGTTTAAAGAAAATGCAGATGGCCTCTGGTTTTGAGTTCCCGCTGTGCTTTGGTTAATTTGGTATGTAAAGGTATTAGGTTAATTAAATGCCATGTGTTGCATGGGGACTGACTGCATTTGTGGATTAATAAGTATCCCAGTGTGTTCTGTGCTGAAAGTCCTCAAGCTGGCAGACGGTTATTTCACTAGGAAAGGAAGGTAACAGAGACAAGTCACGGGGAAAGGAAGAAGTTTCCTGTTAATCCTGCAGTCATTTTTCCAGAATGGGTTGTTGCAGTGTCCTTCAGGTCCTTGACTAAATATCAGTCCTTACTGGAGAGACTGGAAGAATTTAAGTGAAGAGAAGCAAAGTTGTTCAGTTTGCTTTGAGACTCCCGCAGTGCTGTTCATATACAGTGAGCATGTCAGCTGGCCAGTGGAGGACCATGGCTGGTGTGTGGAAATTTTTCTCCTAGGAGAAGATCTTTACCAAGAGCCATATTGTGGATCAGATCAGAGGGTGTGATTCACACAAGCAGCAGGCATAGTCATGTTGCAGGTCTAAAGCAAACCAGCCACAGGATTCTGGCATTCATGGTGGAATACACATAGAAAGCAGAGAGAGGGACAAACACCACTGCTAAGTTTTGGAGATGTTGAAGAAGAAGAAAGTCGTTTTCATGCAGCCATGCCCTGAGGTGGTGGAAGATCAGGAGAAAGACCAGGGCAAATGGACACTACTCCGCAATGTCAACCAGGTCCTGAAGCCCACGACCATTTTAGCGGTAAGATAGGGGGTCCTGAGCCCTGAGCATGGCTGGGAGCTTTTAGGCTACTTTGAAACCTGTCTTGCTATTGATGGGATCCTTATACTGCTTCCACCAGCTTCTCTCACCTTTCTCCTTTGTCCCCATCAAGCACTGTAGCTCCCCAGCAGTGAACCTTCTTTCTCTTCACATTTGGAAGTTCCTCCTAAAGATCCTCTTTGTGAATTGTGTGGGTCTGTGTGTGTACCCATCGTGGTGGTGTATCCTTGCGCTGCTATTTGGTTGTCACTGCCCATAGCTTGTGAGGTCGTGAGGGTCTGCCCCAGAGCATTTGGAAGGGCGCTGGCACCCAGTGGCTGAGTTGAGGAGGAAGAGTTGGACCATGTTGATACTGTAAAGGGTCTGCCGGTATTCTCACTTCTCCAGTAATCTGTCATGTGTATTGAAAAATAACTGAGGCATGAGACAGGTTATGCAACTCACAAGCCAGTCTGCCCCAGCTGGTAAATGCATGAATCACCCTGATTTGCCCTGAAATCCCCAATATATCTGCTGTTTAGGGAGCTGATCTGAAGGTGATTGCATCAGCAGAAGGAATGTAACTGACTTCCATGGGGTTTATGTCAAATTGATTAAAGTCATAAAAGGAAATAGGTCGGCACTCTCAGTAAGTGATGTTATTTTTTAAACCCCTCCCAACCTTCCTGACCTTACCAGCTTAGCCCATCCCATAAGACTTTTTTCATCAGTATTAAGAACTGCACTTTAATGGATTTAGAACGAAGCAGTTTGTGGGGACGGGTACTCTGTGTATTAGGCAGACAAAGCACAGAAGTTGTCTTAGTGGTAGTAGAGTATCAATTTACCTTGGGTAGAGCAGAGTGCCTTTTATCTCAGCTGTGTGGTAACAGAACATATGAAGCAGACTGCTTTTACAGATATTCAATATTAGAGATTTTTTTTTTCTAAAAAAACAGCATTACAATTAACGTTTTCTTGATTAAGAGAAATTTTTACAGACCTGCTGAGGTGTCAGAAAGGTTTTCTAATGAGCAGGGACTAAGCAGCCCGGCTCTTCTCTTGCTGACACCTTGATCAGGTTACCCACCCTGTGCATGAATTTGCCCAGTGATGCAGAGAGGATGACAGTGCTGAACACTCTGAAATGTTTGAGAGTGTTGGATCAAAGAAGCTAAGAAATAAATATTAATATAAATGGATTTATAATGTATCTACTCCTGACAGTGCATTCATTAGTTGTTTCTTTTCCCCATTTTAACTGAGTTATGAGAAGTGAAGATAAGACAGCTAATGAGAAAAAGATATGAATATGATATTTTTATGAGCTGGATAAAGATACTTATAACAGAGCTGTAGCACAACCCTCCAACGAAATGAAAACTCAAACTAAGGACTGGATCCTGAGCTCCATGTAAGCAGGATGACTGTATTGATATCCTACTGGAAACCAGGGTGGAGTCTACCACAAAATGGTTGGGGATGCCTAGTGTGTAATGTTTCTCCATGTGTGAGTCCCTGAGTGTAACCTTACATCCTGGTGGCACTCACAGGTTAGTATCTCTCAGAAGTCTTAGTGAATGATGACTTGGATGGTGATGTCTCCAGTTCCCACTGCCCAGCGTGAAGATGAAGGTTGTTCAGCAGCCTTGGGTCAAACCAAATATATAAATATAGTCTGTCCACAGAAATGATTGATAGTGGATGCTCAGGAAGGGGTTATATCAGAGCACATGCAAAGTGATACCTCCTGGTTTTCCCTTCTCCTTCTCCCAGCAGTTTTTCAGGACTTCAAAAGGTAGATTTTGCATTGTGCTTAATAGGTACAAGTGGAGCTGGTCCCCAGGAATGTGGTGTTAAGTGGGGCTACAACTTCACACATTAAGCTCAGCTGCATGAATGCAAACACACCTGGCAACTAGATTGCTCCCAATTTTAGTACATCTTCACAATGAGAATAGGGGTGGAAAATAATTCTGCTTTGTTTCAGTGTGGGTCCTTCTTGGGGCTTTAGTTTGGAGTTATTTTAGAATTTGCTATTGTATTGAGGAAAACAGCTTCTTTAAAAGCTTTTTTTGCATTTGAGTAATTTAATCTCCACAGAGCTGATAAGCAGATAGTCCTGCCCAGCAGGACTGACAGAGGTCTGTAGGATCACCAGTGATATGGTGAGTGGATAGGGGTTAACTGCTTGCTATGTCTTCCAAAATGAAAACACAGAGGTCTCAACTGAAAGAGGTGAAACATTTGAAACACGTAAAAGGACACAACTTTTTGTAGCTAAATTCTTCCTTTGGGATTATGGATGCTGAAACTTTGCAGAGCTTCAGGACTCAAGTGGACATGCTCACAGTAGATAAAATCCACTGAAAAGTGTTAAATGCAAACATCCCACCTACACATCACTGTAGCTGGGAGGACTCCTGAAGGAGTGCATATATCTGCCTCTCTGGTTATGTTCTTCACTCATCTTTAGTCATGCCCTTTTCAGCAGTCTCCAGGGTATATTTGATAGCGGTTATCTGCAAGGAAGAATTGTGCTACAAGCCTCCAGATAGGGCTTAGCAGAGCTCAGAACCACCTCCTAAATGTGACATTCTAGGTTTGTATGTTACGCAGAGAAAACCTCTGTCTGGGTGCGTTTTTCTGCCTGTATCGCTGCCCTGTAACCTGTTTCTGCTGGATGCATTCTGTGACCAATAACCACTCAGAAGCTTGAGAAACAGAGAAAGAGTGCAGGGGGTGTATGCTGTGTGGACATGGCTTACTGCTGATACCTTGCAGTGGGTTTCATAGAATCATAAAAGTTGGAAAAGACCTCTGAGATCATCAGTCCAACCATTAACCCAGCACCACAGTGTTCACCACTAAGCCATAGCCCCAAGTGGCACATCCAAAGCATCTGCTTTCCTGAGCACACGTGAAAGGGGTGGTTTGTGGTTTCCAAAGGAAGTAATTTGACTTGTACTAATGATTTGAGTACCAAATGTCAGCAACTTCTATCCCAAGGGATGCTGAACTTTCTGCAGCCCTGAGTGTAACTATCTTCTCTTTGATTCCAGGGGGATTATGTGTGGATGGACCTCAAAACTGGACGGGAATTCGATGTTCCCATTGGAGCGGTGGTTAAACTGTGTGACTCTGGACAGATCCAGGTTGTGGATGATGAAGGCAATGTACGTACAAGGGGTTATGATGACCCTTCTACAGTTCTATGGCCTGGCTAGGCCAGGGGTCACAGGGCCGTGATGATTGGCTTTGTTATGGACTTATCACGTGTCCTGTCAAGCCACTTGTGCCATAGTTTTCTATTTGTAAAAACAAGATAGTGTTGTGTCCCTACTTTAATGGCTGTACTGGGAGTGCAACGTTGAGAAGCTTCTAGAGTACAGTGGTAACAGAAACCCCCAAAATACATTTAGATAGTGCTTTGAACAAACCTACCTCAACCTGCTGTTCTTGTGCTGTTATCCAGTCCTTCCTAACCTCCTACCAATACCACATGTGCCCAAACACTGGTTTTCTTTCAATTTCTCACCTCTATTTTTCTGCAGTGGTAGCTGTTTTAGAGCAAGGTCTATATCACAAGCAGAAGGTGGCTCTCTGTCCTTCATAATTTTAGTTTTTTTCTGACTGAGATAATTGTAACTGCTCTCATTGCCTTCAAGGATAATAGAAAGAGATTTGGTTTAGCAGGGTCCTTGTGTACAATTCGTAGTGGCTTTTGAAGCCCTTTAGAAGTGGTTAGTCTAAACAACACTCTGCCAATAAAAGTATGATTTTACCACCCCTGACCATCCCTCTCTCCTCTTCTAAATCATCTTCTCTCTTCTCAACAGTATTTTGTGGCAAAGTGATGTAAAAATGTAGTTGGGAAGGGAAAAACAAATCTGCTATTTGTTATAAACTCCCCTAATGTGCTGGATGACTGTACTGCCCTGGAGGAGGCTCCTGCCAGGATGGCTCATGTCTCATGTCTCTTGCTGCTCCAATAAAACTCCAATAAAAAGATGTTTTCCTTCTTCTGTTATGAATCTTTCAAATTAATGACTGCCTTGCCCCAGGAATAGAAGCTGTGGCATGTGTGCTGATGCTCTCCCATGTATGTTCTTCCATCTGGTCCTTCTGTTTGGGGTGGGCTGTTTCCCAGTGGTCTCTCATTTGACTTATCTCTCTCTGTCCTTGCTCTCTTCTCAGGAGCATTGGATTTCCCCACAGAATGCCAGCCACATCAAACCCATGCACCCCACCTCCATCCATGGAGTGGAGGACATGATCCGCCTGGGGGACCTGAATGAAGCGGGAATTCTCAGGAACCTGCTGATCCGCTATCGGGAGCACCTCATCTATGTGAGTGTCCACCTTTTGTTCTGCACTCCACCCCCTGCTCTCCTTAGCACTGGGGAACCCATGTGGGAGAAACTCTGATTGAACTGGGTTTCTATAGTCTCTTTGTTGCAAGTGGTGGAGGGATTCTGACTTTAGAGAACACATTGCAGAGCTTGTGGATGCCCCAGTGAAAGACCGCATGGGTTAGGTAATGGGCAAAGTCCCTGTTACCTGGCTGTACAGCCCCTGTAGAAGTTTTGGGGATGTGCATTAACTATTCTGCACATAGAATAGCCAGTTCAACTCAGGCCTTTTCCCCTGGAACCATTAACTCATTCAGCCTAAGTGGGTGAAGACAACTATTTCTGGAGGTGGAAGAGGTAGAAGAAGGTTGAGGAGGTGCATGCATGAAATAACTGGGAACAAGGGAGTAAGCAAACTCCCAAAACAACTCTAAAAAATCTTCCCAATCTGTGTTTATGACTTGTTGCTCTGGGTTGCCTGGGATCTGGACAGCTGATCTCTGAGGACAGCAGTGTCCTTCCTTAAGTCAGCTCAGTCATGTCATGCCCAGTGAACCCAGTGCAGCCTTGCCAACCCAACCAGACATTCATAAATTGAGGGTTTTACAGAAAGCCAGTCAGAACTGCATCTCTTTTCTGTGATAGCATCGCAAAGACCACCTTCCCAACAGGACAGGAATCAGCATTCAAGGCTCTGTGCTGGTTTTATCAGTGTGCTGTATGCTGTGTTGTCTTTTGCACATTTTTTGGACAGAAATTCGGAGTGTGTGTTGTGTTTGCTGCTAGCTAATGTACTCAAACAGCCTTTGCAAATATGGAAAATTTGGTATTGCTTTTAAATCCTACAGTTTTCAGCTATTCAGGTAAGTGCCTGCTATTACTTTGAAGGCTTTTTCAAAACCATCTGGGCATCTAATTTTTAAAAGGCTCTAGAGACTACTAGATTTTCAGGTCAGAGGGAAACGCAAGACAGTCAGACTTCCCAGGTAGCAGAAGCTAACACAGCACGGCCAGGATTTTATTTATTGAGTCTGCTTATTCTGCTTGATTCTCAGTGCCTTTTGATAGGATGGTTTTGTATTAAGCTGGGCAGTAATGGAGAAGACACCACAGTTACATAGACCATTCATATGATTGAGAGCTTCTTGTCCCAACTCTGGAAAACACCCCTCTCTCCTCAGAGATGGAGTCAAATCCTAGAGGAAGAGGACACAGCTGCTGAAAAAGCACCCCTAAGTCCCCAAAGCTTGGAGGAGAACAGAGATCCCCAAATTCATCTCTCACTCAGGCACCTTATTTGTTGTTCATGACATCTAAGTCCCCTGTATTGTCAGTTTAGAAAAAAAGAAGCATGACCATAAAATTATTCACACATTAGATTTACTAAGTTTCTCCCTGGGGCTGTTTTTAGGGAGACAGAACCATTTATAATGATAAAATAGCAAGTTAGCAGCCCAAATTCGTGCTTGAGGTAGTGCCTCTGTGTGCACTGAGCATCCGTGGCAGTCACCAGAGATATCAATGGAGCAAACAGAGACAAGTCTGCCTTTCAGCTATGTGAACAGAAGTGCCTGTCAGATTAAGTGGTTGCTTTACAGTTGTCTGGAGCTTGGATATCATAGGAAAGTTTATGCTGGAAGGAAAGTTTAGGTTGGAGATCTACAGTCCAACTTCCTCCAGCTCAAAGCACATCCATCTTCAAGGTTAGGTGTAGTACTTTTGTGGATAACTGAATTCAAGCAACCTGAATGTCACCCAAGAAGCACAGATGGCCAATAATTTATGGCTGATTGGCTCATTCAGGAAACATGTATTTATCCATTGAGCATTGCACTTTTTTCTGCTGCTTGTGGGCACCCTGCAGTGGCACAAAGTGGATTCCTACCACTCTCCCTGAGGAAGTTTGGATCGTGTTGGCTATTTATTCAGTGGTGTCCATGTGTCTCTCCTGGTGTCCCCATGCCATCTGGCAAGCGCAAGTGACCAGAGATACTCAGATACAATCTCATGTGTGCTATATCATATTGTCTGTGAATACATTGAACTCCTTCATAAAAGCTCTGTCTCTGAGCTTCCTCACCAAGCTATTCACAGGCATGCAGGGAGATTATGAGCACAAGTATGCCCCAGGCAAAGCGTTGTTTGGCAACATCATACTAATAAGGGCTGATGCAAAGGGCAGCTTCTAATCTGGAGGCAAGCGTGGGTGGTGATTTGGGCTGAAGTGACTCAGTAAGCATGTCGGTTTCTTTACAAGTTCTTCTGGTCTCATAGTGACAGTGTCCTGTGTCCTGCAGAGCTACTGCCTAAGGGATGGCCACATCCCACATTTGCATCACAGAGGTTCCAGGTTAATGTACTATGATTGCTCCACACCACTAATGGCTTTAGAATGCCAGCACAAGAACCTGGGCACAGCACAGCAATTAGTGCAAATCTCAAAATCAGAATAACACTCTCAAAATTACAGAGTTCTGTATCTGATAGAAAGGCACGTAAACCACCTCTGTCTATGTTTGTGTAGTTGGAGGCTCAGGAACCCAACTTTAGTTATCACCTGTTAAGAGTGATGGCACTAGGAGGAGTAGATATGTGTTGGATGTGGTAAATATTGATGGCAGTTTTGCAAAGTACCATATAGATGCCACGTGGGTAAGGAATACCCAGTCTCCTGAGGTGTTTTAATCTGTGGTATAGTTTTCTCTGTCTTAAATATGGTGAAGTTTCACTGCTTGAGAGGATTTCTGAGCCTGCTGAGTAAAGGGTGACTTTTCCGGTAGAACTCCAGTTCCTCTAGTTTCCTCATGTCCTTAGCTTTGTGGAAGATGTAGTTTTGCTCTAATAAAATATAATTTCCCTTTTTCTCCTCCCTCACATTTTACTCATAAGACAAACTGCGGCGGGAGGGTAAGTATGACTCTTGGCACTGTCATTTGCAATCATTGCCATGCCTTCCACTGGATCACTTTTTTCTGTTCACCATTGTGGCCTTCTCATTTACCTTGCACCACCATTGCTGCTGCTTTACAAATGCACTGGCAGCATCATCCGCTTTGGTGCAGAGCTTGACCCTCATGGCGAAGTTGTGACACCTTCTCAGAGCTGGAAGGTCCCTAACATGTGAATGTGGTTAAAGGTTTAAGAGCGTCTCAGTAATGACCTTAACTTGAAGGAAAGAAACTTCTGCAGCAAAATAAGAAAAACTTCAATAAGGGCTTGTTGCCTTCAGTATGGCTTGTATACACTAAGAGAACTTTGCTGAATAGCAAGAGAATCTGGTGGGGAGTTTGGACTCATGAGTAAGGTTCAATCTCTTTATCTGGAGATGAAACCAATGCCTGCTGCTGCTCTCTAAGGGCTGCCAAAATGCAAAAATATTTGGTAGAGCTTTAACCCCATAACAATCCAGATGAAGACAGCCATGGTGTTCTGGGTAGCGAGGGAAGCAGGCTCAGAAAGGATTTGTTTGGGGCTAATTAAAATGTAGGTCATGCAGGCAGTAATGAATTTGCTCTGGGATGTGGTTCCTCTGGTCAGTTATGGCAGAGTCCCTGCTATCAGTAAAGCTTTATTTTCCCAATAGAGAGGGGCTTTGCCATCCCCCAGCAACAGAAACGAGGGAGATAATATTTCCTTGGAAGTGCCCTTTAGCCCCGCATCAGCAGAGTGGACAAAGTTTTGCATTCTGTTAGTTGTGAGAACTGGGCAAATTGCGAGTATTTATCAACTAGGAATGACCTGCAAAAACAAGCAATAGTACCAGAGTTCATGCTGACAAAGTGTTTTGTGGATCACAAGGGAAAGGTCAGTGAGAGCATCCAGAAAACATTCCTGTCACTAATGGTTAACACCTTTAAAAGTCTCCCTGGCTGCATTCGGAGCAGGGCAGACCAGTGTGACTGAAATGCGGGGATTTCAGAGACCTCTGCAAGGAGCTAGTCTTTTTTGAAAAGAGGCTCAAGAAAGATGAGAAATGTCCCTAAAATTAACCTCGTAATTAATTATGAAGAAAAAAAACAGTCTTCCAAGTATCTCAGCCAGGACTCAAAGGAATCTTCATTAGGTATCTTGGAATCATAATCCCACTCAGAAATCGAGCTCACACCTTTTCTGAGCACTAAGGTTACCTGCTCTGTCCCCTTTGAAGGCTTCTCTGGGACTTCTCTGCTCCCTTTTTTCAGTGATGTCTTCTAAAGTCCAGTCTGCATGATTTCACAGCCAATTTTTACCCATTGGATTTGTGACAATATTGTTCTTGAGCTCCGAGTGCTCTTTTCCCTTACTGGCATGTAACCCCTACTACAGAGAAGAGTAACATGCCCTTTCTCAGTCACCACTGTACAGTCAAACCTCACCCAGGACTTAACAGGCAGTTGCTCTCTTGTTTTGGCCGTGAGACTAGAAGGTGAAGCGTCCCTAATGCTTTTCAGCATCCCTACTATGGGACACAATTGCCATCTACTGGCTGCCTTCAGGAAGCCTGAGCTGGTGGCAAGCTGGTTGCGTAGATGGTGGCAAACAAATAATTCTTTCTCTTTCACACACATCCTTACCTGTGCCACTTTGCTGCCTTGTGCCAGAGTCTAACTGGTTTTAGGCCACGCAGATAAAAACCCATAAGGATTATTTTAGTGTTGAAATTACTTATTTTTTTTTCCTGAAAAAATATATGCAGCACTGAGAGCACTTTCATAGCTGTTTCCACCAGGAAAGGAAGGTGGGATTAGTCTTGTAGCTTTAGTTGCCTAAAATTAACCTAGAGAAGATGACTTGGCTCCTCTGAAGTCACTGAGTGAAAGTAGCCTTCATCTCATGGCCCTTGGTTAGGCCAAGGTGGAGGCCTGTTGACTCACCTACTCTAGACATTAACTTTTTAGATAGATGAAATAGGGGAAGGAGATCCTTATTCTCTGCCTTGAGCTTGGGATGTGGCCAAACCTCCTAACATTCTGAGCAAGATAACAGAAGTCACAAGCCCTTTGGTGAGAGGCTTGAGAGAAATGGCTTCTGGAAGGGCAAAAATTAAAGATTAAGGTACTACAAAGGATTTTGCTGCCCAAGACTCAGGACAGCTTTGCTCATTTGAGTGCCGCAGAGAGCATGGGATGGACCAAAGGCCATTTCCAAAATTTCAGAAATAGCTGAGAAGGGATATGTTAGGAATTTGTGAGCTCTATCTATGCGCACAGAACAGGGTTTAACCTGAAGCATGGAGAGGTTTGATTAGGCAGCGATAGTAGAGAAGAATGTATTGCAGAGGGAAGTCTAGCACCTGTTGTGGATTGATAAAAGAAGGTTAGACAGACATCTGTCAGAATGGTTTGGATCCAACTGGTCCTGCTTTGAGATATGGGAATGGTCCTCAGGTTTCTTTCATCTCTAGTTTCTCATTATTTGTGCACTGCAGTAGATGTGCATGGATATGTGCTGGCTCTAGCAATATTTCTGTAAATGTGAGCTTGACTTGAAACTCTGAATCTTAGCTGAGTAGCATCCAAACCATGAATTAAGGTTTGAGTCCATGCTGTGCATGAGCAGGGCTGAGTATGAACTGATTCAGATAGTTTGGGACTTTTGCTCCAGTTTTGCTCCAGGCTCCACCCCGCAAGCAACTCTGACTTGAACATCATCTTTCATCCAGCTTTTAAAAAGCCTTTATTTTTCTGGCCACCATCCACGCTCCATCCAAGCTGCCAAAGTCTCTCAGCTACACCTCACTGTCCTCATAAACCTTCATGTGCTTCTCCTCCAGACATACACTGGTTCTATACTGGTGGCAGTAAACCCCTACCAGCTTCTACCCATCTACTCACCTGAGCAGATACGCCTGTACACCAACAAAAAGATCGGTGAGATGCCACCACACATCTTCGCAATTGCTGACAACTGCTATTTCAACATGCAGCGCAACAACAAGGACCAGTGTTGTATCATAAGGTGAGTTGGTGAGTTTCCACATGGGCCATATCCTGAAAACAGATGCTGAGCAGATGCAGCGTGGGTGATTTGGAACAGCTTATCAGATAGAATCAGAAACTGAATTAGATCTTCTGTCCATGTATTCCCAGTGCTGAGCAGTCATTCTGTTTGCAGTCATTCTGTTCCTAGTAAAGGTGCTTTATCAATCCTTTGATATTTACTGTTACAATCCAATAGATCTCATATTCATCTTTAACCTCCCCTTTTAAATTTAAATTCAATACTCCTGCAGACTTCAAACATGCAGAGATTTATACTTTTTGCACAAGGAAGGGCTGGGGACAAGGTTGATCACTGGACCTGTGGTCATTCACGCTGCTGCTGAGCTGGTGTCTCCATGCTTGGCTCCACTCTGGACTAATCAACCTTGGGAACCAACAAATGTGTAGTCACAGTTACAGGTACAGTTCTCTCCAGTATCTGCCCCAAACAATGGTATAAGCCGGATTTGATGTTCTCAGCCCTTCAACAATATACTGTCAAATTCTGAACCCACAGGCAGTCTGTGCTTTTTGGCACCCCATCTCTCTAAGGCATGCCTACCCTAAGTTTCATTGCATAAAAAAACATAACTCTGGAACATCCCATGCGCAATATTTCATGTACATAAGTCTGAAAAGGCCATTACATAAGGATCATTTTGCAGGTCTAAAAAAGCATCATGTGGGACCCAGAGGAGAGTCAATGCAATGTGCCAGTGGCCTGAGAAGTGAGGCAATTCACCCATGGGGCCAGGGCTGGATACACAACATCAGGAAGGTCTATTTCAGTCACTTATTTTGGCTGTTCCATATATCATACAGGTCAGAGACTCACACCAAAAGATTTCTGACCAATTCCTTCTTCTTGTATTATCACAAGATAACTGAAGTTATCTTTCAGCGAAGAGGAAGCTATAAGGAATAACTCTTGCTTCCTGTCCCATAAGCTTCTTCTCTCCTACCTTCTCCTTGTTGGAACAAGCCTCAGGGACCTGTGGAAGCTCCTGCTGTTAAAAGGCTTTATTTCACAGTCTGCCTTATTTTGACATCTTATTTTGACGATGTCTCATGGGAACAGCTAGACCATGTATCACAGACAGGGTCATGGTCTGGTGATCATACCTGGAAAAGCACTGCCTGAAAGTTGCTTTATGACCTTCTTACTGCTGATTGAATGATGTCATTTGCTGGGGAGACCCAAACCCAAGCAACAGCTTGGGCCAAATGGAACACAAAGCAAATATGGATCTTGGCTGGAAGCTGTCCAGTACCATGTTGTAACCTTTGTCATACAACCAGTCCTTGGGGTGCTAGAAACACATCCTTAGTGATCTCATCCTGCCTCTGCTAACAGAAGAGACACAGAGACAGCAGTCCCTTTGGAGACAGAGAGAGGGACATTGGCAGGGATGCAGCATGGCTTTCACTGACCTCCACTCCTGTTGTCTTTGCAGTGGTGAATCCGGAGCAGGGAAGACAGAAAGCACAAAACTGATTCTGCAGTTCCTGGCGGCAATCAGTGGTCAGCACTCCTGGATTGAGCAGCAGGTCCTGGAGGCAAATCCCATATTGGAAGGTGAGGCCTCAGATAATAGAGGCATTCTTTTGCTGGAAAAAAGAAAAGAAAAGAAAACAAAACAGATTCAGGAAACACAAAATGTGACCAAATGTAAGTCACTTATGTCATACTTGGAGTTCAAAAAGTAATAAAACTAAAAATTTTAAAAGTCAAAATCAACACTGTATGCTTTTGATAAACAATATATTTGGTTTCTTTCCATCTGAATTTATTTTTCAGAAGATTAATATTCTCTGATTTGGGCTGTCAAATTTTCCATTAATATTTTTGACAACTGTTGTTGAAAGCAAAGCATTTCAGCTGACCAGAATTGTTTTTTTCAATTGTTTTATTACTTAAAATTGAATTAAAGAGTGTTTTTCCCACTTAAAACAGTACTTTTTCCTTAAAAGAATTCAAAACAAAAACCTGAATTTTACCCATTTCTCTGTGTAGTCTAGATTTCAAAAATGCTGATCAATACTTTTCTGAGTATCTGATGTTCAATCAAAGCTCTTTTAAAAAATCTTATCACCTCTTCCGTTGCTGGAATTACTGCATGCAGAGCACCAATATTGTGTCACTGCTGCATTCAACTAACTAATTACTTGCTTTATTTGGCCATAGTTGCAAAAATCCTATTCCTATTCTTTGATGGTTCCATAAAACATCAGTTTTATAGGACCAGAGCTGCACAACACCTTGTGCCGGCCATACACAATAGCAAACCCCACCTTTTTTGTCCAAGATCAGTGAATGGCAGCATAAGGCAGAAAAAGAAATAGAGGCAGTTCAAGAAAGAACCAGATAATGAGAATCAGCTTGTGGCCTTAATAGGATCATTGGCAAGCTGTTACTGTGATCAACCCCACTATTTTAATTGGATGTCTGTAAATTAAATAGGTGATCTGACCCTCTTGCCCCAGCAAGACCTTTTATGTTTATACAGAAAAATCATTTTCCTTAAAGAATAATATTGACGTTGTTCTTTAAGGATAGGAGTTTGATCAACCTTGTGTAGTGGAAGGCATCCCTGCCTGTGGCAGAGGGATTGGAACTAGATGATCTTGAAGGTCCCTTCCAACCCCAAACCATTCTATGATTTTTACCTCCACTGCTTGGTAAATAACCCTCTAGGAATTAACAGAAATGTGAATATTCAAGCAGCTTTCCATGCATAATGTTAGCACAGCAGACAGGCAGATTGAGTTTCCCTCCTATATACTCTGTTGGAGCTTCCTTCGGTCATGGAATCAAGATACAGCAACACTCTCAAGGGCACTACAGGGCTGCCTGACCACTAGTGTGGGAAAGCATTGTGGTGCATGACATGCACACAGGGCATTTTTGAATATGCACTTAGTCACTGCTAGGATTCAGGGAAGAGAAGCTCTGTATTTCAAATGCACCTCCATCACCTGCCAGAAATCCTGGAGCATAAACTCCAGGGTGTGCTGGCCAGGGCACTCATCCAAATCCAACAGAGGATGGACCCTTTCAGTGTACAGTCTGTTTACAGGGAGAGGTCCCCAGCTGGAGGTCAGCTTAGTCCTCTGTGTTTCCCTTTTGGATGAGCTATTTTCTTTCCCTCTCAGTCAGCAAATCACTCACCAGCAGCTCTGTCATTTCCTGCACAGCATCACCTTGCATGCTGAAGCCGGTTTTGCTCAACTCTCTTGTATTTCATCAGCTGCTGCCAAAATCCTCCTGCCTAGCCCTTCTTCCTGGATAAAGTCAGCCCATTCTGAAGCCTTCTCTGTGCCTCTCTTTGTATTTCTGAGGACAGTCATCTGAGGTATTTCTTGTTTCCCCACACCAAGATGAAATTGATCCAGCTAAACTTAAGGGAAAGCTTTGGGACTGTTTTTTACCTTCTCAGACTCACTCTTTTGATCTTTTTTTTTCCCATTAGACCACATCCGTGATCCTTCCTGCGTCAGATCCTCTCTAACGCACCACAATTCTTCCTTGCAGCTTTTGGGAATGCAAAGACCATCCGTAATGACAATTCCAGCCGATTTGGGAAGTACATCGACATCCACTTCAACAAGAGAGGAGCCATTGAGGGGGCAAAGATTGAGCAGTACCTGCTGGAGAAGTCCCGGGTCTGCAGACAGGTAAGGTGATACACCTCCGAGGTACGGGAGCTGTCACTCTGTCAGCCAACCTTTGTGGTGCTGTTCTCCTCATCGAGCTGACTCTTGCTCTTCCGATGCAGGCCCAGGACGAGAGGAATTACCATGTGTTCTACTGCATGCTGAGGGGAATGTCGATGGAGCAGAAGAAGAAGCTGGGTCTTGGGAAAGCCACAGACTACAACTACCTTGCAATGGTGAGAGCACAGCAAAACAGAGGTTCAGTGGTGTGATGTGGTGAAAGGTTGTTAGCAAGGGAGAAAGAAGAGAGGTGCTTCTGAATCCAAGAGCTGCTTTGCTGGTTATGACCTTCCTGAGACTTAGCCACAGGGTTTGAGGGACTTCTTTGTGCTGCCGCCACAATCCTAGCGGTCTTAGTGCAAACCCTTAACCTCTGTGTCTAGACCCGGCTATTTCTGCATTTCCTGTGGAGCAGGACACAAGCTTGGATGGTTTTGGTGTATGGTGCCCAGGCCACTTGTTTGGAAATAACCAGGGTGTTAGATATGACCTGATGCTCTTACAGCAGTGATGGACAGGGAGGAGTGCCTGGCTGGATGGCACATTCTCAGCAGCATATGGGGCTGAGCTGTATGTGCTCCAAGTGTCCAACTGAGCCAGTGATCTCCAGCCCCATTCCCTATATACCAGTGTTGATGTCCAGAGAAGCTGATAGAAGCAGGTGTAATTAAGGCACATCAACAGCAAGGCTGGAACACACCTTCCTAGTTGGATTGGTGGGAGCCTCCAGCTCTTTATCCCCATCTGAGCGAGCTTTTTCTCCTCTGCTGATTGCTGAGGGTAGCTGGGGACAACAGGGTGAGTGTAGGTCATGAGACTGAGCACTGAATCGTAGAGAAGACCAAAGGGCTGAGTCAGATCCACAAGTTCAACATCACGCCTTAAACAAAATATCTGCTGGTTTACAGGGGAAACCTGAATAGCTTAGACTTACGCCCTGATGTTCTCTTGCTTTGGCTCATGCACTGCATGCCCTCTTTGCCTCCCCAGGGTAACTGCACAACATGTGATGGCAGAGATGATAGCAAGGAGTACGCCAACATTCGCTCCGCTATGAAAGTCCTCATGTTCACGGACACAGAGAACTGGGAGATCTCCAAGCTGCTGGCTGCCATCCTGCACATGGGCAACCTGCAGTATGAAGGTAAAAGGACAAAATACAGGGACATGATGCAGCGCACCGCTGCTGTTTATATTCTGCATGCTGAGAGGGAGCCAAGCTTAGAGATGGAGGGCTGTAACCAGAACACCTGCCATGGTGCCATGCCAGTGACTCAGGTGCTTATTGTGGTGTGTAAGGAAAAGAAAGGAGGAATAGTTCCACCTGCCCACAGCAGGGCTGCCAGGCTGCAGTATGCTCAATGACATCCACCTTTTTTGAATGTATTGAGATTGAATATGGCCACAGGTCATTCACTAGACTCAGGTTTTACAAGGAGAGACTAATGAAGTGTTTGACATGTTCCTGTGTGATTGGATATGCCTTTGTAAAGGTACCAAACAGCTCTGCTGTTAGAAATGACACAGTGATTTAAAAAGCCTCTTTGAAAGACAGAAGCCTAAAGCATTAAGATGCTAGAAACATTTCTACCCAATCAGTCATTTAGGGTGTCTGGCAGAGCAGAGTACAGGTCCTGCCAGCAGCAGGACTACAGCAGCTGTGTGAACTTTCCTCTCCCTTCTGAAGGCCAGATTTTGCCTGGACATCCCACAGAGGCAGTGGAGAAAGACCCTTTTCCTCACCCCATCCACCTTCTGCAGAGACATGTTCCTTGCTGATGGCTTTCCCTGTGCCTTTCTTTCACCAGCTCGGACCTATGACAACCTGGATGCCTGCGAGGTTGTTCAGTCAGCATCGCTAATCACTGCGGCATCATTGCTGGAGGTCAGTGGCTCTGCAGTGCTGCTGTCCCCTTTCTGACTTGGTCCCATGTTTCTAGTATTGTGGCAAAGCTTCGTCTGAGCCAGCCTCTCCTTGCACTACGAGGCTGAAGAGGCCTGGGTAAGCCATACTGTGCCTTGCACTGGCAGCAGTGAAGATGGATGTCTCCATCTGAGCTGAGCATCCAGAGGAGGCCACAAAGAGGCTCAGAGGGCTGGAGCACCTCTTCTGTGGAGACAGGATGAGAAATTGGAGCTATTCAGTCTGGATGAGAGAAGGTTCCAGAGAGACCTTAGAGCCCCTTCCAGTACCTAAAGGGGCTACATGAGAGCTGGAGAGGGACTTTTGACAAGGGCAAGGAGTGACAGGACAAGGGAGAATGGCTTTAAGCTGAAGAAGGGCAGGTTTAAATTAGATATTAAAAAGAAATTCTTGACTGTGAGGGTGATGAGGCACTGGAAGAGATTGCCCAGAGAATTTGTGGGTGCCCAGTCCCTGGAAATGTTCAGGGTCACACTGGGTGGGGCTTTGATCAACCTGGTCTAGTGGAATGTGTTCCTGCTCATGGCAGGGTGTTTGGAACTAGATGATCTTTAAAGGTCCTTACAACCCAAACTATCCTATGATTCCATTATTCTATGATCTGAGCTCCCCTTCATGACAATGGAAAAAAAAAGACCCTCTGGTGGCACATCATTCTTAAAAGGACATCCAAAATACCTCAGTCCATAAAATAGAGTGCTTCCCTCACTGATGAAAAGAAAGATCATAACAGTAGCTGAGACAGAGATATCATTTATGCTCTGTGTATCTGAAGTGAGGTGAGATGACCCTCAGTCAAACCACCCATGCAGTGGTTGGAGCCTTCTTCAGCAACCTCCCCAAGAGGTAACAGGGCTGCCTCAGAGATATCATCTCATCTCCATATGCACTGCTGGTCCCAGAGTATGATCCACAGCTCTCTGCAGGCTGTTTTCATGTACCTTCCAGAGTGGACATTTCCCTGACTTCATCTGAGCAGTATGAGAAGGTGTCAAGGGGATGCAAAGCTGCATCCATACTGATAGCATACAGCTTTCCAGGCTTTGCTTTCTCATCTTCTCTTCCCACACCTCATTAATATCTCATAGCAAATCATGAGAACACTTTTCATATTAAAATACAGTATAAAAATGTTAATTATTCTCTCTGAAAATGTCTGTGTCATCATTTGAGATAGTTCCCCTGTACAGCTAAGAACAGTCATACCTCCAGCTGTGGGGGACTGCACTGTTCCTCTCTGGCCATGCATAATCAGGACAGTAGTCCAGGCCATTGTAAGGATGCCTTGTGTCATAAAGTCAGCAGCTCTGTCTGATGTTGTCACTGTCAGGTTGAACCTCAGGATGTCATGAACTGCCTTACCAGCCGGACCATAATCACCAGGGGTGAGACCGTCTCCACCCCACTCAGCATGGAACAAGCACTGGATGTGAGGGACGCTTTTGTAAAGGTAAGTCTTAGGGAATTCCCTTATGCCTCTGTTGATAAGTTGAAGAAATCTGCCGCTTTTGAGACTGGAACACCCACTGCATAGGAAAAGTGTCTCGCTTGGTGCTGGTGTGAGCTCAGATCAGCAGATGGCCTTGAAACCATGTTCTAATTGGGACGCACAAAGAGTTGAAATGGTAGGAGACTAGGTAGCCTGGTCTTCAACAAATTTGCAATCTGGACTTGAGATTGTCTATACTCAAAGGTGACCTGGCAAAAGAAGCCAGCATTCTGAAATGACTTCACCTCAGCTTCAGGAAAAGTTCATAGCTGGACCCCCGGGGTCCAGCTGCTATAAATCAGAGCAGCTCCCACACCTGAATTTCAGGATTTGGGCTTGTCAGCAGCAGCAAAAAAAGCTGAATGTCACAGGAACAGGGATAGAGCAGTTCAGCAGCCATCAGAGCACTTAGAACATCACCTGAGGCTTTGGGGTGATGAACTTTGATGGGGTGGGTGTGCATCACTGCTGTGCTGTTTACAGCCTCATGTAAAACTGCAAGACAAGCACTGGTGGCATGCTTTGACCAGCTTGGGTACTCACTCTATCTGTGGGGAATTGGTAGATCAAGCTAGCTGGTTTGATAGCTAACTAGTCTGCAAATCCTAGCATTGACTTCTCTAGTGGTGATGGGCCTTTGAATCAGGCTCCCCTCATGGTAGTGCTGCTATAGCTTATACAGTCGAAATTAGTACAAGTTTAAACACGGAGTTCTGGAATTACTGAAGCAGCAATAGCTGTTTAGTTAAATCATCAGACTGTTCAACCAGTGCTCAATGTTTCAGTGAGCACCTTGTCCAGGCAAGACGTCCTTGGCTTGGCTGGCAGTGTCACATGGCTCTGCTGATCTGTAGAGAGATACGTGTAGAAACCGAGGAAAATACTGTCTGGCTTCACAGAGACCCCATAGATCCAAAATTTTCAACTATCCAAATTTGTGCTTTTGCTTACAACTGTAAGACAACTGTCTTTTATCTAGGCTTTCAAGTCTGTTTTCCTTGGTCTACATAATGGTTTTTGAAACTTTAAACCATGCCAACAGTCTGGCACAAATGTTGGTGAGCATGTCCCCAGGGACTGTCCAGTTGTTGGCCATGCTTTAGGCGAACCTGTGCCATCATGGGTGAAGTGGTGCCACAGATTAGCAGGGCAAACTGCTGAACTGTCTCAGTGAACTCCATCCTTGGGATGTTGCAGGGAATTTATGGGCGACTTTTTGTATGGATTGTGGAGAAGATCAACGCTGCAATTTACAGACCTCCTTCCCAGGAACTCAAAAGTATCAGGAGATCCATTGGCCTTCTTGACATCTTTGGTTTTGAGAACTTCACTGTGAACAGGTATGAAACCTGCAAAAGGAGAACCAGGTCTTAACCCTCGTTCGCCACCCCAAGCTCAGGGTCTTGCAGTCCTTTCACCTCTCCTGAAGTGAACTGGACCAGGCTGGACCAAGCCTTTTCCTATATGAGAAATTATCACAGCTAATCACTTGCATCAGATAATGTATTTCCTAAACTGGTTTAGACTACACACATATAATGGCTATAACAGTGGTTTGGGGGAGAAAAACTGATTGTCTGAACCAATAAGAGAATTCTAAACCAAAAACACTTACTGAGTGGTCAACAAGGTCTGAGGGTTGCTTCAAGCATGGAGAGAGATACAGAAAAATAAATCATGGTGGATCCAAAGTGTCCTTTTCTTGACCTTTCCTTCACAGTTTTGAGCAGCTGTGCATTAACTTTGCAAATGAAAACCTGCAGCAGTTCTTTGTGCGCCACGTCTTCAAACTGGAGCAGGAGGAGTACAACCTTGAGAACATCAACTGGCAACACATCGAGTTCACTGATAACCAGGATGCCTTGGACATGATTGCCATCAAGCCCATGAACATCATCTCCCTCATTGATGAGGAGAGCAAGTTCCCCAAGGTGTGTTTTGGTCTCAGTCTTGCTGCCAATGACTCTCTGGTTTTTATCCCCTTTGTACATGCATACTGGCACCCTACAAGAGATCTGCTCATCCCTAAACACACATTCACCAGTGGGTTGCCTATTTATAATTTTTATTGCACTCTTACATTTTCTTCCATGAGTATCACAACCATGCTAAAAGAAGTGTTTCTGACGGAAAAATGTGCCTGCAAGAGGCTCAAGAATGTCTATTAACAATGTTTAAGAGAAAATAATGTTAAATATACTCCTTTTGGAGCATTATCTTGAAAATAGCACAACATACGAGTGGTATTTAATCAATTTCTGTAATTTCTGCACCTGAGATACCCTCTCCAATACAACTTTTCTCAAAATAAATACACATTGTAACCCGAGACAAAAAAGAAAAGGGCTATTGACTGGAAAATTATTTTAATGGGAATAACCTTGGTTAAATGTCACATCTTTTCCTGCATGCACAGGGTACAGATGCCACCATGTTACACAAGCTGAACTCCCAGCACAAGCTTAACACCAACTATATTCCTCCGAAGAATAACTATGAAACCCAGTTTGGCATTAACCACTTTGCTGGAATTGTTTACTACGAAACAAAAGGTACGGGGCAGTTCCTGGTGCACTGCAGGGTACAAGGGGATGCTCAGGGGTAGATGAGCTGCTGCTGTGTTGGAGCAGGGGTTGTAGTCCATAGTCAGTGTATTCCTTTTCTGGCTGCAATGACTTGACCCTCCAGCTGTGTCCATGAGCTGCAGGGTTTGGTCCTATTTCATTCATGTGTGCCTGTGACAGAATGGCAGTGCTTTGCACCACATGCATCTTTGATCCAGTCTCAAGATGCGCCTCTGTCTTCCTTGTCATGGTGTCTCTCTCTCTGCCCACGCATTGCTCCCATTACCTCACCAAGAACATCCAGTAGTCCAACA
This sequence comes from Lepidothrix coronata, assembly GCF_001604755.1. NCBI lineage: Eukaryota > Metazoa > Chordata > Aves > Passeriformes > Pipridae > Lepidothrix > Lepidothrix coronata. The sequence goes on along the minus strand of NW_016690354.1, from coordinate 354,455 downwards.
ATGCAGAAGCTGCTTGCAGCTCACATACTGCCCATGTTGCACTGTGTCATCTGTGTGTTGTCCCATTATTTCCCTAGGTTTCTTGGAGAAAAACAGGGACACGCTGCATGGAGACATCATTCAGCTGGTGCATTCCTCAAAAAACAAATTCATCAAGCAGATCTTCCAAGCAGATGTGGCAATGGTAATGCAGGGAGGAGAAGATCTTTATCCACAAGGAGGGGTGTTCCTGGAAGGGGTGGAACATTTGCAGAGTCATATAGCTCTGATGCTGCCTGAGGTCTTTCAAACCTGTTAGTGTAAGCCAACCATCAGAAAGTGTTAATGCAGTGCCATGGGTACCTCCATGCTCACACCCCCAGTTCACTGCATTCGGTTCACCAGATATTACTATTTTGCTGTGGTTGCTCCTCTCCTAATTGTGTAGGGATTGGAACAATTAGGTTTGTGATTGTAGAAATCTTAGAGAAAAAGAGCTGTCCCTTCGCGCTGAGTCATCCAGATCTGTGTATAATAGAGTGAGAAGTAAACTGAAAGAGGTCAGGTTTAGATTAGGTATTAGGAAGACATTCTTTCCTGTGATGGTGATTATATACTGGCACAGGTTGCCCAGAGAAGCTGTGGTTGCTCCACCCTTGGAAGAGTTCAAGGCCAGGTTGGATGGGGTTCTTAGTAACCTGATCTAGTGGAATGGGGCCTTGGAACTAGATGGTCTTTCAGATCCCTTCCAACCCAAATAATTCTGTGATTCTAAGTAAAAACCAAATACTTGTAAAGCAGAGCAGAACAAAGGGATAATCTTGCTGGCCATTAAGCACCGCAATAGGACTGGAAGAGACCAGTCAAAAGTTGTGTTTTACTGTTACAACAGCAGAGAGATGGAACACCGTTTATGAAAGGTGAACTTTAAAGCACCCCTTTCCCCATCCCAGATCTCCAGGAGGGTTGGTTCTTACTCCATACTCAGTATGAGAAAAGACTGTGTGGGCTGAAGCTTTAGAGAAAGGTACAGTTATTGTTTTAATCCTTCCCACCCCGTTTGAGCATTTATTACTGGGGTACCAGGTTAAATGTTGAGATTAGTGGCTATTTCACCATTAATAACATAAGTAAATGATGTTTTCTTGAGTAAGTTGAACGTCTACATCTCCCCACAGAAGCATCATCATCCCTGCTCCCAAAATTAAAGTATAAACTGTTTAAAATATCAGCCTTGCAGAATCTGAATGTCTACACAGATCAGTCACTATGGCCAAATCCCCCAGTCTTTCCCTAGTTAAAGCCATGGGACTGCAGAGGGTGTGGGCATGACATTTTTCAAAGCAACAACATTTTTTAGAAGTCAGAGTCCCATTTTCAAATGCCAGCCAATGCCACTGATGGACCAAGGGACTTAGGGACTTTCAGGAGTGCCAAACAATTTTAAGTGCTGAATTCCTTTACCTGTTAAGGGAAAGAAATGTTTACATTCCCAACACATTTCTTTAAATATGCTACATGCTCTTTTGCAAGCCTTATTTGCAACCTTTAGCCATTCAGTTTTGTTCCTATTGAAATGAATGATCTTTATCTTTTTGACTTCATTAGGAATAAGACAACATTTATCAGCCCCAATTAAACTACCAATTGGCATGACACTCCTGGTGGGTTCAGAGCTATCCTCAAATGTGGATACGCCTGTGGAAGTAGACACTAACTCCCTTAGCATCAGTGCTGCTGCTTACTTTGCTTTTTATTGCTTATTCCTCTCTGCTTTTGATTTTTGGTGCGACCTTTGCAGTTCACCTTGGAAATGATTTCTTGCTTTTTTAGGCAGAGCAGAGATGTACTCTGGGGAATCGATGAGAGGGTTTACATAGTCATGCAGACTTCTTCACAGCAACACCTACCCAAGCATCTTTAAAAGATACTGGAAGTATATAATAGCCAAGTTGAGATGTTCACCTGGATGTTGTCTAGGACCTGAGAACTGAGACCTTTTAAAGCATCAGAGCACTTTTTTTTTTTTTGCATAATTCCATTAGATATCTTCAGAATCTGTCCCAAGTGGTGGTCTCTGTGCTTTGATACTTTAATGGTCTCTGTTTTCCTTTTCTGAATGAGAGATTTTTAACCTCACTGTCATGGAACTGGAAGAGGAGAAAATATTGTGTACCAGCTCCCCATGTCATGCACATGTTAGTGTGAACCTGGAGAGCACTAATTCCCTAAATACCATTCCTCTGAGAAACTAGTTGGTATGGTGTGGCAGCACTGCTTGTTCAAGGAACAGGTAGAATAAGCAGTGGAAGATGGAACCCCATAAAGGGAAAAAAAAAGGAATTCTGGAGCTTTCCCCTTGGCAAAAATTTAAATTCTATTGAAAATACCTGATTTGTTGGATTAAAATTAGGGAGGAAGGGAGGGATTTCTTTAAAATTTTTGTGGAAAATTGTTTTATCCCGGTACCTTCCCAACCATTGTGTACTGACAGCAGAGATGTGTGAGGGAGAAGAGTGGGCATGGCTGAATTTGGATGGATAACGAGTGAGGTTAAAAGTCATACAAGAATTGTTTCCAAGAAGCAAGAGCTGGACAGTGGCAGTTCCCTCAGCTTCAGGAATGCAAACATGGAGACGAAGAGGAAAAGCTAGGAGGGGGTTAGACAAAAATCTAAGAATTAATGCATTATGATCATAAGATATATTACAGATGGACCTCGAAGACTAAAAATGTGAGGCTCCCATTTCAGTTATTCCTTCTTTTCACTATTTGCTCTTCTCTGTCTCTGTTTTGTGTTTTGTTTTTTTTTACCTGTGCTTCATGTAGTTTCTCTGTGGCTATGCATCCAGCACATTTGGCCAGTCGCCCACACCCACACCAAAGGTAAACCGAATACATGAGTTCTTCTGTTGTATATTCACCTCTCTTTGGCAAGGATTGTGCTTTGCTGCTGTTGGTTTATTCCTCTTCCTGCACTATCTATAGAGGATCCATTTCAAGTGACCAGTGTGTTGGAGAGCATTTTTACACCTTGTTGAATAGATATGGGTGTATTATGTGTCATTTATTTCTAGGATTTAACTCAGAAGAGCTTTTTAATGATGGGAATTTGGTTTGGATAAAATCAGAACCAGGCTGAGCCAAACTTCTGAGGATTTTTTTTTTCTGATATTTGAATAATTTTAATTAACTTCAGATGGATCATCTGTGGGATTTGGCTGTTGTTTAGCATGGTGCCACCATTGGCTTCAGTGGGACATTATTCTTCCATGCAACTGCAAATCAGTCCTTGTTTTGCACTTTTGGAGGCAAGAAGATGACAGTTCATGTGTGAAGAGAGACTCCTGGATTGCATTTCTGGTTGCTTGGAAATGCAGTCATTCTTGAGGAGGGTTAGTTTTTGTTCAGGTGAGATCTCACATCCAAGTCTTCAAAGACACAGATAATACGGAATTTTGCCATGATCATCAAAACAGGCTTTTGGCACCTTTGTTAGGTCTTTCCTGTTGCATCTCCTCTGCTGACTGGTTCTGATAGCTTCCCAAACCTTGCTTGCTAGGTATTTGGCCATAAGTAGCATGTTGTGTGCTAAAGCTTTTGTGATATAAGCTTTGTGACCCTGCTCACATTTCCACAACAACCCCTTGATAACCAGAGGATTATGTTGGAGATAGACCTGACCTTCAAAATTCAGATCCTTGCATGGGGCTGAATTTCATCCCTTCTTACCTCTGCAGTGTCTTGGATGTTTGGATTTGGAATTCCAGTGAGGAGGATATGACCCAAAATGACACAAAGCCATCCTTTCCAGAGGTGGACTCCTTCCCCTCTGTATCATAATTAAAACTGTTTGGATTGGAACATATCATTTGACCTTACTCTAGAGTTGTAGCAATGCCCCACACACAAAAAAAGTCCTTCCTGAGTCAGGATACAAGAGAGTTGGAGATGGACTTTGGATGAGAGCATGGAGTGATAGGACAATGGGAAGTGACTTTGAACTGAAAGAGGGTGGGTTTAGACTAGATATTAGAAAGAAATTCTTTACTGTGAGGGTGGTAAATCACTGGCACAGGTTTCCCAGAGAAGCTGTGGCTACCTCATCCCTGGAAGTGTTCAAGGCCAAGGTGAATGGGGCTCTGAGCAACCTGGTCTAGTGGAAAGGGTCCCTGCTCATGGCAGAGGTTTGGAACTACATGATCCTTAAGCCCCTTCCAACCCAAACCATTCTATGATTCTGTGATTGTATGAGATTAAATCCAGGAGAGAATTGTGAAAAATCTGTCAGAAATATTTAGGCCAGTTTTTCCTCTGAAAACATCAACAGGAGATACAGAGAAATGGGAGACATTATACTGATGATTTCTATGAGTTTTGTTGTTGTCATAGTTGTTCTTATAACAAAACCTCATGTTTTCTAAGTTTTCTAGTGAATATGTTCATATGTGATAGGCACTGAGGTAAGGGTGGAACAGTCAAGATAAAAAATATTTTTCATATATGTATATATATATATATATATATATATATATATATATATGTGTGCACATCAGTAAGCTTTATAAAAATTGGGGTGTAGTTCAAAATAGTGATACTTGGCACTGTTATATAGCCCATATCAACTTTGCACCTGAAGGCACTTTCCAAACTGCACAGCTTTTAGGAGAGAGACTGTCTCTTCACTATAATGTCACTGCATAATCTGCTGTGAGGTAGCCTCAGCTTAGAGTTGTCACCTGGAGCCCAAACCAGTGACATTGCATATGAAAACATAACAAACAAAAAGCATCATTTTTCTCAGACTTCAGAAAAACAGGCTGAGAAACAGCATGTCCCATTGACATAGCCCAATTTAGTGACCTTATAATCCTAAAGAGATGGGAGGATGATCCTTTGTCCAGAACCTTTCCCCAAAGTATTGCTGGTGGTACATGCTTTGCTCTTTCCCTAACTCACCTCAAGTATTTCGACTTTCTGCATTTCCACTGAAGCAGGTTGCCATCTCCCTGGCAGACCCTCTGCCGAGCACAGTGTTTCTGGTGCACCATGCAGCCTTCTCCTTCAAGGAGGAGAATGTGCAGAGGGGCATCAAGGAATAACTTCTACCATTTCTGGCTCAGTGACATTTTTCGTTGTACCTGCCATTCTTCTGTTTACTTGGTTTGAATATTACAAAGGAAAAGAACTGGTGATTACCCTGGCTGGCACTCTGGGTCTGTATTAAGGCCATCCTACCTAACATAACTTGATGTCCACTTTAATTCGCTGAACCTATAAAGTGCAGATAGGGTGAGCTGTTTCCTCAGTGCTGGACAGATAACTACCTAAATATGTCCAAGACACCAAAGAAAGGAGTCTGAATAGATCCCTGGAGATTTTACAGCTTCACAGAAATGCTGGGTAATATCCTGATGCTCCCGCTATACCACTGAGGATCTAAGACGCCCATGCTGGAGAAACATCCTATTGTGTCCTGGTGATGTATTCTGCCTTGACTTTTGCCTCGATGTTACTGCAAACAGCCACGTACATGTTTGCACCTCCAAAATTCAGCCTAGCTTGGGGTGGCAGAAAGAAGTGGCACTGAAGCATGTCCAAATGTCATGCTGGTCTGTAGATCTTTCTGAACTCTCTTCTTGATGGTGCTTCTCTGTAAATCATCTAATTATCTTCTTTTTCTTCTTTTTCTCTTCTGCTTTTTTTTTTCCTCCTTTGTTGTTGAGCACAGACTGAGTGATACCTCAGTGCTTCAGTCTGGGCTGCAGCACTTGTGAATCCTGCTCATCCTTCCCCATGACACATAGCTCTCATCCTCCCTTGTGATAGGCTCTGTGTGGACACCAGTGGAGAGATGGTCTGAGTCCCAAAGACATCACAGTCTCAAAGTTTGAAAGCTAAGATGTGCCTGGGCAGAAGAAAAGCAGAATGTATCAGCCCTTTCTCCTTCAGGCTATGGAGACTGGGTCTGGTTTTAACTAAAAAATGCTCCTCCTCTGCAGTAAATCCTGCATTTTCAGTGCCTTTCTGGACTGTGTTGACAGTCCAGGGTGCTCCACTTCTTTTTTTGGAGTCATTTTGTTGGAAAAAGGGAAGAGATGTGATCCTCGCCACACTGGTGTTGAGATGAGGTGGAAGGCACCACAGTGACTTGAGTGGTGTCACCCATCCCTGAAGGCTGAAGCTGATGCAAAGCACTTACCAGACTATTCCTTGTGTATCTGAGAGCCCACATAGTGCCATTAGGGCTGGTGCCCACCATTGGGATGGGTCTGTGCACAAATGCCAGACCCTGAAAGCGAGTGAATGGGATGATGCAATCTTGACAGGAGGAGCCCAGACTACTCTATTTGGATAGGAAGACAAGCTGATCTCTGGTCACTGTCCCTTCTCTTCAACCCATCCCAGCAAAAAGCTCTCAGATGTAAGGATGGAGACAGCACCGCTGCTTTTTACCAGAGCTGGATGCATGCAGGGAAGAAATGCAAGGCATCAGCAACCTAGAGAGGCATGTCTTGCTGTCTGGGAGCAAACCACTCATGCATTCCCTTGTAGATCCCTGTACAAAGCCTTGCTCCCTTCCTACCACCATGGCTGAAAAATGATCTCTCCCAGCCAAGCCCAAATTGACTAAAATCTGGCTAACATGCAGTTGCTTCCAACTTCCAGCCCTGCTCCTGCATCTCTTGCTGCTTCTGACCCCTATGGCTGTCCTTCCACATCTCACAGAGGTGACCCCTTGCGCATAATTAACAAAGTGATAAGAAAACATTCATCAAAGCCTTCCAAACCAACACTCTTGCTGAAACAGCATTTTCCTAAGAAAATCTGTGACAGAATGTGAGCATCAGACTCTACAGTGCTCTGCAGGTAGCAGCTGCATCCATTAATTACCCTAGATTTGTTAACAGTTTGTCCTTCAGGGGAGGATTTTGCTGAGAGAGATCACTGGTAGCCCCCATGCTCTTCTTGACAAACAGGCCAGGGTTTTGTGGTTGTTTGCATGAGATGGGTTTTCTCTTGTTGGAATTCTATGATGACTTTGTGTTTGTGTTGATTGAGTTTGTCTCAACATCATATAAAACCTGAGCTGTGTAAACTCCCAGCTTATGGCAAAGAGGTTGGACTAGATGGTATTTGTAGTCCCTTCCAACCCAAACAATTCTGTGATTCTCTGAAATTCCTCCATTTTGGGGGATGGGAATGCTATCTGACAGGTTACTAGTACTATAGGATGAAGCACATGTAAAGATTTTAGTAAAAATAGAAACAAAACTCACCATGTTGCAAAACATGGCAGCAAAGCCAATGCAGATGGGGATTTTGTGACTCCACATGTGGCTTGACCACCTGCAAATAAGAGGATGTTTGGAGGAAAAATGTGTTAAAATCCTGCTAGAATCCTCCCTTTGGGAATTCCTGGTCACTAGGCCATGTCACAAGTCATGTCACAGTTCACCCTATTTTTTGTTCAGAGGGAGCTGCATCCTAGTGCCCAGCTCTTCCTTCAACCCACCAGCATTACCTACTGCCCCACAAAAGCTCCTTGAACACCAGACCCTACAAGACACACAGCACCACTGTGACTGATGTGTAATGAGCTCAGGTAATAGTGGCTGACACATAAAATGAGGTAGGCACTTCATTTAGTTTGGAGATGGTTTAACAAGGTTCTTCCAGAGCAGGGAGAAGGGACTGATGTTTCTCATTTAGAAACACTTGCCCCACAATAGAGATTGGGTTATTAATTTAACCAAGGGAGATAAATCAAGCAAAATACTCAAAATCATCCTAGACCAAATTAGACTATTTGGTCTAGTTAATAGTCTTTTCCAAACACAACTAGAATCTGTGGTAGTACAGGCTGAGGAATATAGACCTTAGCAGAAGTTTCTGGACTGTTGCAGAGTCACCCTGCAGCAAGCATGCCCCTGGATTGTTGTTTACTGTACATGGGCATCTGGGCCTCACCCCAGGGAGCAGGAGGGTCTCAGCCTGACATGGGGAACTGTGACAGAGGGGTTGGCATGACCATGCTACAGGACATGGGGACAGGGAAGCCCAAGCCATTGCTGAGGAGCATCTTTGGGCAGGTGCATTGCCCCAAGGTGCAATACAGAGAATTTTGATGGCCCAGAAGAGGCTGTTTGCTCTCCTGGGCAGATCTTCCTCATGGCTCTGCATAGGAAGGACAGGTTTTCCAGTCACACTGGGAGGTTTGAGCAGGAGAAATTAAATTATAGCACTTTTCCTCCCTGCATGGATGCATATGGAGTAGGTTGCCAGAACCTGGCTGTTGCAAGTTCGCTGGCTGTGCCCTTCCCCTCTCCTGCCACAACTTTCAATCACCTCTGGCCCCACTCTGCGCTCCATCCCTGGCTGCCGCGGGAGGTTCCTGAGGACGCAGCCGGAGGGGAAAGGCACTGTTATCCTTTAATTTCCTGAGTCCACTCCGCTGTGGTTTTGCAGGGAGCAGAGACGAGGAAGCGCTCGCCGACACTCAGCAGCCAGTTCAAGCGGTCCCTGGAGCTGTTGATGAGGACTCTCAGCGTGTGCCAGCCCTTTTTTGTCCGCTGCATCAAGCCTAATGAGTACAAGAAGCCCATGGTAAGTCCTGCTTTTCTCTTCTTGTTGCTTTTTGTACAGAACTGCTCATGGGGTCGTTCTGCCCTAAAACTGCCAGCAAAATTCCTTTGGGCATCAGTGGAGTGCTTAGAAAACCAACCCACAGCCTGTTCTGCAAGCAAGGGAGTCACCAAATGGTTGGCAAAATCAAGCACTTGCTTTGCAATCCAACAGCACCCCAAAACTTTTTGCAGAGGGGAGCTCCTGACCCTGCCTTTCTTCCCTAGTACAATCTCAAGGAATTCACCCTGCAGCCCTTTATCCTATAGGAAACGCCTTTCAACTTCCATAGGGGGTAGGCACCTCCCTGCCAGAGACTTTGGTTGAGCCATAGATTAATTTCTATGGCAGGGTTCAATGTTTTCTAAAAAAAATTTCCCCATGGGTGTTTTCCTCAAAATCTTTGCTCCCAGTGTATTTTACTCATTTTAAATCCTGTTTGATCTTTTTTTTTATTTCACCACTTGCAAAAGCACAGTTCTAAAAGCAGAAGAAAAAAGAGGCAAAATAGCAGAGAGGAAATGTGAGAGAAGTTATTTTACTCCAGTTCCCAGTGATTTGCTTCAAAAACAATGAATGCTATGGGGACAAAATTCTAGGAGCAAATGAAAAGGAAGGAGAGGACTGTAAATCCCCCTGACCACAAACTGTTCATGTAGAGGACTCCAAATTTTTCAGCAGAAGGAAGGCAGTAAGACGGGTGCCGCACACCACAATCCCACTCTCAGCACCTTGCAGGATTGGACCCTGATTCTATGAGCAATCACTGTTACCTGCTCATCACTCTTTATACTGATATTGCTTGGGGAGGAAGAGCTTTATTTAATAAATAAAGCTAATCTAGCCAGAGCTGGAGCTTTATCTAAAGTCAGTGTCCATTAGCAAAGCTCAGCCAAGTGGAAAGAAGCATAAAATACTGAATTTCAGAGCTGTTATGTACAAACAGTGTTTATTTGAAACTTATTTTTGCTGTTCAGTGAACCCAATATGATGCAGGGCAAAAGGTTTGGTAATTCTCTCAGATCAGTTTACTGTGCTCTTAACCTGCTTTTGGTGAGAGTAAAAAGGCACCTAATAGCATGTTAATGGAATACGTTGGGTTAATATTTAACAGTATGTCTGATCTGAGATTATCGTCTGAGCACAGATCAGAACAAGACCTTCTTTATGAACATGGGTGATGTTGAGAAATAGATGTACATCTTGAACTGATGTTATAAATTATTGCCAGTACCCTGACTTTGAGCTGTTTTTACACATGGATGTCTGGAATTCAGTCTGGTATTTTGTATCCTGCATAGGAAGTCTGTATTTCGTCAGTTCTTGCAAATGCTAAGCCAGAAGTCTCTGTTCAACCTATTTGTCTACAAAACTATCAGTGGACATTAAAACAGCTCCAAGTTTGAAAAATTCAGACAAAGAGAAATTAATTTCCCCATTAAAGAAGTGAGTGGTTGAGCTAACAGAGCTAACAGAGACGGTAGTGCGATATGAAATGTGATTTATTGCTAAATTTATTTTTGGCCTTGGTTTAATAATCCAACGGAAAAGAAATCCTAGATAAAGGTACACAGAGCACTGCAGAGTGACTGCAAAGAGAACATTTTCTGGGAGGTCATTTTCTGTCCCTGCCTTTGAAGCAAAACATGCTGATAGTGATAGGAAATGGGATACCAGAAGTGAAAGGTCAGTGGAAAGTCCTGACTGTTGGTTACTTTATGTTATTTTAAAACTTCCTTCCAAAATGTGCTTTAGGAGGGAAAAAAATTGTTTGTGTCGGGATGCTGGCTGGAGTTCTCTGGGTCTATACATCACCCCAAGCCACTGCTTCTGAGTATTGCTCGTGTTAGTCCAAGAGAAATGTGTGGGATGAATTAGATAGCAAACCAGGCAAATAAAGTCAAATCTGTCTTCAGCAGTCTGTGCCTTATCAGACCCTTATGCCAGGAGTACATAGTTGACCACACGTACAATGAACTAGCCCTACAAACTCCAGAGGGTTATTTGCAAGCCCACAACTGCTCACATACCCTCACATAGTGCAGATCCTCCTGTCCCAGGATATACAGCTGAGATACAGGAATGGATATCTGAGAGACAGGCACATAGTTACTCTCCTTGCTCATTCCAGGGAGAGCCCAGGTGGCTCACGTTTCAGATGCTGATATCTGTACCTGCACAGACACTCACATCTTAGCTGAAGGGAGGGCAGATGAATAATGCCCTGGCAGTAACTCTTTGACCCCAGCTGGGATTTACTGTCCCGACTTTTTGTGGTTGCCAACACCCCACCATGTCTGCCTTTAGTTTACATCACTGCCCATTTTCCCAAGGTGACGTTCACCATTGTATTGTGCTCTCCATTTCCCCACTCACTCCGTTGTGTAGGACACATCCAGTTTTGCAAGTGGGAATTAGAGAAATGGGGTGAGTCACAGTCAGTAGTCTACAGGATCAGGCCCAAGACAGCCAACAGTCCTACAACCTTGGGTCTACCAAGAGAAGGATTTGGGTGGATGCTTGACTTGCTTGCCCCACACATCTTCAGAGTCCCCACTTTCTTATGGCCAATCCAGGCCAAGATTTGCAGTCAAACCGCACTGTACTGTAACCTCCCCAGCTGTTTGATCGGGAACTGTGTGTCCGTCAGCTGAGATACTCAGGGATGATGGAGACCATCCGCATCCGCCGAGCCGGATACCCCATCCGCTACACATTTGTGGAGTTTGTGGACCGGTACCGGGTGCTCATGCCTGGAGTGAAGCCAGCATACAAGCAGGTATGTTACCTTCTTCTACAGGTAACAAATGCTCTCTGCTGGACTCTCCAGAGATATTTATGGGATGTGCATCCTCTCCAAAAGCAATTATGCAGTATTTGATCCCCAGATGTCACAGGGGTGCTCTGGGCCTTCCAAGTGAAGGAAAAATGGCTACAGGGCTGGCAGGGGCAGCTAGCCATATTCACTCTGTTCCTCTCACTTGTCTTAAATGTGGTGACAGTTAAAGCCCTAGGAACCTCCTTAGCAGAAAACTGAAAGATTTGGGACCAGGAAGGGTCCACACTGGGCTTGGGAGGAGCAATGGGTGAGTCTGATCCTGGGGAATACCAATCCCTTTTCTACCAGGGCGACCTGCGTGGGACATGCCAGCGTATTGCTGAAGCAGTGCTGGGGAAGGATGATGACTGGCAGATTGGCAAGACAAAGATATTCCTGAAGGTGGGTGGTTCTCCACAATTCCCCCTGCTGTTTTGGAGGAGCCTGCCTCTGAAGGAGTCTCCTACCATTTCCTTTCCATCACATGACGTGACCCTTTCCCATGGTCTCTGGGCTGGCAGGTCAGTGGGTAGAATCTGGGTTAAGGCAGAATATTTGGGGCCAGTTTAGGAGCCGAAGGCAGGAGGAAATCCTGACACTGTGCCAGCACTGATGCATTCACAAATCCATACAGACATGAAAGTAGTCACATACAGTGTACAGCGTTTTTCCTCCTGGACTGAACAGCTCAGCCTCATTTCCTGCCTTCACCCAAAAAGGATAGCAGCAGGGGGGATGCCCATGCAGAACCCTGCAGAGAGAGGGACATGAGCACAATAGGCTTGCTTTGCTTTATGCACATCCTTGTGCAACTCAGTGTGTGCCCACAGTCTCCTTTCCTGCATCAGTCCAGCAACACAGAGCAGTCTGATGTTGCAGGTCCCCTGCAGCCCCATTCACATGCATCTTTCCTTACAAACCAATTCCTGTGCTGTAGGGAAGATAACCCTTCTCTCGAGCAAAACTCTCAGAAATAAACCCTGACTGCATAAACCTAAATTCATCCCTAACCCCATTGTCAGCACAGACACCCGCATCTCTTCCCTAGAATTTGTTCCTACTAGTTGCTCTTTCCAGAGCCTGTTATCAAGATCTCGCAGCTGTCAAGGCAGGAAACAGAGAAACTAGGAGGCCCCAGGGGGCTGCATGAGGTTGAGCAAAGCAGGAAACGTGGAGCTGCCTATACTGCACCCAGTGCTCAGTGTGCCATGACCAGGACAGAAAGCTGAATCATACATGGCATGGGAGGAATCAGAATAAAGCTTGGACTGATGCATCTGAAAGTCTCAGGGCAAAGGAAATTCAGTGTTTCAAGGAGCTCTTTTTTTCTTTGGATAAGGAGAAGAAGCAATGGGACGCAGGCAGCCTGGAGTTTGTTTCCAAACCTCTCCAGTGCTCCTAGGAACTGCTCCCATGGCTGAGAGCACTGAGAGGGAGCTCTGCACGGGAAGGGCAATGTAATTTGGTTGTTTTCACGCTATGAAGTATTGCATTTGCAGCTTCTGGATGCCCTGGGTCATTTGGGAATGAAGATGATAGATCACTAGGGTTTATGCTAGGATTTCTCTAGTGAGTAGATGGGGTGATACTTGGGATATAAAATGACCCAAGAGTTTATTTTGAACATGTGCCCTGGAGAAGGGCTTTGTACCACCCCCTCCTGCTATATGTCAGGCAGATGGAGAGCTTGAGACACTGGTGCTGTGTTGCTTCCTCCCACAGGACCACCACGACATGCTGCTGGAGATTGAGAGAGACAAGGCCATCACAGACAAAGTCATTCTAATCCAGAAGGTTGTCCGTGGGTATAAAGACAGGTAGGTATGAGCCTCACTGCCAAATGGGAGATGGGTTATGTGGGATGCTTCTTCCCGCAAGTGGCTCCTGGTGGCTGCATCCCTCCTTTGGTGCCTGATGGCCAGAGGGAACCCGTGATGTGTTGACACAGGTGCAGCAAGTATTGAAGGAAATCAGTAGAGATACAAGAGGAAAACTGTGTCATCTGCCTCAAATCTGGATGGAATAGGATCTTCTGCCCCTATTCAGTGCTGTCTTCAGAGGATCTGGTGTTTGCTATGACAGTGCAGCAACAGGACTCTGAGCCTGCTAAAGGCAATGCTAAGACTCCAGTCTATGGAGATCCCCACAAAACTGCAGTGGGACCACAGGGTCATCCACTGTGACTGAAGTTGCTCTCCCCAAAGCCTAGGGGATTCAGAGCTCTTCTCTTTACAACCCAGTTGCAAGATATGGAAGGAGGACAGGTAGCCCATGGGGAGCTCATGGCACCATTGTGGATGAAGATGGGGAGCCACAGGCAAGGATAAGCTTCACTCACGGAGGCAGGAGAGTCCTTGGCCCTTTGTGCTTTTTGACTGTCAAACCATGGCTGTGACTCAGGTCGTGCTTTGCAGAAAGAACACATACTAAATAACTCATCAATCTTTCACACACTAATCTTAGCCTGACCCCCAAGCCCTTCCAACACAATGGTCTCCAAGGTATGTCTGCAGGTAGAATCAGATCAGCCTAAGGATTGGAAGAGCAGATAGGGGTAGCAGGGTGGTGTTGATGAAGTTTGCTCTTGATCATTTGGGTGAGATTGAATCCATTCTCAGATGCTAGATTGAAGTCAGAAGGACATATAGCAAAGAGATTTCAGATGTGAGAAGAGAGTGAAGGGCTGGGGGAAGGAGGGGACCAGTCTCAGCATCTCCTGCTTCCCATTCCCATAACCTGGCAGAATCTGCCTGCAGAGACCTATCAGAGGAAGCTCCTACAGATGTTTTTATGAAAGCAAGACGGACTGGGGAAGGAGACATTTTCAGGCCAAAATGCAGCGTTTACTCCACCTGGACACTCAGGTTCAAATCTGCAAGAAATGAGGCCCAGGAGATGATGATGATGATAACTGGTGGCCAAACCACAGAGGCAAGTGATTAAAATGCCTTTGCAGGTCCAATTTTCTGAAAGTGAGAAATTCAGTCCTGATGATTCAGAGATACTGGCGTGGACATAACTGCAGGAAGAACTACGGCGCTGTAAGTACAGGGGTGCTTCCTCACACCTCTGCCTTCCTACCTCTTTCAGCTGGGACATACGTAAGAGTTTCCTGGTTCAAAATGTCCCATTGAATGTAGGAAGTGGGGAGGTTGGCCTTTATCAGTTGGAGCGATGAATGGAAGTTTGCTCTTTATGCTTTGCCTTCTCGTTGGAGAGAGCACCTGACAACCTTCTAGTTGTCCTTTTCCCCATGAGTTAGATGCCCATTGCACCAATTGGTCACTTGAAGTTTTATAAGACTTCCCCTAGTTTCCAGATGACTGAAAACTCAAGAGCAGCTTGTTCTAAAAACCAAACTCCATCTCCAAGTGGGAACATATTGAGTTTGTCTCTAACCCAATAGTCCTCTTCTCTTCCTGTCCCAGCTGGCTCTGACTCAACAGCAAGTCATCTGCAAAGTGAGTTGGGATCTAAAGGATCTCAAAATCATCCTCCAAGCGTGCAACTTGATAGGAATAGCCACTTCCAGGCTGGTCAGGATGCTGCCTCCTGCCATGAAACAGCACCTTGACTGTCAGGCAGGAGGTTTGCAGATGCCGGACCTCCATGGGAGCAACCCTTATGGCTTGTGGCTGTCTTGAGATGACCAACCAGATGTTCCGAGGCCTCTGTAGGACTCAGTGAGGAAGAAACTATCTTTGTCCTTTCTGGGCTTTGAATCAACACAGCAGCCAGAGGGCTTCGTTTCTCCAGCCTCTTGGGGAACCTCCCGAAGGTCTGTCCTTGTGGGGACTGATTTCAGTGGCTCTTATTTACAGCCGTGCAAGAAGGAGATTAGCAATGGAAATCTGCTTATGATGACTGAGCCCCTGGGTGGTGGGGTGGTTTCATCCTGCTCCCTCTTGCAGATGCGGATTGGCTTCCTGAGGCTGCAGGCCCTCTACCGATCCCGCAAGCTTCATAAGCAGTACCATATGGCTCGCCGGCGGATCATCGAGTTTCAGGCACGATGCCGGGGCTACTTGGTCCGTAGGGCTTTCCGCCACCGCCTCTGGGCTGTCCTCACCGTCCAGGCGTACGCCCGGGGCATGATCGCCCGAAGGCTGTATAAGCGCCTCCGGGGGGAAGTAAGTACTGCAGAGGAGAGGTCAGTTGTGGGCAACAGAGGTGGGGAGAGGGGAGAAAAACCTGCTTCCACATCACGTGCTCTTGGGATCTGTTTTTAAACAAAAAAAATTTCCAAAAATAAGTTGATGCCTGTTCAGGAGGGCTCTTCTGTTTATTCCCACAGTATCATCGACGTCTGGAAGCAGAGAAACTTCGACTGGCAGAAGAGGAACGACTCCGAAAGGAGATGAGTGCCAAGAAAGCCAAAGAGGAAGCAGAAAAGAAGCACCAAGTACATCAGAACTGATCTCTTTGTGGGATTCTGTCTGTTTTCCAGGGACTTGTTTTGCTCCTTTGAGGGGCAATGACAAAAATATCTAAGGGTTTTCTGCCCCGCTTGAGCAGTTTGTATTTAATTCTCTAGAGTACTCTGTGCTCTAACTAGTTAGAAGCTGCTCCAGAATTTCTGATCTGCTGCACAGGAATGCCAGAGATTATAGTTATTATTCACTTGCTTTTGCTATTGTGTAAAGGCTGGAGGGGGAACTGGGACACCCTGTGTGTGGGCACATACAGGGGGTTTGTATAAAATAAAAAAAATGAGATCAATGGGAGTTTCTGTGCACGGACCGACACCTAAACAGGCACTAAGGAAGCAGAAAATGCTATTGCTTTGTCCTTCTGCAGTTAAGGAATTGAGACGTAGGCATGTCACTCATTTGCTCCAAGTCATGATGCTGGTATAGTGCCCTAAGCACTGGGCAGTCTGCCTTTCTACAACCAGGCCCTGCAGAATTTAGTTCCAGCTCTTTGAAAGGAGCAGTTCAGTCATTGCACTTGTCCTTTTGCAGGTACGCCTGGCCCAGCTGGCACGGGAAGATGCAGAGAGAGAAGTAAAGGAGAAGGAGGAAGCGCGTCGTAAGAAAGAGCTCTTAGAAAAAATGGAGAAGGCTCGCAACGAGCCAGTGAATGACTCAGAAATGGTGGACAAAATGTTTGGATTCCTGGGGACAACCTCCTCCCTGCCTGGCCAGGAAGGACAGGCACCCAATGGCTTTGAGGTACTGGAGACGTACATCTGCCTGACTATCACATGGAAGGCTTTAACAAAATATTAATGAGACAACAAAGAGTACAGCATTACAAAAGTGTGTCTCTTAAAGCTTCCTTCAAGGCCAGACTTTTCTCTGTGGCCCTAAAGAGTTACCATGCTGTAGCTGGGGATGGGCAGGCAGCCTGCTGGCTTTCTCTGCAGCTACTGAATGGAGGAGAGCAATATCATTGAGGACCTGTGGCCTTTGAGATCTTTTCCTTTGCGGCTCATCACAGCTTGCAGCATTTAGCTCTTGGGCGCCCTTTCCCCATGCTGTGAGTGGGGCCATGCTTGTTTCTTCTTCTGCTGCTCTAGGGACATTCCTGGGCACAAGCATGTCCTTCAGAGCTTGGGCTTTGCATGGGCTCCAGAGCTATATTCCACGTTTTCCCTCTGGCTGACTTTTCCTTTGGGATGGAAATCAGACATAGAGAAAAGTCAGGCCCAAAGGGAAGGGGTAGTTCAATACCCAAAGCCATGCTGAGTGTCTGACATGTCCTTCCACAACAGGATCTTGAGCAAGCTCAGAAGGAGCTAGAGGAAGAGGACTTGGATGCAGCATTGCCTCTCCCTGAGGAAGAGGAAGAAGATCTCTCAGAGTACAAATTTGCCAAGTTTGCTGCTACATATTTCCAGGGCACAACGACACACACATACATCCGCCGGCCTCTCAAGCAGCCTCTCTTGTACCATGAAGATGAAGGAGACCAGTTGGTGAGGCAGGGGATGAAAAATCTTGAGCAGGGCTGGGTGGGTTGCAGCAAGCTTGGGAAACCATTCAGTCCAAAGGTACCAGCAGTTTCCCTTTGGGATACACTTATCTGCTGCACAGGTATCAGTAAACACTGTCTTGCCAACATCTTTTTAGTGCTGGTAAGACAACAAACATTAGAGGGATGTAGCATTAGAGAGGCGAGTTCTTCTCCTTGATATTTGTATTAAGACAATTAATGAAGTGCTCTTGGCTCAGGGCATGGGCAATGAAAATTTTTGTGTATCACTTCTAAAGCTTCTGAGGAGCTGGAAAAGTTACTTCTTACCTGGTTAAACACACCAATGCAGATCTAGAAGAACTGCTTGTCCTGTAGCCAGCACTACAAGTGCAGAAATGCATTGAACCTGCATGACCATAATGTACATTACACTGACCATGAACTTGCCCTCACTGTGTTCTCCTTCCCCCTCTGCAGTGGGGGTTAGGAGCTGCCAGTCACTGCCCCTCAATAAGGTTGGCATCTCCTACCAATAGCAAACCCCTTGTAGGGTGCACAAATACACTCATGATGGTACAAACACAAAAAGCCTGAATGTGTGGTCCCAGCCACCAGCCTGCCCAGCATGCACAGGGGGCAACACCGTTGTGTGTGATACAGGGAAATGTTTGATCTCCTGCAGATGTACAGAGAGACCACAGTGGTTATCCTGACCGATTCAGCATGGCTTGACCACCCCCTCCACTGCACTGGTGTGAACTAACGGAGCATAACTTTCCTTTCAAATAGGCAGCACTTGCTGTATGGATCACTATCCTCCGTTTCATGGGAGATCTCCCTGAGCCAAAATATCACACAGCCATGAGTGATGGTGGTGAAAAGATACCAGTTATGACAAAAATCTATGAGACTCTTGGCAAGAAGACTTATAAGAAAGAACTACAGGCTCTGCAGGGAGAAGGAGAGGTAACTGCTGTGGCTATAGAAGAGATGCTATTATTAGGTGTTGGATATTGACGTGTTGGAAAGAAACAGCTTGTGGGGTTTGCTGCAGGCAATCAGTTTGTTGATTTTATTTGCACTTATGCTACAAAGGGTGAATTGCCCATGTGTCAGCTATTAATCCCGTCCTTTCTTCACAGGGATAACTGAATGTCCCCCAGCAATAAAGTGAAGGAAGTGCCCTGATACCTCTCATGGGCTTTGATCTCTCTTCCCCACCCCATAGGGCTAAAATACATGGAGGGAATGCAATGTCCCATGTCATCAGTTTCTGATTTGGGGATTTCTTTTTGATCTGCCCTGAGTCAGAAGAGATTAAATTAAAAATGTGCCCTTAATCTTGGAGCAGGAAGTAATAACTTACCAGGAGATTACACTTTGGAAATTAAAAAAAAGAAAATCCCTATTGCGTTCTGAGTGTATTTTGGGATGTCACTGGGGGACTTCATCTTAGTATCCTTCCCGGATAGGACATTGTGCTGGGTAAATCAGCATCCATAGCACTGATATGCTTTCATCTTTGGCAATTGCTTCATTCAATAGGACAAGGTATTATCAGCTGTTGACATCTTCTGGATGTCACTGTTTAATTTTCAAGAAGTTTTCTTGACAAACCTCTGCAGCATTTCCAGAGGTAAATTAACAAATCTCCTAGTTTTTAGAAATTATGATACCATTCAGCACTTCCAGTGAATTATCTGAGGAGAGTAGCCTCATCCAGATTGTAATTCTGTAAAAATACACACCAAGAATAACCTTTCGTTCCTTCTACCCATCATTTCTTGCTTGTTTATTTACAAAAACGTGTATTTTGGCCAATTGAGACATCAGATAGTACAGAAGAGAAGGAAAATTTAAGCTGTCCTTTTTCTCTTTGGTTACATCATCTCTTCAGAGTACAAAAGATGCCTGAGCTGACCCTGAGCAAAATGATATGCAACTCCAGGTTTACAGTACCAACTTGTCTTTATAAGGGATATAAACCATCACATCTGCAGGACTCAAAGTGTTGATTGTATGTGACAATATAGTCCTTTCAAAGCTGTTTAAAATGGGGAGGGGTTAACTGGGTCAAAAAGTTTGGTATAAAAGCAGAAATCCAACAGTAACTTGATGATATATAGTCAGTGCCTGGGGCTGTTCCACATCAAATTTATTCTTCTGGGAAATCTGATAGAGCACAGGACTGGTTAAAAGTTATGAAACCATTGTGTATAACTACCTGTCATGAATTCCTGGCTAGATGGCTTCCAGCTACAAACCCGCTGTGCAAGTGGCTTGTCCCAGAGAGTGGTCTCCAAGTGGCTCATCTCATTTGCACTGTCATAAGCAGAAGTGGGTGGGCCTGGGTTGACTAGGACAGTCATGGATTCAACATAACTTTTTTCAGGTGTCCCCAATATATAATTTTTATTTGAGGGATGCTCATGGTTTAGAGAGTATCTGCAAAATTCAGAGCCACATTTGGGTTTTCAAGGGGTACAGGATATAGGTGCACACTTCTGGTTCCCACCAGCCTCTGAAATATCTCACTCTTTGTGCAGGATTAATGGTCTTTTGCAGGAGTCCAGGGGAGACAGGGAGAGCACTTGGCAGGGTTCTGTGTCTCACCCCATTGCATCCACCCTTCTTACTTTGCAGAGTACTCACATTGATGGGCACAAGAAGAACAGTGTGCGGCACAAACTGGTCTCCTTAACACTCAAGAAGAAATCCAAACTGACAGAGGAGGTGAGAGGAGACGCTTGGCCGCCTGGCAGCACAAGTGCCGTTGGATTGTCTGCAGCCCTCTCTGACTCTCTTCTGCTTTTCCCTAGACAACATAGAACCAGCCCTCCTCTGGGTTTGGCGCTACCTGTCTCTCTACCTGAAAGATTTAAGGAGTGTTTAAGGGGAAAGGTTGGCTTCCCGTGTCTCCTTGAGTCATTCTGCACCTCGCGCCGGCCTCCCCTCGGTTCCTGTTCTCCATCCATCCAGCACCTTCCCTCCCCTCTTTCACAGCCCTCCATCCAGCTGCTGATACCTCTCACCACTCTGTGATGGTCTGAATGTTATCCCTGCTTTTAGCTTCCTGCCCTCCACTGTGGCATAGGTAGAAAAGTTGGAGTCTCCAACTATATTCACCCATCCCCTGCTCTGCTCCAGTGCCAGGGACAAAGCTCCTCATGAGAGCAGTTACCCCAAGCTGAGAGCTTTTGAAAAATCCCATCTCAAAAGAGTGAGGAGCAATAAATCTTTTGGGGGGGGAGGATGAAAACAATGCAAAGACTGTCCTTTTCCAGAGCAGGCACCATCTCACCTGGCTTTAGCTGCTTGAGAGCACAAAGATTGCTCCCTAAGATAGTCACCCTCTAGAGTCACATACTCTAGAAATGTATGTCTTTCTCTAGTGACTCTAAATGGAGACTGAGTTGCTTGACTGAGACAGAGAACTGATAGGCAGATTAATTCCATCCCTGCTTTCACAAACAGCACCATGCTTATGCATTTTTGGCTGTATCACTAACATGGGGAGTGAGTCCATTTTGTCAGTGTTTTACTGGTTATTTTAATATGAATAAATTAAAGGGACACATCTTCCTTGGCAATAAGATGGGTTTATTCCAAAGATCCTTGGTGGCCCTCTCCCATCTGCAGGACCAGCTCAGAGCTGGGATGCAATGGTGCCATTGTAGAAATCCTGGGAAAAGAGCAAGCAGGTGGAAGTGTTTCTAGGCAGGACCATTTTTAACTTCACCCATACATGGTTAAAGCCAACACAGTCAAACCCTCCCATTGCTGCCAAAGTCCTAGATTGAAGAACTTCTGAGACCCCTCCTGGCTGGTGGAGAAGTCCCCCTGGGGGAGCACCACACACTTGGGATGGGAGTGGGGGGAGACATAGTAACTGGCTGTACTGAAAGAGAGCAATGTGTCTGGTTGGCAGGTGACAAAGAGACTTCACGATGGTGAGTCTACGCTCCAGGGTAATAGCATGCTCGAAGACCGACCCACCTCCAACCTAGAGAAGCTCCATTTCATTATTGGTAATGGCATCCTCAGGCCAGCCTTAAGGTTAGAAATGAAGACAAAGGCATGAACATGCCATTCTTTTCATTCCTTCTTCCTTGAGCTTGTCTTGCAATCCTTAAACAATTTTGATATTGTGTGCAACTTTGAAAAGCTCTCATTTTATTATTTTTATGGTTGTGTTGTATAATGCAGGCTAGACTGGATCATGTTCCTTAATGTCCATATCAGGCCCAATGGAAAGACCACACAGAGGGATTCAAACACTTCTGAAAGTCCTGCTGGCTATTGGATTGATTTTTAACATTCACTCTTTTTCCTTACTACTCTTTGTTATCCACTTGACTATTTCTATCACTTTTGTTTGTGTGAAAATTTTTGATGGCATGCTAATGAAAAACTCATTTCAGTTGCTAAAATAATTATTTAAAAATTGGAAAGTGCCAAATTAAGGCCAACTGCACATCTTTTGTTTAGCCCACTTGTGTGTGTGTGTGTTATAATACAGTCCTTGCCTACGCAGTGTCACTCTTTTCATTCACACTTATTCGCTTACTCCAGGAACAGTGTGAGCATCTTCCTCTGATGATCGCCTTCTCTCACTTTCATTTTATGCTCCCAATTCACCATGAAATCCTTGCATTATTTTTCTGCACAAAGTCTTCTTTGCAGGCAGACCTGGTAGTGTCCCATGGGCTTTCTCATGGGTTTTGTCAGTGTAACAGGTTGCCTAACATTTTTTTTTGGCCTCCCATGTAGATGAGGAAGTACTGTTATCCCTCATTTTGCATGTAGATAATAAAGATAAACTCAAAGTGGACATTCCATCCCAAATGAGACAGCTGTCAATGTATGTTTCTGTTTGGACACAAGAGCAGGACAAACCTTGATCTCCACTGGACCTGATAGTTGCTGAAAAAAGCAAATTCAGGTATCTCAAGGAATAGCCGGCAAGCAAAGACTCCCCACTGATAGATCTCTATGCAAGTTGTTTTAGGATATTCTCCCTGGGAAATCTTTCTAAGGAGATGGAATAAACTCCATCACCCAGAGGTGACTTTGAGCTTCCCTGAACCTTGAGACTCCTTTTATTTCTCTCCTTCTCAAAACAATGTCAGTAAGCTGTGGGAATCTTAGTTGAAACATGCGCAAAACTCAGAGGATGTTACAGAACTGGTGATGGATGACATTTTAGAGATGTTGCAGTGATCAAGGTAAACATCGTTAAGGCAGTTAAATTAATGTCCTCGTGATGCTAAAATGAACTTTTGACTGCCAGTCACATGCAGACAGGGTCTGTCTCTCTGATTGTGTCAAAAAACACCACCTTTTAATGTGTTTGGGTTTTTTAAAAAGTTTTTTTTTAATTCCTATTAATTAATAGGAATAATTAAATAATTAACCTAATGTTTTTTAATGTTTAATTTTAACTTTTAAGTATTTTTTTTTAATTCCTGTTGCAGGGATGAAATCTACTGTCAAATCTGCAAGCAGCTGACCCAGAACCCTTCAAAAAGCAGCCATGCCAGGGGTTGGATCCTGATGTCCCTCTGCGTGGGATGCTTTGCTCCTTCTGAGAAGTTTGTGAAGGTAAAATGTAGCTATTTGTCTCATGAATTATCTGCCAATACATTTTCTTTTCCACCCATGGGACCAGCTTTTCTCCTGGGTTTCACAGTAGAAGATGACAAAGTTCCTGAGAAAAGTGTGCATGATCCCAAGTTCCATGTCTTATGGGAGTCAGATGAGTCACTCCTGAGAACTGACCCTCTCTTTCCTATATTCTAAAGGGAATATAGACAACCAGTTTAGATGGTGCCTCCTGCACTGTAGATGTGTGAAGGTGTTATTGACTTCCGGCAGGAAAGTTCCTTGTGGGAAGCTTCAAGTGGAATTTGCACAACCAGAAGAGCCCACATTTCTCCCCTATTTCTCATATACAAAGGTCTGTGCATTCATTCAAGAATCTACTGGCTTTGACAGTATGACCTCAGGCATGTACTCTAGCACAATTGGCAAGGAATAGAACTACACAGCTAATTATAAATATAAATTGATATTTTAAAATTTGCACTTAGAAAGGGAAGGATTTAATTCACCTGGAAGTATGTTTGCATAGGTGCTCTCTGTGTGATGTACATGCCCCACCACGTGTCATATTGAAAACATCCAATTCTAAACAGCCCCATGAGGTGACATTTAATCTGTCTTCAGCAGCACTGTGGATCAGCTGACTGAAGTCAGTGGGGGATGCTAAGCAGCTGACACTTTTGAAAATCAGGTTATTCTTAGGGAATTTCTTGGAACTTTTTTCTGGGAAAAATTATGTTGCCCAGATTTGAATGGCCTGCATTCCAAACGAGTCACTGAATTATTAAGGTTGGAAAAGACCTCTAAGATCAACAAGTCCAACCATAACCAAGCCTGCCACTAAAGCATGTCCACAAATGCCACATCTACGTGGTTTTTGATCACTTCCAGGGATGGTGATTCCATCACTTCCCTGTGCAGCTTGTTCTAGTGCCTGACTGGAAATAAAATTTAATAATTTTATTATTATAAAATTAATAATATTAATTTCCATATATAATCAGATTAGTTACTGGTTTTCGGCAGTGAAAGAGCTGAAGCCAGAACAGAAATCCCTCCTTCATCCCTGAGCCTTGCCAATGAAATCTAATAAAGCAGATAAATCACTGGCAAAGTGGCAGAAAATTAAATTATGTGTGGAAATGAGATCTGAGAAAGTATGGCACAGGGAGTTATGTGGATTTAAATCTTTAATGGCGAAAGATTACTTTAGAGTAGTGAAGCATTTATAAGAAATAATTTATGAGCAGTTCTGGAGACTCGGACATAGACTCATAGAATCATAGGATTACAGAGTCGTAGAATGATTTGAGTTGGAAAGGATCGTTATAGGTCATCTAGTTCAACTGCCCTGCCATGGGCAGGGACACTTTCCACTAGAGCAGACTGCTCAAATCCCCATCAGCCTAGCCTTGAAGATTTCCTGAGTTGAGGCAGCCACAACTTTTCTGGGCAACCTGTTCCAGTGCCTTACCACCCTCATAGGAAAGAATTTCTTTCTTATATCCAGTCTAAACTTACTGTCTGTCAGTTTAAAGCAACTCCTCTGTGTGCTAGCACTCTGTGACCTTGTCAAAAGTCCTTCTCCAACTCTCTCATCTCCAGCACCTTTATCTCCAGCCATTTAGGTACTAGAATGTGCTCTAAGGTCTCCTTGGAGCCTTATTTTCCCCAAGCTGAACAATCCCAACTCTCTCAGCTTGTCTTCATAATAGAGGTGTTCCAGCCCTCTCGTCATCTTTGTGGCCTCCTCTGGACTTGCTGCAGTAGGTATATGTCTTTCTTGTGTTGGGGGCCACAGAGCTGGACACAGTATTCTGGGTTAGGTCTTGTGAGGGCAGAGTAGAGGAGCAGAATCTGTTCCCTTGACCTGCTGGTCACACTGCTTTTGATGCAGCCCAGGACGCAGTTGACTTTCTGGGCTGTGAGCACACATTGCCAAGACAATGTCCCCCAGCAACAGTAAGTTCTTCTCCTCAGGATTGCTCTCCATTCTCCATCCAGCCTGTATTTGTCTCTGGGATTACCCCAGTCCATGTGCAGGACCTTACATCTGGCCTTGTTGAACTTCAGAAGGTTCACATAGACCCACCCCTCAAGCCTGTCCAGGTCCCTCTGGATGGCATTCAAAAGTCTCAATTAGAACTGAACATTTTGAGAAGGGTACTGATAATGAGGCCCTTTTCAATATGTATTCCAGCTCCCAGATATGTAAGTTGTGCTTTGGATCCCATTATACACTTTTCCATCATATATTAAGCACGGGTCAAGACACATTAGCGCTCCTGTTCTTTGCACCTTTCTTTCAAGTAACAATGGGCTTAGTGGGAAGGCTCAGCCACAAAAAAAATAGAAATATGAAAAATATGTAATTGCATAGTTCATTATTAGCAATAGCATAATTAAAACTATACTTTTACATTGCATCAACTGCTTACAATCATTTGCACCAACTGTAATCCATGTAACGTGACTGTATTACCTAGATATTTCATACTTTCTCTATAAGTTACTGTTGACAGAGATGCCTGTCTCTCTAGCCATGTTATTTATGTTTGACAGTGTTATAAAGCTATCTGTGTTTCTGAAGGAACACAGCTGTGTGTCATCATTCAGAGAATTCTTTATCTATCTATAAACTCTTTCAGAAGAATTTGATTTACAGAACTATTTGTCTTAGCTAACATTTTGGCCAAGATGTTTATGTAATATTTATAAGTGTATTATCATTCATACTGTAGAAGTCACTGGATTTCATTTTCTCTACAATAGTGTGATTGTATTTTTAACATACAATGAAGTGCCTCAAATTCTGGTTTAGGATCTTCCAAAATGCAGTTTAAAATCTGACTAAAGAAATGCCTGTTTAATGTCACTGTGAAAGATCTCTTGTGCTGGCAGCTATGTTTTCTGAGTGGCATTCACTTACAATTCCCTTGGATCATTGCTTACACATCTTTTTCATTCACTCCTATCTTTTTGCCCAACACTCAATAACATTTTATAATACATATTTAAAATACAGAGATAGAAACCAGTGGCAGCAATAGCAGAAACAGAAAAGCTGCTGCACTGGCTTCAATCAAAGTTCTGTCTAGTCTGGTATCTTATCTCCTCCAAGGCCAGAAAAGCACAGTAGAAGAACAAGGCAGGGATGCAGACCATTGTATTCTCTCTCAGCTTCTAGTGATGCAATGTATGAACATTTGAGCCTGAGTAGTATCACTGTTGTTAGTCCTAGAGGGCTTTTCTCCAATAAAACATTGCTTCTTAACCTTTGCAAGTGCCTGATCTAAAGAGCCAAAGGTCTAACCAGTGTTCCCTGCTGTCAACAGTATTTAAGGAACTTTATCAACGGAGGTCCCCCAGGCTATGCTCCCTATTGTGAAGAGAGGCTGAGGCGAACATTTGCCAATGGGACAAGGACACAGCCACCCAGCTGGTTGGAGCTGCAGGTATGAGTCTCTTTATCTCCTCCCCAGGCAGCTGAGGCTCAGGGTTTAAGCCTTTCACTGTCGAAGGAACCACATCTCTGGCAGGACAGAATGTGGGGCAACAAAATGCCTATTTCTGTCAAGAATTTTCAGGTAATTCCAAGATATTGAATTCCCTGTCCCTCCTGGTTTTGCTCCAGAGTATGTATCCTCAGATCAATGCCTTTGGCTGTCTCAAAACTTTTAAATTAAGCGTGCTTGAGAATGTTGTTGGACCTTGAAGCCAGCTGGCATGGAGCAAGCCCCCATATATTCTAGAAAACCGTCTTAAAGATGAAGGTGGCTGCAGGCAAACTGCCTCCTGAAAATGGTCCCTGGGACTTGTCTGGGGATAATCATAGGTGGAAAAGGCAGTTTGTGCAAAAATTGCTCTTTTTCTCTGCTGGTTTACTAGCATATACATCTGTGCTCCAGTGTCCATGAGCATTTCCAGGCATGCTTGTATTTATTGGATTAAGCGCCTTGCGGACTGAATGCGTTAAATAAAATATCTGTGACTTCCAAGTGCTGCCAGTGGCTGACCATACATTTTCCTGTTGATAAATATGGTATGGTAGTATTCAAAAGCAGCTAGTTAGTGGGATCAGGAATTAGTAAATGGTTATCAGAGTGGGATAGAAGAGTATGTAGGTAAGTAGTATTGAAATACACATAACCTTATAAAGTTTGACTTTCATCCATTAGGCAACCAAGTCCAAGAAACCTATTATGCTGCCTGTCACATTTATGGATGGGACAACCAAAACACTGCTGACTGACTCTGCAACAACTGCTAAAGAGCTCTGTAATTCTTTGGCCGACAAAATCAGCCTGAAGGATCGATTTGGCTTCTCACTTTACATTGCACTTTTTGACAAGGTATATATATTGAGGTCTGTTCCTGAATAACTCTGTGAAAGAAGAGGGAGGTTCTAGTTGCTGTCACATAACTTCCAGGAGGCAGAAGGAACATTTCTACAGTGCAAGTGTCAGCATGATTTTCACAATAAGAGTAGTCAAACTCTGGAGCAGCGTTGTCAGAAAATCTCCCTCCTTGGAGATATTCAGAATTTAGCAGGAAAATGCACAGATGGACCTGCTCTAACCACTGGGCTGGACCAGAAACATCCAGAAATTTCTTTCCACCTACATAATTACATGGTGCTATATTCTTACTCTCAGACACGCTTATTTGAGGTGAATTTGCAATAAAACAAACAACGTGGATTTTTATGCGAGGGAGCTACTACATTTAGTTAGAAAACTAATGGTTGAAATTGAGCTAGAACACAAACTGTCATACCTGCATTGGCATTTAACCTGATTTATTTAACCTAAAACCATACCTTTTTCAGAAATTCTGTTAAAATAAAGGTGAGCGTAAATGAGAAGGAAAACAGACCTAGGGTAAATCTTCAGCTGAAACAACAGCTCCAAGTCAATGAAACTGAAGTACTGCTACAGTTGCTGTCTAAGAGGATGAAGTATATTCTCACCTCCAGATGTGGCCACCTCTGCCTGCAGGTGGAGAAGAAAGTAGTTTATACTCCATCTTCTTTGTCTTTTTTTAGGAGACATTCATCCAGGGATGTTAAGTCTGAGGGGATATAGTGCTTTAGGGCTTCATACCAGATGCCAGAGAAAAGACAGATGTGATAAATTCTGGCTAGTAGACATAGATATATTGATTTATTTTGATTATAAAGGAGATCTGAATGAGTGACTCAAAACCAGATGTCTCTACCTAGAAAGAGTAGCTTTTAGAGAGATGAATGGCACATTTCCCTCTGCCCTGACTAGGTATCCTCGCTGGGGAGTGGCAATGACCATGTGATGGATGCTGTGTCTCAGTGTGAGCAGTACGCCAAAGAACAGGGAGCGCAGGAGCGCAACGCGCCGTGGCGGCTCTTCTTCAGGAAGGAGATCTTCACTCCTTGGCACAACCCAAGTGAGGACAACGTGGCTACCAATCTCATTTACCAACAGATTGTGCGAGGGGTGAAGTTTGGGGAGTACCGGTGTGACAAGGTATGTGACCTTAGCAGCTACTGATCTGGTCCAACAAGTATCTTTGAGATGGTGAAGTAGGTTCCAACAAAGGGGATGACAAATATTCCTCCCTGGATGCCTATTAGCTTGCAGGTTTATGGTATTCATGTAGAAAACAGTAGCTACAACAGTCAGATCCTCTTGACTGGGCTTGGGTGCTGCATGAGCACTCTCGCCTGGTGACTTTTGGATGGAAAAGTGAACGGCCGCTTCATCCATCAGCCTCTGCTTGGAGGGCCACAGGTAGTCTGTAACCAGATCACCACATCAGGAGTACACAGTAAAACCCTGTTTGGTGAATTCTGCCAAGTCTTAGACATGAGAGATGCTTTTCAGGATACCCAGACCTCTGCCATGCAATACATACCCAGTAATTCTGCCATACAGTGAAGGGACATTGGCAACATAAACATAATGGCATAAGCTCTGGAAGCTTACAGAATTTTTCCAGTATCACCGAAATTAGCATCTAAGGAAACATAAAATTCTCTCAAAATGTCCATCACATTTTTGAGGGGAGTTTGGGGGGTTTTTTTGCTTGTATTTAAGATCACCCAGGTGTCAAATTGAAGACATCTCTCTTCCTGAATATGTGATCATTCTCCTGTGGTCTGGTAGAGTCCAGTCACCTTGAGAACTACATTGTCTTTTCACATCTCTTTTGCATTAACTGCAGTTCTTTTATCTTATCAGAAGTCCTGTCCTTTCTCCCCCACCCTCTGCTCTTCTTGTGCTATTATCATTGCAGTAGCTCTATTACTTCACCCCACAATGCTTGAAATGTAGCTGCACCAAAGGAATTTTACAGTTCTGCATTATGCACAGGTGCTTCAGTTGCTTGGCTTCCCAAATGTGGGAAGTGATGGATACGTGCAGTTTTCAATCACTAAGCTCTGTCTGCCATAGCAAAATCATCCACTGCTGACTGCAGGCATCAGAAACAGACTGATCTGCAAAGAAAGACTGGGGCAAACATGTTCCCACACAGTACAGAGGAGGTTGTGTGGTGCTAGTCACTGAATATGTTAAGGCTTAGTCATAGTTTTTAGTGGTCAGTCTCCTGGACTTTTGATGTGCAAAAAGCACTGCTGAAGTTCTGTTGAAAGGAAGCATCACCACAACTTGCACTGAAGCAGCAGTACATCCAGCTGCCACAAAGAGCTCCTTGAGTGGTGGAGGATGGATGTTCCAAAGACCTAGTAACAGCATTAACTTGGCTTTTTTGGCTCCCATAGGAGGAAGATCTGGCAGAACTGGCTTCCCAGCAATACTATGTGGACTATGGGTCAGAGATGGTACTGGAAAGGCTGCTAAATCTAATTCCATCCTACATCCCGGACAGAGAGATCACAGCGTCAAAAACAGTAGAAAAATGGGCTCAGCTCATTATAGCTGCACATAAAAAGGTGGGGACAGTGGAGCACCATGGCATGCTTCAGTAGTTTCCTGTGTCTTTTAAACATGTCAGACATCATAGCTCAGCTCTTAGCCTGGCCTGAAACTAAATCAGTGAGAAAGGACAGAGTCTGTTCTAGCTACGTTCAGCTTTACTGCAGGTTTTGAGGCAAGATCTTACAGAAAGAGGCAACGTGCAGAGATTCAGTGGGAGAAGCAAAATGCTATCTCTGGGGTGACATTCTTGTTACACAGGATTATGGTTGTATTACAGTGATTTTTCATGTCTCCAGGTAATGTTGGGACCTTATTGTGCCAGGCATTATATAAAACCTCCCTGACTTCAATTAGAACATTTGTGACACTCTCATATGGCAACCCCTTCCATAACTCATTACCCATAACTTGCGACCATTCATAGGGTTGGTCATCCTGGCATGATAATTGGCACTCATTTAACTGCAGGAGCCACCTTCAGATTAAGATCCCTAAAATGTAAACATCTCCATGTGTGTCAGGAGTCTTACCTCGCCTTAACTGTCAATGGAGACCTACGGAGGCAATTCAGTTGGATCTTGCACATCCTCCATTGGCCTGTCAGTTTTGTGTAGAAGTGTCAATATCTGAGGATGTCCTACATAAGGTGCTTAAGGGCTGTTGAGTGTCAGTTTCCAGCTAAAGAACTGTCAAGCCAAAAGGTTGACCCAAAGTTCCCCAAAAGGGAAATCCAAGGTCAACTGAGACAAATCTCAGCCATATGCTTGCCCAGGCTTATTAAAGTCAAATTGTTCCCTGAAGTGGGAACCAAAGGCCAGGACTTGGCCCAAACTATCACTTGTTCCTGTAGTATTTTGTTTGGCCCTTAGATGCACTGAGACCTCCTTTAATATTAGTTCTAAGACCTTCAGGTTACATAGATTAATTTTGCTTGCTCTCTAACCCCCTAAGTGGGGGTTTGCTTCATGTTAGTTGTGGTTTGCTTTTTCTGTAGGGAATTTATACTCAGAAGAGAACAGACCCAAAAAAGGTCAAGGAAGAGGTAGTGGATTTTGCACGTTTCAAGTGGCCTTTGCTGTTTTCTCGGTTTTACGAAGCCTTCAAATTCTCAGGTGAGTCAGTAAAGCACATCCCCAGAGCACAGGATGCTCTAAAACAAAACGAAAGAGAGACAGGGATTCCACAGACGAGAAGGAGATAATCTAGCTGGTCTTTTTTGGATATGTTATTTTTTGGTGCGTCCTGATTAGCAACAGCTCAGGCTATGAGTCTGACACTATTTCTCTTCCTAAAACAAACAAACAAACAAAAAACCGACTAGTTTTTTTATCATTGAATCCTTCTTTGAAAGGCACACATTATTTGTATCCTAAGACCCTTCATAAGCTGATTGTATGCCTTGTCTTCAACACAGGGCCAAGCCTGCCTAAAAATGATGTGATTGTAGCTGTCAACTGGACAGGAGTGTACTTTGTGGATGAACAGGAGCAGGTTCTCTTAGAGCTCTCTTTCCCAGAGATCACAGCTGTGTCAAGCAGCAGGTAAGGAGGAATAGACTTCGCTGGCAATCTCACCATAAACCTTTTTCCAAGCTTTGCCTCTTGATGTCATTAAGTGTCATGTGTATGTCTCCCATAAAAATATATCCCAGAGGAGGAAAGCTGCAAGGACAGAGTTTCACTTTGGCTACCATTAAAGGCGATGAATACACTTTCACCTCCAACAATGCAGAGGATATCCGGGACCTGGTGGTGACCTTCCTTGAAGGACTAAGGAAGCGATCCAAGTATGTGGTCACTCTCCAAGACAACCCAAACCCTGGTAAGTAAATAGCCCATCTCAGTGGTAAACATATAGATAGATTTAATATTCCCAAAGAGTTTGGAAAAAAATTCAAACCAATGGATGGTTTTCTTGCAGTAGGAGAAGAATCCGGGTTCCTCAGTTTCCTCAAAGGAGACCTCATAATTCTGGACCAGGACACAGGAGAACAAGTGATGAATTCAGGGTGGGCTAATGGGCTCAACGAACGGACCAAGCAGAGAGGGGATTTCCCAACTGATTCCGTCTATGTCTTGCCTACAGTCACCATGCCTCCACTGGAGATCGTGGTAAGCTGTCTTACAGAATTACACAACGTGGTACAATGCTCGAGGAGGTCAAAGCCTTCCTGAAGTGCTTAGATCTGTCCAAAGTCTCCCTGAACATCAGGTGGAAAACAAAGTGGATGAGAGAGGTAACAAGTTGTCCAAAGCAAAAGCGATCTCAGCCTTTCTTCTGGTCTTGGCACTTAGAACACCACAAACTTGTGACTTGGAATATCCATATATCATGCTAAATCACTCCAGCTGGCCTAATTACTTAAAGGTGTATTTGGGGTTGGAGGGAACCACTGCATTCATGTATGGAGCTGTAGGATCCAAAGCACATTGTCTTCTTTAGGAAATGATCCACATTATGGAAACATTTGTTATTCCTTGCATTACTGAGAATGGCACAGAGACAGGACAGTTGCACAGTTCTTACTGACTGTTATCTGGAATTGATGGGTTATTCTTATTCACTCACTGTTATTTTTGTTTTGTATCTGCTTCCTCTCTCTGAATACATCAGATGTATTTTATATCGAATATACCAAGTAACAGAGAACTTTTCATCCCACAGGCACTGGTCACAATGACCCCTGACCAACGACAGGATGTTATCAGAACCTCTCAGATGGCAATTTCAGACAGTGAAGAGAAAGTAAAGCCATATACCTTGGAGGAATTTTCCTATGATTATTTTAGGTGATTTTTTTAAACCACCCTCAAAATTTATAGGAATTCATCTGCAGGTAGCCTAGGAATCAGGAAAATTTTGCTGCTGGAAAAGACTCTGAATACCCCGTTGTGTGACTTTTTATTAGTGCAGCCCCCAGTTTAGGTCATGGCATTTGAGCCATGTTTTTCACAGATAAGGTCTTATGAAGGATTTCTTCTAAGCAGAGGTGTAACAGTGTGAAATTTAATATTATGTGGGAGGATGTACTTAGACCATAGAGCCAGCACTTAAATTAGGTTACCGGCATTTTCATCTCAGCTCCAAAGATGTAAATGTGCACCACTGCTGAATGCAGCTGACCAAAACTCCCACTCCTGTTTCAATGGGCTGGCAATCCAAACAGGCAGACCAGATCCCGTGGAATATTTTCCCCTGGTAGGCTTGTACTGATAGGTGATACTCTTTCAGTGTGGCTGCCCTGATGATCCTTTGCCATCATCCTTCTTATTGTGGTTAGAAGCTCTTCGGGGTAGGGTAGGTTGTTTTGGTGTCAGTACTTGGGTAGGGTCCTTAAGGGACTTTTCTGAGCTCTAGGAAAGTACAAATATTTATCTTTGGGTAGAGCTGGAGCTGGATACTTGCTAAATTGTCAAGTCCCATTTGGTGTAAGAGTTCATTAGCCAGGTGCTGCAAGCAACCTTCCTAGGTGAAACATTGGCCACAAGCTGTCCCTTTTATCCCTGTAATCTCTCCACTTCTTGCTTTGCATTTCCTGCCAGGCCACCTCCCAAGCACACCCTCAGCCGAGTCATGATCACCAAGAGCCGTGGAAAGGACAAGCTGTGGTGCTACACCCGTGAGCCCATCAAACAGCCACTGCTGAAGAAGATCCTGGGCAGCGAGGAGCTGTCCCAGGAAGCCTGCATGGCCTTCATTGATATCCTTTCTCTGCTTGGGAGAGACCTTGGGCAACAGGTCTTATGGGCAAAGGGCGGATCAAGCTCTTTAAGGCCCCAAGCAAAGCCCATGGAAAGGTTTGTGGTCCCTCTTAACAGCTTTGGGAGCATATCATAGTCTTGGAGATGGGTCTGAGCCACAGATCTGTACTCAAGTATCACTGAGATCTGAGGTGTGTCTAGTTCTTAATAAATGAGGAATAGGGAACAAGTTACCGAGTCCTGCTGGTCCACACTCACTTGCTCTGTTCTGGCTTGCTTCAGCTGAATTTCTGCAAAATGCATCTGCTGTGGGAGGCCATAGCCCTAATCAGTGTGGATGCAGACCATCCACATGGCCTTGGGGACAGAGTTTGATGTCTGAATATCCCTTACTTGGCAGAAGGCACACAGCATGGGAGAGAAGAGCTAAGTGCAACCACAGATCCAATCTGTTGAAGCCTTTATTTTTTTAATGGGACTTCGCTCTAGGATTCAAACTTCGTGGTTTGAATAGTTCTGTTGGTATAAACTTGTTACTGATTAATAGTACGCTATTGCTGCTACCACTGGTTTCCTCTTATTAGCAAATAATAATAGGAGGAGAAGTTAAAAGAAAAGGGAAAAAAATGGGGACATTTGCATTTTTGTGCTTTTCCTCTTGTTGTGTCATACATATTAATTTTTAAAACTGTGGTCTCTTCTCATGCAGAATAGTTGCAATATGCATGATGGTGAAGGCTGTGATTTGGTTTATGTTGCTGCAGCTCCACTGGTATCTGACACTAGCTGAAAATCCGGTCTTTTACAGTGGTGCCTGTACCTGTGATCAGGTAACATATGATCTCACACAACTTTCTTATGTCTACATATCCCAACTCCAAAACAATCAATGTTTTAAATTAGTTTGATGCATGATAAAGGGAGAGACAGCTTGCTGGACACCTTCTAAAGCAGTTTAAAGTCTTTACCATACACTGTGCCCCCTCCACCAAATTGCAGCCACTTCTGTAGTCATGTTAGGATGTTTTCAGGAGGTTAAAAACATCCCAAATATCCCAGTTAGCTTCCCCAAATATCCCAGTTAGCTGATCCTTGACTCCTACCCCTACCAGTGCTGAAGTATATGGGTGACTACCCATCCAAAAGGACCCGCTCAGTCAATGAGCTGACAGACCAAATATTCGAAGGTGCCTTGAAAGCGGAACCCCTGAAGGATGAAATCTACTGCCAGACCCTCAAGCAGCTCACGGACAACCACATCAAGTACGGGCTCTTTGTTCTCCTTGTCCCAAATGCACTAGCCCGTGTTGGGCAAAGCAGACATGAAGTGTCCATGCCGTGAGTGATGTTCTTCCTCCTGGGTCTCTCCTTGCGTAGATACAGTGAAGAGAAAGGCTGGGAACTATTGTGGTTGTGTACAGGCCTTTTCCCTCCAAGTAACATCCTCCTGCCGCATGTCCAGAGGTTCCTGCAATCCCGGAAACATCATCCCTTGGCAACAGACTGCATCCAGAGACTCCAGAAAGCCCTGAGGTATGGCACCGAAAGACCTAGTCCTGACTGTACTACAACATCCAAATATGTGTGAGAAAATACAGCTAGGAGATATTTTGGTGACTGGGGGAACAGTGAAAGCACACAGCCTCTCTCTATATTCCACCAAGCTGATTGAAAGGGACATTGAGTGGAGAATGTTGTTGATAAACTGTGTAGAAAAATAAAGATGAATCAACTTTGTCCAGGTCCACTGAAATAATGTACAATCTAAGCAAATACACATTCCCCATCAAAATTTTTCTTTCTTCTTTTAAGGGGAAAAACACCCTACTATTAAGAAAGTAGCTGAAGTTACTCAAAAATAATACGTATTAAAATGGAAAATTTAAACAAGTAATTCTTGCTTTGATGATGATGTGACACTTGCTGCCTCCTGTTTTGCAGGAATGGATCCAGGAAATACCCGCCTCATCTGGTAGAAGTGGAAGCCATTCAACACAAAACCACCCAAATTTTCCATAAGGTTTACTTCCCTGATGACACCGATGAGGTAAATGGGGGAGGAGGAAATTCTTCTTTTCTGTCTGGATGGCTGCCAATTTTCTTATTAAAATCTCAGAAAGGGCTAATATTGGTTCTAATTCAGAAAAGCTCAGCCTTTCCAGAAGACTCTGGGCCAAAGCATTACAAAGAAAACCCATCCTTGTCCATTCTGATTTGCTGTAATTCATGTTTTTCAAGATAGGGTGCTGGGCTGGTGTTCACTGAAGGTTTTACAGTAGGACCTCAGAACGAAGGAGACTGGGTGGGTACATCCATTCAATTGCATTGGTTCAGAAGCCTTGAATAACAATTATCTGGAGCCTCAACCAACATATATTGTCCACCCATAGTACCCAATGGGGTACTATGATGGGGCTCCCTGGCTACTGAGCAGACTATTACAGCACTGGCAAGTAGGTGACTGAAATTATACCTTCTGACCTGAGATGACACAGAAATCATACCTGCACTCAGGAACCTCTCATTAAGCATCTTATGTGCTAATAAGGCAGCTACTTATATTGATGCCAGAGCAGATAGGCATGCCCTTGCAGATACCGCTCTCATGCTACTGATTAGTCTTCCTGTGAGGCTCAGATCTCTCTCTTCCCTCATGCCCTTGGGTACAACTAAATTCTTGTATTTCCAAGTGGGTTTTTGTGTAAAGCAGTCCACACCCATGGAAGGAAAAGGATGATTCCTCTCCAGCAGCTGTGCGTGCCCTTGTTTATCTCTAATGGACAGTTGAGAGAACTGTTGGGGTTTCTCATCATTTTGAGTATTTTTTTCTGACACGAGCAGCTATGAGCATGGAACTGCTTTATACACATGCATCTGTGTGAGAGCAAGTAGAAGGAATCAGTGGGGACTTCTGCGCTTGGATGGGTTTGCTGTGATCCATATGGCCATGGAAACCACCAGGTGGCCTGGCAGATTAGCATTGTTCCAGTACAACGTGCATCTACACTGAAGTGCTGCTGGACACTGAGCTCCAGATTAGACTCTTGTGGGATGTAGAACATGAGTCCTGGTGGTTTGGTGGTTCAGGCTAACACAGTCGTGCTTGTGGTGGTCAGAAGCTTGAATTCGTTAAAGTGCTATGAACTGAATCTCTCTAAGTGGGCAGAGCAAAATTGAGGCAATGTAAATGCTGAGCACAGCTCAAAAGGCAAAACCAGGACTGAGATGTGCATGGAAGTGGGACAGTCCTTTAGATATCCCATACTTCAGATATACCATCCATAGATATCCATAAAGGGGGAGTCATTTTCCCTTTATTCAGCTATCTAGAAGCCAGGCATTTGGTCTAAGCCAGTCATCTGATCTCCTCCTCATCAATGGAGAGACAGTTGGGACAAATCAGCTTGGAGGTATCTCACTCTCTCTTTCCCACCCCCTCTTCCCCCCAGGAAAATAGTTCTGAGACTTCACTGTTAGATGAGAAAAATCTCTTACATTGCCTGGGAGACCTTGATAACCCAGCACAGGATATAGATAAAGCATTAAAAAGCACAATGGTGCAGCAGTAGCATGACAGAACTTCTGCAGGCATCCCTTTCCATGCCCCAAACCATAATTCACAATGTCACTGATTTCATTAGTGGTGGGCATCTAAATCCCTCTGTGCATGTGTGCCTAGAGCTCCTCAAAGAGAGCATAAAGTGAAAATTAATCTTGAGATAGTAGTGGTGAGGATCTTCCTTTCTTTGTAGGCATTTGAAGTGGAATCCAGCACAAAAGCCAAGGACTTCTGCCAGAACATCTCCA
Source organism: Lepidothrix coronata (assembly GCF_001604755.1). NCBI lineage: Eukaryota > Metazoa > Chordata > Aves > Passeriformes > Pipridae > Lepidothrix > Lepidothrix coronata. The sequence goes on along the minus strand of NW_016690354.1, from coordinate 317,094 downwards.
ATAGGCTGCTCCTAAAGTCCTCTGAGGGCTTCAGCCTCTTCGTCAAAATCTCTGATAAGGTGAGTGACCCACCCAGAGGCTGAAGTAGCCCTGAAATACTCACAGTGACCCACCTGCCACTCAGTACCCATTGGTGGAGCCAGAGTTATCTGGTGAGAAGCATTTCTCTACAAGCTGTGTGGCATTTCTAAGTCAGATCCAACCTGATACAGGTGAGGTTTGGACTCCCACAGCCCTGACTTACAGCAATCTCCCTGAAGGACTTAACGCAGTGATAGGCAAAACTCTCCTAGGCTGCTACTGAGTTGGCTTTATAAGAAAGGACTAAATAAGAAAAATGTGCAGCTTAGAGCTGCCTCTGGCAACTGGGAGAAATCTATGGAGATAGTCATCAGGAAGGGAAAGGAATTGTTCTGGTGAAACAAGAAGCTGCAATAAGGAATAATGTATGAAATTAGACACAGAGCCTGAAGCAAAGTGCTGGCAGTGGCTTTCTCACATCAGCAGTTTGTAATACATCAGTGTAACCAGCCCAAAACAACAACCAGCGAGCAACAACTACAGGAGATGGGGCAATGGCCAACCCTGCCTGTGACGTCTTGCCACTTGTTTTGGGCACAACAATATAAGAAGGACATAAAGCTGTTAGAGAGGATCCAAAGGTGAACTACAAAGATAGTGAAGGGTTTAGAGGGGGAGACATAAGAGGAGCAGCTGAGGTCACTTGGCTCATTCAACTTGGAGAAGAGGAGACTGAAGGGAGACCTCATCATGGTCTACAGCTTCCTCACGAGTTGAAGTGGAGGGGCAGACGCTGATCTCTTCTGCCTAGTGATCAGTGGCAGGGCCAGAGGAAATGGTGTGAAGCTGTGTCAGGGAAGGTTTGGATTGGATATAAGAAAAGATTCTTCACCCAGAGGGTAACTGGGTAGTGGAACAGGCTCCCCAGGGAAGTGGTCACAGCACCAAGCCTGACAGAGTTCAAGAAACATTTGGACAATGCTCTCAGGCACATGGTGTGATTCTTGGGATGTCCTGTGCTGTGCCAGGACTTGGACCTTGATGATCCATATGGGTCCCTTCCAGCTCAGGATATTCTGTGATTCTCCTTCTCAGCCTTTGTGACCATTGTGCTGTGTCCCCCAGGTCATCAGCGTGCCCGAGGGAGATTTCTTCTTTGACTTTGTGAGACACTTGACAGACTGGATAAAGAAAGCAAGACCAGCAAAAGATGGTAACTTTTTTCATTATGGGTCACACACAGCCCTTCTACCACCCTCCAGACCTTTCAAACAAGATTGACCACACAGTCTGCCATAAGCACTGGAATAGACTGCCCAGGGAAGTGGTGGAATCACTGTCCCTGGAAGTGTTCATAAAACATGTAGATGTGGTGCTTAGGGACATGATTTAGTGGTGGACCTGGCACTGGACTCAATGGTTTTAGAGGTCTTTTCCAACCTTAATGATTTTGTTATTTTGTGATCTGTTGGGCCACACTGATGTGGGTGTGCTGTCTGCACCATCCCTGGGGGACATCACCTGGGAGGTGGTCTGTCCAAGAGCAGCAAAACCTCTTCTCCAGAGCTAGTCCTTGCCCCTGCGAGGAGTGCCTGCTGGTGGGCAGCTCTCCAGGAACTGCCTACAGGAAGGTTTAGTGGTGGGATTCACCTCACCTCACTGACCACATCCATGATGGAACTGGCTGCAGCTCTGCTGAATTTTTCAGTGGCTGCAAGACATGGGTGCCTCCAGGGTACATTCCTCTGTCCTGTGTTAGGCTTGAGCACTATCACTGAAGTACGATAGCGCAAGTGAACCCAGGTAGTTCTTTCCATTTTATTAAAGCTTTGCATGGCAGTGATGTGGTTTGGTCTGCAAGGTCAGAGCCCATTTGGCCTTGTGAGTGCCCCTGTCCCTGCAAGTTTTGATGGCACATGGGCACCACTGGCTTGCAGACACTGATTGTCAGCTGGTATTCACACCATTGCTCCTATATTCTGCTTCTCTTGAACAGGTATAGTGCCTTCCCTCACCTACCAAGTGTTCTTCATGAAAAAACTGTGGACCAACACAATGCCTGGAAAAGACTCGATGGCAGACTCAATCTTCCACTATTACCAGGTACTCCAGGACTCTGCAATACCAGTGAAGACTTGGGAGGGATTAGGAGGGGTTGCAAAGACATTGTCCATCTGCAGATGTTCCCAGGGCACAGCCTCTTAACCAGGGGCTGGATACCTCCACAAACTCCATTAAACATCTGAGGATGAAGGTCCATGGGCATCCCCTCTATCTCTCATTTGTTCTTTCCTCCATGCAGGAGTTACCAAAGTACCTGCGTGGCTACCACAAGTGCACACGGGAAGAGGTCCTGCAGCTGGCGGCTCTCATCTACCGGGTGAAGTTTGAGGATGACAAGTCCTATTTCCCCAGCATCCCCAAGCTCCTGAAGGAGCTGGTGCCTCAGGACCTCATCCGGCAGCTCTCTCCAGATGACTGGAAAAGGGTAAACCAGCAGCTTGATTCATATGCCAGGACTGGCTAGGGGAATCCCAGTCTCTTGACTGACATTCAGCATTGAAGTTGGACTGCCAGAATGAGTGGCTTATGGTCCCTCTTAAGCCATAGAAGAGCTTCAGCCTCCCTGGCATCACCAAGAGGAGAAATTGTACATTCATGTTTGCATACACGTGCATGCCCTGGGTTTTCTTTGTCCTGCCCCTGTGGCTGTGGTGGTGGATGCAATGCCATATGGACACATGCTGAGAGATGGTCTTGTGTAAAGGTCTGTCGTTTAATGCAGACTACTGAGTGGAGGAGTAATTCTCCCTGCTTTACACAAGGAGGGCTGTGGCACATGTGCAGACAGGTCTAGTCTTAATATATCAGAGGCATCTCACTGCCAAGAAATAGTCTTATAAGTCCTTTCTGTCTCCTATGTGCTTATCAGCATCTCTCGATTGAAGGTCTCTCAAGTCTCCTTTGCTGCATTAATTGGAGGATTAAAACTTATGATCCCTTTAATGGAGTTTCCAGCTCAGCTCATCTAAGAAGGACCTACCTTGGTTTCAGGCCCTGCTCCAGTGACCAGCCAGCACTTTTTTGAAGTGTTCATTGGAACAGAGACTAGAACCAAACCTAAAGGTCAGGTTGGACAGGACTCAGAGCAATCTGGTCTAGTGGAATGTGGCCCTGCTCATTGCAGATAAGTTGGACTAGGTGACCTTAAAAAGGTCTATTCCAACCCGAACTATTCTATGAATCTCTCACTGTGGGACTGATGCTCCTTCCCTGCAAACATCCCTGGTACTAGGTAGTGCAAACCCTCCATCTCAGTTGTGTTCTCTGTTCCAGTCCATCGTGGCATACTACAACAAGCACGCAGGCAAAACAAGAGAAGAAGCCAAGCTTGCCTTTCTAAAGATTATCTTCAAGTGGCCTACATTTGGATCAGCATTCTTCGAAGTGAAGGTACCTGCTCTGGGGGTTCTCTGACAGCTTTTAGCCAAGCTCGTAAGCCCTGTACCACAGGGGGATTCCAGATCTGAACCAGACTGGGACAACCCTGCTGAAACAGGGAAAGAGTGAGAGAGTCTTCATCAGTGAAGGACAAATACACTCTTTTTTGCTGCCCTGCCTCTTTACACAGACAGAGCCATTGTAGAACTTCAGCATGTCTCAGTCATTGGGTCCCTGCTCGTAGCTGTGCTGCTGAGGAGCCAAGAGCCATTCTCTGTTTTGCCAAGGCAAAGGGGAATGTGTGGTTTTCCAAGGGATCTGTCTGCACCCATCACAAATGGAATCCAGACCACTCACCCCAGCCCTAGACTTCCATCAAGGAAGCAAGTAGTCATGAAGTCTGTCCAGGTACTCTGGACACCTTACTGCAACTTCCTCTTCTCAATGACCAAACTGAGCAAAACTGAATGTAAAGACCAGAAGGGAACAGAGCAGTGTAGTCTTAGCCTGGAGGTCCACATCAGCCTGCATAAGGAGGAGCAGAGCCCCAAACAGACTGGAAGAGGAAAGGAGATGTCTGGAGTTGCTCAGCCTGTCCCAGCTCTTCCATGCCAGTAGCAAGATGGCTTCACTTTTGGGAAGCCACCAAAGGGAACAAAGAACTTAATGCTGTCAGCAGCTCAGCAACTGGTTATCATGCATTTAGGAAAACTGTACTTACGTAAACAGCCCTGACTATTGCTGATACCTTGATGAGCTCTAGGTTTATCTTTAAAGGATAAACTGGATAGCAGTTAATAGGCCACCAAGTGCTGTCAGGAGAAGATAGGGAGTGAGGAAATAGGAAGGGGTCTGATTTTGCTTGACACATCCTCTAACCAGTTCATCTCATTTCCAACAGCAAACTACAGAGCCAAATTATCCAGAAATCCTTCTAATTGCCATCAATAAGCATGGAGTCAGCCTCATTGATCCCAAAACCAAGGTAAGCAAAACTGAGGGCTTCACTAGATGCTCCTAAACTCATTCCCCAAACCCTCAGAGAAGTCATCCCAAAGAGCATGTTGTTCAGAACTTAATGAGTTCTCATTAAGCCTAGTTAGAAAGGCTGGATAGACAGAACAGTTTCTGGAGGCAGAAATTCACTGTTACACAGAGCCAGCCAGCTTTTTTCAACAGAAGATGTATTGGAAGCATCAGCTGTTAGAATCCTGTAACTGGAGGAGACACACGCTGCTTCCTTAATCCTTTCACAGACATTAGCACAGGAGCTGGAGTAAATGAGATCCTTCCACCATCTTCATGGTCATTCTACTATGGCAATCCTTCACAAGCACTGCAGGATCCAGAGTCTTGCATCTCACTTGAGTCTCATCCCCATGAGTCTCATCACATCCTTGGTAGACATCCTTGGTCTGCTTAGATGGAAAGTGAACAGGGACATGAGAAGTCCCCACAGCCCTTCATGAAAGTTGAGGCTCTCGCATGTTGAGTGTCAGTTTTGTGTTCCCGCCAGGATATCCTCATCACTCACCCCTTCACCAAGATCTCCAACTGGAGCAGTGGCAACACGTACTTCCATATAACCATTGGCAACTTGGTGAGAGGAAGCAAGCTGCTCTGTGAGACCTCCCTGGTAAGGAGTGTTAAAGATTTGACCAAATCCTGACTGGCAGCAGATTGTGCCTTAGGGACTCTCTGGGCTGAAAATGGTCTCTCAGAAGAGCACCTAATTGTTTTTTTTTTTCTTCTGGACTGCTCAATGAATCAGGGCTCTCATTTGGTTCATCTTCCAGTGTACGAGCAAGCCTGATGTGCTCAGGATGTTGCCATGTCAGGAGCATAGGGGACAGTCCAAGCCACTGGCCTTGAAAAAAAACATTAAAGCTGATGTGGGCTCAAGGGGTACTCTTGAGCCCTTTTACCAAGATCCTCTGCCCAACTTGTCCCTTGTAATAGTCACAGCAACAAACCTCCTCTTAGAGTATCTTAAAACAAAAGCATGAAGGATAAAAATTCCTACTGAATTAATTGTTATTAATCTGAGGCATTCAGTATTTTGTTAGCCATTTGAAAATCCATGTCTCATCCAAAGTTCCCTATGTCCTTAGCCTCAGCAGCATGCTGGGACAGTGAGTTCCTCTATCTTGATGCTGCAAATTATGTTTGGACAATGTTTCTTGTGGTGGTGACATTTCACCCAAAAAGAATGGTAGAACAAGTCAAAATGTACTTGAAAACTTGAAAGTCAACAACTGGTAGCCAGTGTATTCAGGAGGGACAAGCCAGAGACTGTAACTGCGCTCTAAAGGCAGGTAACATCTTCTCTCTCCTCCTCAGGGGTACAAGATGGATGATCTTTTGACCTCGTACATCAGCCAGATGCTAACAGCCATGAGCAAACAGAGGAGTGCAAAGGGTAGCAAGTGAACTGCAAGAAGCCACTGGCAGGTGGCCATGGCGCTAATTCACCAGCTGAGGGCTGTGGGATACCCGTGCAGCTGGGGGAGAACCTTTGCCTCTCAGATGTGGAAGATGAGCCGAACACCATCAGGAAGTTCCCTGGACTCTGACCTTGAGGGTTCTGATCCCACCTCCCTTTCCAGCGAAGATGACTATCTCTGACCTCCCATTCTCCTTCTTCTCCCTGCATCCCGACTCCATCTTACATCTCAAAGATTTCCAGGGGACACCACCGCTCTCAGAGAGTGACTGAGCAAAAACACTCCAGGGTTTGCCTGAACCCAATGGTTGGCATCGCAAAGGCTCTTGGAAGAGGATTTGTGTGTGTTTGTGTGTGTGTGTGGCTTGCTTTGTTTTTGTTTGGTTTTCTTCTTAAATATGAGAGCTATTAGGATGCTAACAGATTTTTGGTAAGGTTCTGGGAACTTCAGGTTTGAAGAGGAATAACAGAGCCCTGCTCCATGCTGGAAAGATGTCAAATGAACACTGCAGGGCTTGGGTTTTTTGTCATTACAAAAGAATATGTTGTGTTCTTAAGAAGGACAGAAAGAAAAAGCAGGCTGGGAGGAGCACATTTTAACTAGGAATCAGAATAAATAAACTACTGATTGAACAGGCTAGAATATTAAAAGTGCTGTCTGTGCAATGCTGGAAATATTTAAAGAACAAATTTTAAAGTTTTGTTTCTTCTTCTATTTATTTTTTAAAATATTAAAAAGGAAAAAAAATAATCCTGCATTTTGTGCCGGTATCTGGATTCTGCCTCGGGGCTGAGTGCGACCTGCAGAACAGTCCCTCACCCAGGGATTCCCCAAGAGCCATAACTGCCAGCGGCTGAGTAAGGCGCATCTTTCCCAGCTTAAGGGCTCAGCTGGAAGTGAAGCTTGGAAGATGAATTATCTCCTTTTGCCCCCTGTGCCCAGAAAAATTAACCCTAGGAGGACTTCTACTGCAAGCTTCAATATGGATATAGGGGTTTTGAAGACCCCAAGTTTGGAAGACTGAGGCCAAGCCTATGTTGAACTGTAATTCAAACATGAACTTGGTCATTGGGTTTGTAACAACTGATGATTTTATTGTGCTTTTGTGTGTGTTGCTGTATAAAGCAGCTCTTTATGAGTCCCAGCTGAACCTGAAGCAGAAGGGCAGACCCTTCTTTTCTGTGGGCTTTTCTTCATCTTTAATTGGCTGTACTAAGCTGCTGGCTCTTTGTCCCATCTTCCCCCCAACACCACGCAGTGCAGACCAGCCTGCTTTGGAGCAGAGATGGGACCTGCTGGTAGAGAGGAGACTGAACTCACGTTGTGTCTGGGAGGATGCAGGGGAAGAAGCCTGGGGGTGCCTTTCCAAAATACAGGCTTCAAAGGAGCATGTGGCTGGGTGGGGGGCATCAGGAGAGGTGACAATTGTCCACCAAGATCTGGTGCTGGTGTCACTATCACTGAATGGATCTCAGTAGATGTGGGAGACCTGTCTTGGTCCTGTCCATTGGGCTGAGTTTGACTGCTTTCGCTGAAGTCCATCTTGTGGGGACATGTTCTGTTAAGCTCAGCTGGGCTCAGCTCTCTAACACCATGGTGTGCTAGGCAGAACTGGCAGTGCTGCCTACCAGCCCTCAAGGACTGTGACATCCACCTGGGATGCATCAGTGACTTAGGACCTTGGTTGCTCCATCAAAGTGAATGAGATGCTATATGGAGACATTCACCAGCCAGACAGGGCTGCTAAGAGATCCCCTTCCTCCACCATCCCCTACCCAAGGCACGCTGGTAATGGGAGCATGGTTACACCAGCCAAGGCTACACTGGGAGCCAAGCTGCCTTCTTACCATACATCTCTGATGTTTCTCCCCCTTCCTCAGCTGTCCCTGGGATCCCACCTGTCCTTAGACACGCGCCCATCATCACCACCACTATCATTGCTCTTTGTGAGTCTCCAGCCATCCCTGCCTCCCACATCGCATGCAGCAGATGATGCATCACAGCAGTGTTTTCCAGAGCTTTCCTGGCTCATCTTTCCACTGACACCACCCTCATCCCTCCACTTACAGCTCTGGTGGCCTCCCGTGCACTCCACCATTTTGGGGGATGCCAGGACTCTGTATATGTGTGCCTGTGTGTCATATGTATTAGCATCTGCTGGCATCTTTGTATTCACACCAAGCAATGTAAGATGAAAAACATATGTCCAAGTGAAATACTCTAATTAAAAAGCATCAAGTGGCTTTTGGGAGGCTGTCCTGCACTGTGTGGTTTTGGTGGCATCTCCACAGGGAAAGGTGGGCTCAAGGCTCCTGGATTCTTCTTGTGGACAAGACTTTTCTTTGCTAAGTGGAACTCCTGGTGAACATACCAAGCAATGAGGAGCAAACCATCAGTGTGCCTGGACTGGAAACTAGGTGAAATCTTTTATTTTGGGGTAAAAACCACTGAATCCTGGGGAGTCTCCATTGCTCATCTTCTGTGAAAACGGTGGATCTTCCAACTAGTTTTGAGCTGAATCACTGGATGTAGGAAGTGATGGGTGAAAAGTTTGTGTGTGCGAGTCAGACTACCAGCCATGTGCCTAACAAGGTTGCCAGACCCTGCTAGCTGTGAAGCAACAAAAATAGTAGCTGAGATGTGACAGTGCAAGGCACTAAAGGAGATCAGGTCTAATAGACCAGGCTCTGCCTGGGCAAGGCTGGTGAGGATAAGGAAGGTGAGTACAGGGAATTACCACTGCATAATGGCCAAGCAGCATCTGGATACATAGATCAAAGTGCATTGAGGTGGCTTTTCCCAGTACATATTAAAAGCAGCAGTTGAGGGGCCACAGCCAAGTCCCTCACTTGAACACCAAGGGACAGGCTGAGGAACCCACGATGCACACCACAATCAACCCACACTCCCCCCCTCCTGTTTTTGCTGCTGACATACCTCCACGTAAGTGGTATCCACAAAAAGTTATGAACCAGCTATGCATGCAGGGCATGGGGAATGGGATTTAACACCATCCTTTCTCCATGCTTCATAGATCTGTAGCTGCTTACAATAATCCATCAGCCCTTTATCCCTTTTCCAAAGGCTGATGCTTCTCTTTTGCTTTTCTAGCCTCCAAAATACTCCAAAATTGCAACTTGGAAAGTTTGAGTGCTTCTCAGCACAGATAACTCTGAAATCTAATGCTTCCCTGTCCCAATTCACTTGTGATAACTTTATTTAACAAAAGGCTCGAGTGTGAGAAATTGTCTATAGCCTGAATCCAGTAAAGACTACTATTTTCTTTCCCAGTTTGCCAAAATAAGAACAGAACAGGATAGGAGAGCTAAAATGTATTTAAAACAGCACTTGCAATTTACAAAAAATGTATCCTTATTATCTGTTCAAGTAGAAAGTTATGGCTTAAACCTGAGAGATGCTTACATCCCCCTTACAGAGCAGGGCATGGACCCCCCCTCCCCACTGTGTGGCAGCAGCCCCTGGGAGAAATGAAAATCCAAATAAATCCTGGAGTGTTGTACAGGTATACAGGCCTTCCAAAAGGAAAATCAAACAGGACACTTGGTGGGACCAGTTCACATGCAGCTCAATCTTTCTGAACAAAAGTGGTGTGTCATAGTCTCAGTAGCTACCTGGCCAAGGCACCAAGAAGTCCTTCAGCCCCCATGGGAAAGTTATGCCCTCACCCACAGCCAAGGGGAAGGGACTGTCCTTGTTAGGGTCAATGGCAGGACCAGAGTGAGGAAAGGAAAACCAAAGCTGCCCCTGCCTGCATTACAGAAAGGTACAGATCCTATTGACCCAGGCAGCAGCACCTGACCATCATGGTGGGGCGAGTGTGCTCTTGGGGGAGGAGGAGACCTGCAAGGAGGGAGAGAGGGAGGGAGGTAGTGTGTGGAGAAGAGGCCGATCTGATAGGAGAAACCTGAGCAGCTGTGAATGAGGAGAACTGCAGGATGCTCAGATGTTTGCAGCATGTGTTAAACACAGCTGTGGAAACGAAGGCTTACACATGGCAGGAATGATTGCCCTATGGGACGCCAATGGTCTCACGGGTAAATAGTGGCTCCCATGTAGTTGCTGCATCTCACCATGGTGCACAGTTTCTTCATGGCTGCAGCTCCATCTGTGCTCTCCTACACCCCAGGGATCCCTGCCAGGCACAGGAATCTGAGAAAAGCTGTAGGAGAGGCAGGCTGGTGGTCATCTCCAGCAGAGGCACGAAGGCAAATGGTTCCTCCTCATCAGGTAGATCTGAGCCCCCCACAGCTGGTCTACCCAGTCTCATTGGGATGTCAGGTCCACGTCCCCTCTCTGCCCACATCAGGCCAGGACGGCAGGCATGTCACTGAGCTCTGGAAAAAGGGACACAATGAGCTACCAATACAACTGCATTTGCTTTGACAGTCATCATGAGCAAATAGAACCTGGCTGAAAATGCGTGCAGCCCAGGTTGGGTCATTTTGCCTGGATGATAGTTCCATGAGTGCAGAAACATGGTGCATTGGAGAGTCCTCAGCCAATCCCACCCTGCCCTGCAGAACCAGGAATGCTCAGTGCCTCCAGGGTCTCTTTTCACAGCTGCACAGAGCAATGAGTATTGGTGGGGACATCTGGAGGTGTATGCCCCAACCACTGCTTGAAGCAGTACCAGTTGGATTGAGCTGCTCAGGGATTTGAACATGGAATCCTGCCACCTACATCTGAGGCTGAGATAACCCAGAATGCATCCTTCATCGTAGTATGGACACCTATCACCAACCCAACCACCAGGATGCCAGTGCCCCCACAGAGACCACCCTGTGCAGGATGCAACTGCTTTCCTTGCCCTGCTCACCTGTCCTGAACTTGTTGTAGGTGCCGCTCTCTAGCACCGGGTTACTCTCCTGGGCACAGCACAAGAAATTCCGCTCTCGCCACCTGCATGGGGAAAAGCACCTGGGTCAGGCCGCTGCTCACTGTGGTTTTCCTCACAGATCCCTGCTGTGGTGGACACCATTTTCCTACTTTGTGAGTGCAGGTATTTTGGGATTTTCTCATGTCCTTACCGAGAAAGGCCCCAGTGCACGACTGATGTCTAAGCATCCACACTTCATGTGTGCAACAACAGTTTGAAGGCAACTTTGTGACTAAACTCTGTTTTCTCAGCAAGATTTAAGAGCTCAAAAGCCCCAGAAATGTTTGCAGCCACTGGCTGTTAAACAGCTAGGGAAATTTAAAAATCATGATTTTGGTGTGTTCATAAACTTGACAAAGGAGACCATACAGGGCACTGAGGCACTGCTGATGGCCCTTCTGTCCCAGCAGGGTTGGGAATGCCCTTGCTGCAAGGCTAGGAAGCCTTGTTGGTTTGACCAGAAGCATCCACGGGGCCTGGGAAATGCACACATAACATGAACACAAGCCTGGAGGAGACAGGCATGGGAAAGTCTAATGGTGGTGTTGATGTTTTACAGGGGTGATTGTAAGCCAACGTGCAGCCTTGAAAACAAGGTGAAAGCTGCTAAAGCAAGACCTGAGGAGAACAGAGTAGTGTAAGAGAGGAAGGAAGGGAGGGAGCCACTTTGCCTTGGGAAGGGAAAAGCCTGGATGCCCAACAAACATGCCTGTACAGCTGCTAGTTCATCACTTTGTGAAACGGCTACTAATTCATTTCTTCATCATCCAGAGCAATATTAGCACTCCAGCATTTTCCTGTGCCAAAGCAAGTCACAGTTAACAGCAATCCAGACAGCTCACGCAGAAGCTTCCCAAACCTTTTGCTTGCTGTCACCTGGAGCACAGTTGTGCTGCCAGCACCCTGCAAAAAAGGCTCACCCGGACTGGCTGCTCTGATCCTTCAACCCACCCACAGCCAGCTAGCTGAAGAGCTGAGCCCAGCACATCCTGCTTTCCTTGGGCACTACTGGGATGAGAGCATAGGCACATTTCTCGTACAACTGTGGCAGAGCAGAACATCCAGCAGGACAACATGACCTGCTGGAGTGAGCCTGTTCCATGAACCCCACATTTCCTGATATTTTTGACAGAGTGGAAGGAAACAAAATGAGGTGTGCATGACACAGATATTTTCATCTGGAAGGATGGACTTCCTTAGGGGCTCTGGCATATGCAGACAGAGAGACATGGAGCACTCAAATATTAACAGAGAGAGCTTTCCTTGCAAATCAATCCAATGAAATATTGTCTAACTAGTAATAATAATCAGCTCCTTTCTCAGTCCATCAGCTTTGATAACTGGTTCATGTTGCTACCACAAATCCACCACTTCTCCACTGAATCCTGAGGGTGAACAATGCCTGAGATACCAAAATGGAAAGGGAAAATGAGAGCAAGCAGGAGAAGCACAGAGGTTTGGGGGGACTTTCAGGGCTTTCTCCCATTTCCAGAAGGGAAAGCTAATGTTCTCAAGAGTAGTTTTAACTCTTCAGGTCACCTGAAAGCATCCCTCCTTACCTCCACCTAGAGCAAAAGATCAGTTTAGGATGGTCAGTACTTACCAGTGCAGAGCAAAGATGAGTGAGATGAGGAGCAGAGAGGTCAGATCTGTCAGGATCCACATGATGTTGTACTGCTGTGGAGTCTGGAAGAAAACAACAGAAGTTGTGTTCCAGCACCAAGGACCATAAGATATGCAAAAGAAAGTTTCTGCTGCTCAAATATGGCCATTCAGCTGATTGATTTGCATGTGCAGTAACACCTCTTGGGTGATCAAAGCATTTTGTGGCATTTTGAAGTGGCCACTCACCACTGGATGTTGGTGCCAAATCATCGTTCTTCATAAAAGCAGGTCTATTGTGTGGCCAGGAAGATGCTACTATATCACAGTGAATATAACAGGGACCTCTTGTTTGTACAGGCAGGCCCTGTACGTCTCTCTGTTTCCCCCCAACAGTAACATCAACTGGTGACATCTCATTTTCTCTGGCAAAACTGCCCTTTCCTGAACTCCACAGAGGGTCTGGGGTGGCTCCTGCTCTAAGTCTAAGAGCATCTGAAGATTCATCCTTGGACTGGACCTCCACTCAACCTTAGAATGGACTGAAACGGTGCAGTTCTCTGGATGGGAGCATTGTAAAATCTACTTCAAGAGTGTGAAGCCAGTTGTTCAAAGTCCTTAGGCTGGAGGGACTCTGGTGAGACCACTGGCCCAGGTACTTCCTAGTCCTTCAGGTTGCCCAAGGCAAAATAACAAATATAAAAATTATGTGAAAATTCCTCCCTGCAAAGAAGGATTAATTCTATGGTTGTTTTCCTTGGACTTGTGGAACAAGACCAAGTTTGAGAAGGGCATTGGGAAGCCCTGGGAAATGAGAAACTTCTGACATCAAGAAGGTGCTTCAAAAGCTTAGAAATGGAAATGCTCATGCATTTGTGCCCTCAAAGGCCCTTCCCTTCTCCCTGCAAAGTCTCAATATCACTTCTTCCCTTTTCTCAAGGCCTAAGGTGCAAATCCTAACAAGTAGGGTGCTTCTACCAGAGCCAGGAGAAAAGAAAAAGGTGTAGTGATACTTGTATTGGATCAGAGGTTCCAGGTAAGCCAGGTTTCGACTCAGGTCTTTCTCATGCAAAGGGTCCTTAAAGGATGCTTTATCCATGTGTCAGCTGGCCCACAGTCTCCAAAGGTAGCCATGAACATCCCAACCCTACTTCCCACTCCCGGGACAGAGAAGAGTTTCACTTACCATGAGGAAGAGTGGCTGGCTCAGATTCTTCAGTAAGTGGACAGCGTTGGTGGTCACAGAGTGTGCCCCCGAGCACCATGCCAGGGAGAAAAGCCATGGCTCATTGACCACATAGAGGTTGGTCGTGATGTTTGCCTCGGCATATTTCCTTTAAAAGACCAGAAGGCAACAACCTTCGTTAAGCAAGGAAGTTACTACTTCTTTCGGGCTTACTCAAGGAGATTCAAGAAGATGATGGGAAATTGTTGTAATTTTCTATAGGAAATGCTTACTTTAGGACCTAGGTAAGGAACATAAAGGAAAGCCAACCAGCCAATAATTAATCATTAACAATTGGTTGATACAAAATAGCTGAATTGGCGTAAACAAATGTAAACAAATGCAGATAAAATGCCCAAAAGGTCAAAACTTTCTAACCCTTCTGCCATATGAATCAATGTAATGATGTGTTTTTACATGAGGTTGTAGCCAGGTTGGTGTTGGTCTCACCTTCTAAGTAACAAGCAATAGAGGAAATGGCCTCAAGCTTCACCAGGGAAGGTTTAGATTAGATATCAGGAAAAATTACTTCACGGAAAGGGTTAGCAAGCATTCTAATGGGCTGCCCAGGGAAGTGGTGAAATCATCATCATTACTTAAAAAATGTGTAGCAGCTGGGGACATGGTTTAGTGGTGGGTTTGGCAATGCTGGGATAATGGGTGGCCTCGATGATCTTAGAGGTTTTCTAAATCTAAATGATTCTGTTATTCTGTAATCTCCCCATAGTGTGTTCAAAACCACCTTGAAGCTGCCACTCAAGTTTGTTATGTTTGCTGCATGAACTCATAATTTCTCAAGTTCTTATAAGCTATTGAAACTTAATATGAAGTAAGTTCATTCTTACTATAATGGTAAAGTAATGTATCATCAATACCAGCATTCATAAATCTACCTAGGATCTACCCAGGGTTTACCTAAATGGATCTACCTAGGATTTTTTTCAGCCTTTCAGCCTGGAAAAGAGAAGGCTCTGAGGAGACCTCAGAACAGCCCTCTAGTACCTAAAGGGGCTACAAGAGAGCTACAAGACTTTTGGCAAGGGCATGGAGTAACAAGACAAGGGAGAATGGCTTTAAGCTGAAGGGGAGGAGGTTTAGATCAGACTTTAGGAAGAAATTCTTGACTGTGAGGGTGGTGAAACACTGGAACAGGTTGTCCAGAGAGGTTCTGGAAACCTCCATCCCTGGAGGTGTTCAAGGTCAGGTTGGATGGGGCTCTGAGTAACTTGGTCTAGTGGAAGGTGTCCCTGCCCATGGCAAGGGAGTTGGAACTAGATGATTAAGGTCCCTTCCAACCCAAACCATTACATGATTCTATGGTTTTACATCCTGTGACAATTATAACTGAGAAAACATGAACTTTACTCTCATCCAAAGGATTAGAGTAATGAAGATTCTTTTTCATTCCAACTTGTTTTTCAATGGGTCTGTGCATTGGAAAGAGAAAAAAAATCCTATTTAGAAAAGGAGAGCTGGACAGGTAAAGCTGGGGGGTTTCTGGTGATTTCTGGTGGTTTTTTCCCATGTGAGATAAACATTTTGGAAACTCCTGCAATGAATGTAGAGCCTTCAATTGTAGAAATGATATTTTCAGTGTGTCACAAACAACAGAGTACTGGTATTAACGGAGACAAGAAATGACATCTCCAAAACACCAGCAACAAGAGGGTGATGGTCTCTCACCACAGCATTATGCACTCACACTGATGTTTGTGGAAGAGCCATGGGAGATTGAACAGTTGTTCATTCTCCACGATTCAGTGTTGGTGGGACTGAGGATGGCATGAACAGAAAGACAAGAAATTAGGAGACTGATCCTGATCAGAGATCTGATCATCAGATCCTGGTCAATATGGAATTGAGGGCAAGAGGAGTAATTACATGTGCCACCTCTTAGTCAACAGTAGAAGTCTGTCACCCCTAAAATACACCAGAGATGGCCACTCAATCTAAAGGACCACTTTACAAAATTCTATAGATTCTGGAACCAGTCACTGGAGGGAGACATTTCCCCATGCATGAGGTAAACATAGTCCAGCTGCAGTCCAAAGACAGTAGTTGGGCCTGAAACCTACCGAATATCTTCAGCGGACATATCAGTGTAGACCAGATTGAGTTTGACAATGTTGTTCTTTAAGAGGTCTTCAACTGGTGCCTTATTGCCCATCGTGTGCTGAAACCCAGGAGCAACAGATTGAACAAAGGACCTCATGTTGTTATTCAGCCATAGGACCTGCAGGCAACAGGAGGAACCAGTGAACTCTCAGCAGAAGAATTCATGCCCCTAATATTCCCTACTGTAAAGATAACATCTTAAGGGGCTTAACCCAGCCTATCAAATGACATGTTTCTCCCAATGATCAAAGAACATTTGGACGCAGGGTTAAAACTTGCAAGATATTTTCATCAAGAAATAAATATCCAGTGTTCCTTGCTTATCAACTGGTAATCAGTGAGTACGTTTCACACAGCCCAACAAAAGATGCGGTGTTGGAAATGAATGAAAGGACAGCTTTGGTTTATGAAAAGGCAACAGAAAATATTCTGTTTTTTCATTCTTCCAGCATGGAAGAAAAATTCTTCAGCAGATACAGATCAGCGTAACTCCCCGGACATCAAAGGGTATGTAACCTGATTCACATGACTTTAGCATTCATCCACTGCCAGAAGGAGGAAGGCAATAAAGGCTCCCAATTCCAATTCTGTATTTTAATTTAAGCCAGAACTTTTTATGCAATATATAAAACAAGCATGGGTAGCAGGGAGTAGACTGACAATTATTACAATTATGAAAGGGTGCTGTTTGGGGGCTATATACCAGCATCAGCTGTTATATAAACTGCCATATTTCCTTTTGCTGTCTGAAGAGTTAGACCATTTTGTACCTGATGAGGAGCTAATAGCAGGATTATACTCCAAATAATGCCTTTTAAAACAAGAGAAATGCAAGGGGCCAACTTTATGCAGGTGAAATCATGCAGGGTATGACCCCAAAATCCCCATTTGGAGACCAAGAAAAAGAGATATGGAGTGAGGTCACCCTACCAGATGGGGTCTAATCCCTGACTCCTTGAGAATGACTTCCAGGGTTCTGCTGATCCACAAGTTCCTGTAAGGATGTTTGTCTGGAGGGCGGTAGAGATCAAATATCACAAGTTTATTGTGACTGTCTGCAAGGTGCAAGAAATCACTTAGCTTGTAAATGGACTGATTGATTGCCTGGTTTTGATCTGCCTTTGACAGTGAGCCCATGAATGGAAATGGTTTGTCCTAGAAATAAAGAGATACCAGAAAAAAAGGAAATCAATCAGGCAGTTTGCTCTGGGATTCAGCTGTACGTAAAAACCTCATATTTCTAAGAGGGAAAAGGTTTGATATCGGTCCTCAACAGGTGGGGATATTTTATTTTGCTTATCTCTTCTACGTAAGAAATGGAGGAAATCAACCCAGGCTGGGAGGACACTGCTTCTGGGACCTGAATTGCATAGCTCACAGATAGCTCTACTGTGCTTCTCTGTCCCACCTTGCTAGCTCTGAATATTATGCACAGCACATTGCACAAGTAGCTCTTTTCTTCTCCCCTCAGCCCATGAATTCTGCTGCTACCATGATAAGGTGACACCAGAACACTGACCAGCCAATTGTTGTAGGTCTCCTAAGCCTAAAGGCCAACTGGAAAAAGCAGAGAGACCCAAACTGAAGGATTTCTACTGACTTCTCTGAGTTTTGGCTCAAACAGTAATCCCTCCTCTAACACTGATGCTGTTAAGTAATAGGCATCTGGTGTCTCTTCTACATCCAGCTGGCGATAGTCGTAGAATCATAGAATCATTTGGATTGGAAAAGACCTTTACAGCTCATCCAGTCCAACATTTTCAACTGGATCAGGCTGCTCACAGCCCAATCCAACCTGACCTTGAATGTTTCTAGCCCTTTATGACACTTACCTTAAGGAACCATGTTCCAGCATTCAACTTCTGCAGGGTATCCCAGGAGAATAACGCAGCATTTTGATCAGTGTCATTAGGGTAGACCTCTTTGATGTTAGTTGTCCTCTTTAAGGTGGTGTCATGCATGAGGAAAGGAACCCCATCATAGCTGTTGAAGAGCAAGAGTTCAGGTCACCTGGGATGCAGCTTCGTTCACAGCATGAGCAGACTCATTCCAGGTCAGAAGAATATGTGAGCCACCGTGAATGCAGCAGTATGGCCTCCCTCAGTGCAGAGGGTGCGATGGGGAGGAAGGCTGAGGATCAAAACACCAGTTTATTTCCAGCTTAAATACTGCTAGGTGACCTGTCTGTGCCTCAGTTCCTTAGCAGCAACATGGAGATGGTGACCTTTGGGCTTTTGTGGCAGCCAACCCCCACAAAAAATCGATAGTGACTCATGGTTGAAATCTCTTTTTGCTGACATCAAAGTGTTTCTATGGTTTTCAGAGGACTGAAATCTAAGTAGACAGTGATGGAAATGCAAAATTTTCTCTTACAGAAAGGTCTAGATAGGTATAGCATCTAAGTGTCAGTGTTTTTCCCATTTAGCATCTGGAAACTGCTCATCATGCACAGTGTTAGCAGTTCATGACAATGAGTCCACCAAACAAAGGCAATCAAAGATCTAATAATTAGGACAATGCTGTCACAAGTCTGAACACAATTTTCTGTTGGTTTGTAGACCTGATACAACCCTCACTGTGACCTGGAAGTCATACTAGAGTAGTGATTTGTCTTTATACTCTGTCAAGCATGTAAAGTATACTGTAGAAATAATGATTGATAAATCAATAGCCGCAGCTTATTGACTTGCCTGAGAACAACCATGCCCTACAGCCCTGCCATCACATGCCAACTGAAGGGCCCTGTCTCAGCCATCAGTAAAACCTAATTGCCTGGAGCTGCCTATCTCCAAAGAAAACTCTTAGAAGCAGCATATGTTCTGTGAGATGCAATGTTTTCCCCTCACCTAATGGTGACATCTGTCTCAAGACCATCCCCACCATGCTCAATTGTCTTCTGAAATGACATCTCAGTGTTTTCTGGTGCTAGCTGAAAAAAAAAATGCGTGAGCGGATCATTTTCAAACACACTCTGGAGGACTCTGTTAAGTACTTTCTGTCTTTTTGTAACACCTCTGGTTTTTATTAAGGGAGCATCATTATATTGTTAATCTACTGTTTGTTTTCTTCACTTTAGCCAAACCCATCTTGTTGTAGAATCATAGAATGGGTTGGGTTGGAAGGGACCTTGAATATCATCCCATTCCAACCCCCATCATGGGCAGAGACACCTCCCACTAAACCAGGTTGCTCTGGGCCCCATCAAGCCTGGCCGTGTCCCTCAGGAACAGCATTATTCTTGTAAACAAACCCATGCAGTGAGTGATGCCTTTGGCATGCAGTCCCAACCAGACATGTCTCCCCTTACACCCTCTACAGATTTCATGGGGGGAAAAAAACCCAAACAACAGAAGATGATAATGAAGGTATCAAGACACAGGAGGAAGAAATTACAAAAAATAACTTCTCCAGACCTACCATTGGTGCTCCACGGTGTCCAATGAGGGCTGGCTTTGGTCCAAGTGTTCCCATCTCTCTGATGCAAGGAGAGTACATCCCCAGAGGTATCAAGAAAAGAAAGAGAAGGATAGCCAGGTATGGACCAATAATTATCACCTGAATAACTGAAAGAATTTGAAGGAGGAAGGCTAGAGTTAATACACAAAGTAACATATGAGTGTGCCTTGCAACTTGACTTTTAATACAACCCTGCAGCTAAATGGCTATTTGTCCCTCCCTTTTTCCATCCCTTCTTCCCTTAGCTTTCACTTTCTCTCCAAACAATGCAAACCAGGAAAACAAACTCGTCAAAGCAAGGACACAGGCTAAGTCAGGACCGCAGGTTTTATGCTTTAATTACATCTCACTATGCCTTACAGCAAGACATGGCCTTAATTTCTTTATCTTTAGAGGTGGTGCAATGAAATATCCTCCATCTCTAGAAAAACAATCCTCAACAGAAGGATGCTAATTCTTTTCTTGCTCAGATAAGAACAAGCACCATTTTGAAGTTTCATTCATACTGAAGAAGAGGAGGAACATTTCTCCTTCAACTATGTTACATCTCCTTATGGTAAATACTTCCCTGGTTTATTCACATTGTTGTTAGTGAACTCCTGTGTGTGTGACCTGGAGAATCCTACAGACTCTAAGATCATGGATATTGCACCTCAGAAACTTGCCAATTCATTACCTATGGTCTTCTCTGGAGTCTGTTAACACATTGCCCAAGAGTCCCAGAGACCCTTCACTTCAGGAACCAAAACAATTCCTCCAAGAAACAAGCACCTATGCACCAACACGTCTTTCTTGAATGGGTACCACCACCCCTCTGCACCTTGTGCCAGTGGCTCTGAAGGAATCTGAGCTTGCACTGTGATGATGATTGAGCTAGGAGTACATCAGGCATGATGCTACATAATGTCTAGGATCCCTGCATATTGTCCCCAGCTGTAGTTCAAAAATAAAAATACTAGACTGGAAAAAATTCTTTCACCAGTCCATTATGTCTGTGATTTTTATTGCAAATAACATCTGCAGATGGGTATCATGTAGACAGTTTTGGCTATATGGAAAGACAAGATCAGAGAAAAACAGCCAATCCCAGAGTCAGGCTTTTCTTCAGTTGTTTCTGGCATCTGGCTTTGTCCTTACAACATATGGTCATACTTCCTAGAGGTAGACAGGAACTTCCCATAACACTAGGAATTGATCAAAAAGCTCTTTCCCCTATCTCAGCTGGCTTCTCCTGAGATATGCTAATCTGAATTGGTTTGACTGACCGGACTGGAGATCCCTTCTGACACAGCTAAGCTGTGTACAGCAACCAAAAATCAGCCAAGTGAGCTGCCACTGGCTGCTTTCTCCTGCAGAGGGCTAAACAGATTTTCACACATCACTCAGAACATGGCTGCTTCTGCTAATCTCCTGTCTAAAGGCAGGTCACTGCCTCGGTATAGGGCAAAACTGTGCAAGGGGGTATGCAAACCATTAACGCACTGGGACAGAAACAAGACAGCGCACAGCCCAAGCCCCCGCCCTGCTAATTTCCCTGGAATATGCAGAATTTAAAAGTCTCCTCCAGATGGAGAGCAGGTGTGGGAGGAAAGGGCTCCTGAACACCTCTTTTCCCATGCTGATATACATCTGTTGTCATACAGGGAGCAGGAAGCAGAGCTGCTCTACCTTTCTTATCTGCTCTGATGGCATGAAGAGCCACGGGCCAGGACAGGAGGACCATGATGGCGATGGCCCCTACGTGGAGATAGGGAGCTGTGATCTGGCAAGGAGAGAAAAGCATTTTAGTCAAAGGATGAACTGTGGAGACACGTGGAAACAAACCCCAGCACAGTTACAGCCCTACACCTGGATGGGCTCCTGCTGCAGATACCAGCAGTTCAACCACTCTCTCACACCTGTGTTGGATCCACCAAATACTCAGAATTTGGAGGAGAGACTGTGGCCCTGGCCAGGCCAGAGGGGAGAGCTCCTTAGGCTGAGGAATGCTTCTTACTGCTTTCCTTTCTTCTAAGTCAGCTGAAGGGGACACGACTATCCCCATCCATGAGGACATGATTGCCATTACTGTTGTGCCATAATCTGTGAACATCTTCCAGTTTAACCCAATCTAAACTAGTCCAATCAAATCTCATCCAGGTAATAGTTATCTCCACACCACACTGCAGTTAAATTGTTAAACTGATGTCAACAAACTTGAGTGATAAACTGTGGTATTTACATTCGTATGAAACTAACTATTGTACCATAAGAGAAGCAGATATATTATATAGTCATTAGATTTGATTTCTTTACCTCTAAAGATAAAACAAGAAGATCATAAGCTAAGGATCACTTCTGTGGTTATCATGAATGCATAAATAGAGTTGGAAACCAAGCAGAAATAGTTTTTGTACAGACTCTGAATGGTTGTTGGTATGACACTTTTCATAAAACTTGGCATATCTGAGCAAGAAACCAGTCCCTCATTTTCTCATGCTCATCAGATCCCTGTAGTGAAAGTTCCATCTAGAACTGAAAGCTATTAAGGTATGTGCTAGGGAAAAAAACTATCTAGATGCAAGTCTTTCCTCTTGCTTAGTCCTGATCCTGATTCTCTAAGCTGGAAAGGTTGGAAAAAAGCATCAGTCATTGAGACATGTTATTTCATGTGATACTGTCTGTCTCAGACACTTGATACCAATAGCTCTCAACCAGAAGCAGGATTCAATTGCACGAACAGAGGTGCCATCTGAGATCTCCAGAATACATGAGATAGATTTGCAGGGCTAATGGATATGACAAAGCATCTACAAGAGTTTCACTTCCTTTGGGAACAGCAGTTGGAGGCCATCTCAAAGGGCATGGACACCTGAAATAAACAGCACTTGTGAGGAACCCAAAGGCTCTTATGTCTCTTCCTCATCCACATCCCCTGGTGTCTGTCAGTGGGAGGAGAAGCTGATGGTTTCTCATGACCTTTGCCACTGCATAGACCAATGGTTAGCAAACTCTATAGAGCAGGAATGTGCAATTAACCACACCCTACAAACATCACATCTTTGGTTCCTCTTCCAGTCCATTTGCATAGCTCTTCCAGCCTTCACAAGCACTAAAGCCCCACAGGGAGAGGTAACAGACCCAAATAACGTGGAATCGTAGAATTGTAGAGTGGTTTGGATTCTGCAAAGCAGCTGTATAGTCAAAGGCTACGTACTTCTTCCTTCTGAATACAAGTGGGGACCTGAATGCTCAGATACTGAACAGCACTGGGCAGCTCTTGCCTCCATCTTCAGATCTGGTGGCAGTTGCGGAGGCATCAACCAAGCACTCTGACCTCCTGCATCCAGCATGTTGTCCCACCTGACACCAGCACTTTCCACCTGCTCCCTAAAAGCTCAGTGCTGTCCTGCCCCAGGAGATGAAGCTCTTCTGAGTCACAAAAGACTGAAATTGTGCTAATGCTAAATCTGCTGTAGTGGCAGAATCTGATGAGGGAGAAAGCTCTTGCTCCAGCAACCCTACCAGCCAAAGGGGTCTAATTTACCTGCCCTGAATAGCTGAAATAGGGGGGCAAAAACCCAAAACAAAACAAAACAAAGCAAAAAACAAACAAACAATCCCTCCCACAAACAAACAACCAAAACCAAACAACCAAAACCAACAACAATAAAAAACAAAAACAAACAAACAAACAAAAAAAAAAAAAAAAAAAAAATAAAAAAAAAAAAACCAAAAAAAAAAAAAAAAAAAAAAAAAAAAAAAAAAAAAAAAAAAAAAAAAAAAAAAAAAAAAAA
>NW_016690354.1:210233-294107 GCF_001604755.1 Lepidothrix coronata | reverse complement strand
AAAAAAAAAAAAAAAAAAAAAAAAAAAAAAAAAAAAAAAAAAAAAAAAAAAAAAAAAAAAAAAAAAAAAAAAAACAAAAAAAAAAAAAAACTAAAAAAAAAAAAAAACACAGAAAACAAACAACAAAAGGTTATAACTTCCCAAACTGAGACACATAGCTTGAAACTCAGCCTCAGGTCTTGCTTTCCTTTCTCCCAGTAGGAAATGTTAAGTCATAATAAAAGTTTACTCAGAACCACATACCCTGACAGGAAAACCCATGTGAAAAACACCCACCAGAATATCTCCTACAGAATATCTTCCATCAGTTTTCACAAAATATTTCTATTCACACATTGTTCTTTCAAACAGACCTCCCAACTCCTCTTACCTGGAATGACAGGCGGACAGTTTTCCAGTGATCTCCCCAGAGTACAGCTAATGCAAAGAGGCATGCGATAGAGAAGCCCAGAACAAGAAACGTACCAATCTGGGGACACAAAGGAGTCATAAATCAGCTTCAGCATTTCTGCACAGGGTGTGCCATCCATCTGAGTCACAGGCTAATTTAAGCAGCTTGGTAAATTGTTTAGGATGCATGAGATTGACTTCCCCAGTTCAGAGAGATTCAATGGGACTAAAACTAGACCAACAGTGCTATCATTGTTTTTTCTATATGGCAAGACTGATCTCAATAGTTGGTTACCTAACTAAGCCAACCCTCAGGACTCCCTCTATAATCATTGGATAAAGAGGAATTTCCAGAGGTGATCCATTCCTGCTTGCAGTATGATGGAATATGCCTCTCTCAGTTGATACGGATGAAGCCTAGGTGACCAGCTTACATTAAATCCCTAACCTGCAGGTGGAATTCATCACTTCTAAGTCAGAAGTGACAAATTACATCCAAAAGGGACAGTAAAAAAATTCCTTAAGCTATGAGCTGCTCTGCAACAGGCTTCAGCAACAGCAAACATTCCCATAATTAAGAGATGAGAGTTCACTTTTCAGTCAAAAAGGTGAGGAGGTATCTTATTCTAGTCTTCAGCTTCTTCTTTGGTTTGGTACCAGCACAGTGGTGACGGGAGGCCCTTCTTGGTACATCATCTATCCGCTGACAACTATGGGCAAGCAGAAATTATACCAAAGTACCAAGGCCCTACCATTCTTCAGAGGATCTTCTATGGATCAACACCTTAATAGTCTATCCCTAATCTCTTGGATCCAAGAATGCCTTTCATTCTTTTTTTTTTTTTTTTTACAAATTATTCTACATCTTTCTCATTCTTCTGGAATCCTGTTTTCAATAGTAAAGATCCCTCAGCTTCTATTAGTTACATAAAGAAATACAGAATCAGTATCCACACATTCAGCTATTCCTTTCCACTGCAGGATTTGCAATCACATTACATTCTATCCTAGACTGCATGGCTAGAGAAGCATTTCTTAAATGCCTTACATAGCCCCAAGAATTGCTCAAGGATGATGATTCTAACATGTAAGTTTGCAGGAATAAATCTCTGAGAATTTATTTTTGTGCCTTCAAAACTCCAGGTGGCATTTCCCAAACCATAGAATAGAATTAGAGAATTCTACCGTTTGGGTTGGAAGGGACCTTAAAGATCATCTAGCTCCAACCATGGCAGGGATGCCACCCACTAGATCAGATTGCTTAGGCCCCATCCAGCCTGGCCTTGAACACTTCCAGGGAACCATCCAAAGACCAAAAGGCATGAGGCACCAGGATGCCTCGGAAAAGCTGTATTTCTCTTCTGCATAGAGAGCAGACACTTTTTTCACTGTTGCTGGGGCCTGCTACAGAAAATCATGCTGTGCTTCTCCTGGAAACTTCGCTTTTGACTTCATGTTACCATATGTAGATGATTCAAATATAGACATCTTCACCTGAATGAGTCACTGCAGGCACCTTTTAGAGTCAGTGGGGAAAAAAGGTTCTTTGAGTGTGATTCATCCCATCTTAATTTAGATGCCTATGACCAGCTGGATGAATTGCATCCTCAGAGGATTCATTTCCCTCCACTGAGTGAAAAAGGAATTTGAGTGATCAGCTCAGGTGGAGATATCATTCTTCTGGACATCTAAATCCTCATAAGATTAACCTCTTCCCTCTCTTCCTTCTCTTCCATAGTATAAGAGGTTTTCATGCAAAGAAATACCACACACTTAATTAATTTAAAGCGCAGATTAGAGTTACCAGAAAGCCCTGACTCTCCCCACCTTGTGACTCCAGTGCAGGTACAGCTGCTGACCTTCTGCAAGCAAACACATCGCGAGGACCTGGGAAATCAAGAAGAAATTGTATGCATCCTGGGGGAAGATGATGACGTGTGTTCAGTGAGGTACTTCTGGAGTTATTTTTGCATTGGGAAGTTACTTTACACTAGGTCTTCCTGCACAATGTCAAAGCTGTTTGCAGGACAGGTGCATGCAGAGAAATGTTTATTGCTACAGAAAAAAAGCTTCTGAAATGGTTAAGCATGTGTCAAGGCTGCCCTGCAGCATCAAAGACTTTTTCATGGCTAACAAATAATTGGACACTTTGGGGTACTCACTTTCAATGATTTTTCTTTGTGAGTACAGACTACGAAAGAGGAATGATGTCCAGGGTCAACAGCTATTGTATAAACCAGTACAGCACTAACCCTGATTATTTTCTGTGCATTGGTTGTGATTAGAGGTATATCAACCATGAGAGAGAGGTCAGGGAATAAGAAATGCCTCCAAAGCAGCACAAAAATACAGAGCAGACAGCAAACAAGACAATGCTCCCCCAGTAACCAGAGGGAATGCAAGAGACAGGCACATCTCAGATCAGAGAAAATTATCTTGGAGATTAAATTACTCCAGTTTTTGATGGTTGGCATGTTCCTTCCCTCTGATGGGAAGTTGGAGCCCTTGGGGAGGGTTCCTGTAATGCATAGTGCAAACCCCAGCCAAGACAGGGGACAACCCAAGATACCCTGAACACCAAGATGCCAAGGATGAGGTAAGTCAGCCCATGGCTTTGATGGAGTTTCTTCATTGTTCTACATTGTTCCAGACCTAAGCAACCAATGAACTTGGACATGAATTTCACCAGGAGAAGCACTTTGCTACTGTGAAAATGCACAGGTCTGTGTTCAGGAGTCTGAATGCCTGGGGCGAGCTTCCTGACCACTGTAAAGGATAATTTGGGGACCAGTATCACCAGATATCAGGGCTTAAAGAAAACTACCAGTTAGTAGACATCAGTGCTCCACCGAGGAGGATCATTTATGATGCAACTCACTCCAGACCTTAGGATAGTGGGATTGTATGAAAACAGGATGTATAGACTTAGGGGAAGAGGATCTTCTCTCCAGAAATGTAACTGCAAAGGAATGTAAGTTGTTTCCCACCCACCTACAAACACACTCTCTTTCCAGGATCATGC
This sequence comes from Lepidothrix coronata, assembly GCF_001604755.1. Lineage (NCBI taxonomy): Eukaryota > Metazoa > Chordata > Aves > Passeriformes > Pipridae > Lepidothrix > Lepidothrix coronata. The sequence continues at coordinate 290,695 of NW_016690354.1, read as the reverse complement.
TGATTTGAAGGAAGATATAAGTCCAGGCTGGATAGGGCTTCGAGCAACCTGGTGTAATGGAAGGTGTTCCTGCTCATGATAGGGGGGTGGGAACTAGATAATCTTGAAGGTCCCTTCCAACCCAGACCATTTTATGATTCTATGATAAACTCAGCAATGAGTACAGATCAGCCTTTAAGTGATTCCTGACACACTGAGTTCCTTTAATGGAATCCTATACCCAGTATATGATGAGTAACAGTGGGAGCAGTTCGGAGAGAACTGAAATACTGCTAGAGATCTTAAGTTAGCCCTATTTAAATAAGCTATTTCAGGGGGAAAAAAATAAAGAAAAAAGACCCTTTGTTCCTTTTCTGCAAGCAATGTTACACAAAGACCTGGTCCTTGCATACAGTAAAAAGCCAAACAGAATATTCTGAGTTGGAAGGGACCACAAGGATCATCGAAGTCCATATTCTGCCTCCGTATAGGATCACACCAAGAATCACATCATGTGCCTGAGAGCATTGTCCAGACACTTCTTGAACTCAGGGCACTCTCTCTGGCTTGGTGCTGAGACCACTTCCCTGGGGAGCCTGTTCCAGTGCCCAGCCACTCTCTCGGTGAAGAACCTTGCTGACGAATGAGGACATGGAGGCAGGCACTTAAACACTCGCCTCACCTGAAACAGCTGCTCACTCAGATATTCACAAAAGCTGGATTCAGGACCTTACATTCCCTTTTTGGCAAAAATACAGCAACTCAGAACTTGTCTGGTACCTTAGTCTCTGAGGGATGGAAGTTTGAAATCACTTTCTGGATTTCAGTGTCAATTTGAGTTCTCTCAGTCTATGAATGGAGAGGCCACAACACATCTGAGCTCCTATACTTTGTACATTCACAAGTCACCTCCCCACCACCCTTAGAACAAACATGGTTGAACTGCAAAGAGGAAAATGCTATCTGTTGGTGTTTGAAAGTCTGAACAAGAAAAGATTTCTCTTCTCCGCTGAGCATGAACGGTTCTGTAATTAGACCCCTCAGCTTAACCTTTTAGCCCTAACGGGGATGAGAAAATTGTCTTGGGGAGTGAATGAACAATTGAATTAATTAAAATAGATTGTCTGAAAAAATGACAATGATGCATGTGGATGGAGACCATCTCTGTACAGACAGCTAGTGCTAGTTTGTGCAGCATTTTCTTCAGCCACTTGTGGCTAGTGGTCAGAAGCGTATATGCTTCAGAGGTTCACAATAAGGTCATGGAAGCAGGCATCCAGGCTGCAGTTGGGTGCCATCATTAAGAAAAAGGTATGGTGTTTACAAACAAAACCAGACCAGCCACTGGTTGCTATAAAATCTTTCTGCTCCAACAAAGGCATCAGGGTGCTCAGTTTTCAGATATGACAGGCCGCTCATGCAAAACACCACAGGAAAATATTGCCTAGGTGAAGGTCTCCAGTCCCTCCTGCAACAAGTGTGGGGATAGTCTCCATCCAACACTGTTCAACCAGAACCTGGAATATAATTCATTGTGGCAGAAACCTATTTGAAACATATTAGAGCAATCCAGCTATCGTATAGTGCCCACACTGACAGATTTATTTAGAAGTAGAAGGGCTGAGTTACACTTGCTAGCCTGTGAGGTTCCCAGTGTTTTGCTGGGTGGTCCATCAAAGCCTTCAGTGAAGGGAAAGCTCTGCAAACAGTGGTGGAGGGGTGGATTCCTGGTAGAGTCCTTCTCTGAAAGAGCCCTGCTGCAACGAGCATTGTCCAGCCACAGCTGCTACAATACCCTTCATGCTTTGAGATAGTGGGAGCATAAGTTATGGCAGCGATAACTTTCCTCGCTTCCCTTTCCTTCAAGACCTAATCCTATTCAAGGAACAGCCTCATGCCTCCCAATACCACCACTCGACATAGATGTATGCAGCAGTCTTGCCACATAAGACACAGTGGCACGGTGATGCAATCGATCAGGGCAAGTGCCCTTAGAAACACCAAACAGCTTTGGCTGGGTCACTTAACAGCTTCGCGAAATCAAGGAGAAAATGGAACTTCACTGCAGAGGCTGTGCTCAGAGCAGAGGAACATCTTCAAGTGTTTCTCCTGTTGTCTGATACCATCCAGACTATTTGTATTCTTTCAGGTTTATCCATGCTCACCCTTCTGAGGAAGGCAAATGTTGTTAGCCTCATTAGACAGAACTGAGAGGCTTGAGGAGAGAAGGTGGATGTATCTACAAAATAAAGAGTGAGACCAGGACTGACACTAGTTTCACTTCATAACTTCCATCTTCCTTTCTGACTTTACTTTGCCAATCACCTGCCCTGACAGTTTGCGGTCATCACATTGACCCTGACAAAGACATGAAACTCCTCTAAGAAAGTCCACTGCTCAGACATTGGCCATTGTTTGGACCCAGACAGAACATGACCAGGCTGACACACCAGCCCCAGAGGTCTTCAGGCTACTCAAGCCCAGGAAATCACGTGAAGCCAGTTTCTAGTATGTGCTATGGGGGGTTGGTATGATCCAGAGGTTGACTCCAGATCCACAACCTGCTGAGGCACAATCTCAGATGCATCTCTGTGACATGATCATCTCTGGCAAAGCTCTGAGTTGCCCTAAGTAGCATTGTAACCATCAAACCACCTACACTATTCCATGGCCACTGGAAAAGCAGGTACGCTTTCCTAAATAATAATCCCTGAGCCCTAGAGCCACCAGAGTGTTACAAAATCCTTGTAAGGAATTGTTCTTGTTTATCCTGCTCAGAGCTCAGTTAGTCCACATCTTTTGTGATGTTATTGATTGCTGTGGGCATGCCCAAGCAGCTGTCCTATTTATCACTTTGGGGGGTTATTGCTAGAACTAGAATAAAACCACTATTTACTTGTACATCAGTAGGGACAAAGAACACCAGAAACCATTTGTGTTAGGCACTGCATGGACAAAGTCAAAAGACATTCCCTGTCATGAGCAATTTACAGACTGACTATATGATGACACATCAGGGAATGGGTAAGAACAGCGGGAATGGATGATAAAAGGTGGTTGTCTTGGTCACAGAGGTGAGACAAAGCCATAACCTCACTCTCAGCACCTGGCATTTCAAAATGAAAGTTGGAGCAGGCATGAGACTGAATGTGGACTCCAATGTCTGGAGTTAAAGTGATTTCTTACCCTATAGCTCTGGATGCAGAAGGCAGAAACACAGGTGCAGATCTGTCTTTATTTGGGAGATTCCTTATGAGGGAAAGGACAAAGGAAAGGGATGAGTAGGTAGAAATTTTAGGGAAAGTTTGGGTTTGATATGTTTTCAGTAAACAAAGCAGACAGCAGATTAGAACTGAAGAGAAAATTTAACAGGATTTGGAAAAGTGAAGATTTCAGGAACCTCTTTCAGCATAAACTTCAGCAGCATTTTTCTGACCATGTCTGTAGTCTCTACCTGGAGAAAACCCTCCAGCAAAGCAGAGTGAGTCAAGGTAGGTTCAGTGATAACATTCTTTTTCCTCTAAAGAACCCTTTTTCCCAGGATTAGAAGAATAACTCAGCTGTGATGACGTATCACCACCGCTACATGACTCAGAGCCCCATACTTCCCTGCTGCCAAAGCAACAATTTTTAGCTTCCCCTAAATCTAAATCCAGCCACTGCTGGCTCAGCTTTCCTTGTGTTCAAGGAGAGATTGGACACATTTATCAAAGGCAAATCATCAAAAGAAGTCTCAGAAACTATATCTGGCTCAGAGACCCCTGAGCTAAAACTGGTCATCTGCAGGTGGATATGGGGAGAAAGTACCATAAACAATCATTGTGTTCCAAATCTTCCCCAGGCATCCACTGTCTCAGGATCATATGGTGGGCTAGACTGAGCTTTGGTCTGTTTACTTTTTAGGACTACAAGTCAAGGTCAGCTTACAACAAGCACTACTTACCAGTAACAGTGAGATGTATGTGAACAAGATTGAAGCCACTATAAGGATGACAAGAGACCAGAGAAACCAGAAGCCCAGATTCCCATAGTTATACCTAGAAAGGAATAAAATATTGTAATAATGTTTGTGGTTAGCATATGGACTGGAGGAGACTGACAGCCCTGTTCCTTGAAATTCTGAAATTTTCAAAGCAATGAAACAAAGAAAGAGGGAGGGATAACCTACCACATAACATGCAAAAGTGATTCAGAGCCTCCTTCCCAAAATTCCTGATTGCATTAACCACCAGACTAGTACGCCTTATTACACCTTTCCTTACCATAATATTTGAGCAGCTTTAATTTAGTTTTAGAGGCCAGATTTGCATAACTGTTGCCTCCGTAATACAGAAGGAAAGGACATGCATAAATCTCTGATGATTATTTCTTAATTTTGAGTCTGGGAACATGGAATTCTCTTCCAGCAAGCTAGCTGGTGCAATGCCTCAAATTCCAGCCATTACATTTCTTCAGGTGGAATGAGGGGGCAGGAGAGAAAGGGACTCAGAGAAGGAAAGAGTCATTTAGTCTCTTTCACTCACAATTTTTGGGATGATGATTCTCCCCTTTCTTCCAAATTCACACTTACACCTAAAAATTGTAGCCAAGCAAAAGGCAGACCCTCAGCACCTCTGAAGTCTCTGGACATTCAATTTGGATGCTGTGACCAAGAGTTTAAAATGCCAGACCTTTGCTTCATGGCTAAAGTGCCCTGTTGCAGCACAGATGCTGGGGAGGGTGCTCATCCCTTCCCAGTCATCCTGGTAACCTGCCCAAGGGGTGGGAGAGGAGGAAAAGAGGTACTTACCAGTCAAAGTTGTTGTAGTCATTTTTCCCTTCACCCCACGTGTATAGAAAGATCAGAGAACAGCAGAAAGCTCCAATGAGCAATGGGAAAAACAGGCATTCCCGCTGGAGAGGGAGAGGAAGGACAAGTGGTCAGAGCCTTGGCTACCCCAAAGCAATCAAAGAAAATGGTAGGTACTTTTAGGCTGTCCCTAAAATATGTGGCTTGGTGTTAGAATTCTAACTGAAGTAAATATAGAGAGGAATTCCCTCCCTGTCCCTTGTGACCAGGGGAATGTCCTCAAAAGTGTACTCAGAGGCACTTGTTTTCAGGGAAAACTCATAACTTCCCAAATGAACAGGATTTTAATTGTACTGCACAGCAGTTGTCTTTGCAATTCTTACTGCACACTCACCCCTAATGTTACTTCTTTAAATTGATTCCATGGCTCTGAGATGTTTCACTAGACAGGAGGGTTTGGTGCAAAGTCCTTCCCTGCCACCACACATTTGGTAGCTGCATGGTGGCACATATAAAACAAGCTTGCCACGGAAACACAGCAATTCATGAAGCACTTAGTACAAAATCTAACAGCCTGACAGATCTCAGTGGGCTCCAAATGATGTTGGGCTGGGATTGCATGACATCAACCCTTGTCTGCTTGGACTGCCTTGGCCCTTTACAGAAATCCATGTCTGTACTGGTTATGAGCTAATTTACCATCTTGCAGCAACACTTCCCGGGCTCGGTCCTTTGGCGCTGGTACCGCTTCCACCGGCAGCTGTAGAACCCAGCCAGGCAGGAGATGAAGGGCTGGTGCTCATACCTCTGCAGCAAGCGCCGACGTACCACCTTCAGCTTCCCAAACTTAAGCTTTTTGAAGCTGGTGGAACTGGCCTCCATCTGAGGTGCTATCTCATCTTCCTCCTGAAACAAGACCACAAGTTTTACAGGGAGACTGTAGCCCCCCTTTCCTGTTGGGTAACCTTTCCATATCAGAAAACAGGGAGGAAGTTTTCCCAAGAGGATGCTGAGACCAGCAGGAAACAATGCTGAGGACGCCCCACCTAATTTTATATACCAAACTGAGATGCCTAACAGAGAAGGACAGACATTGCAAATCCCCTCAGTAGTCACTGGTGCTCCTGGTTATAACCTACATGCTCTGAATCACCCCTGAGGAAACCTCTGCCTCCTTTTGGCTATACAGGGAGCTCTGGGAAATGAATTCATTAACTTAAGCACTCCATGCAGACTTTAAAATTATGTCAGAGGAACCTGAGCCTAGGCTTAGCCATGGGAATTATTCAACATCACTGTGACCTGTTTGAAACATGCCATCAATTTAACTACCTCATATAGAAAAGGCACTAAAATCCCCTCGGGTACACAGCTCTCTTATCCTGGCAAAACTGCAACACTGCAGAGACTGATCCCTTAAGAAAAAATTATTTCCTAGGTGAAATAACTTTACCTGGCACAGGTATTTAAGGATAGAAAGACTAGCTGTAAAGATATACATGTGGGAGATCTACTCATAATCATAATTTTAAGCAAAGAACTTGGTGGTAAATAGCAACCAATGCAGTTACAGTGAAGCAAATAGCACATAGTGCCAGGGAAGAGTGTTTCACCCAGCAGGGCACTATCAAAACTGCAAGGAAAGATTTAGAAAAAAAGTCTTGTGTGGACATGCAAAGAAGTTCAATTATACAGTTCTTTAGAGTACAAAGTCAGTCAGAGATGTTTTTCTGTGGCATTAATAAGTGCCATCACATCCTTGAGTCCATACCAACCATGTTCAAATCCAGGCACATCTGCTGCGAAGTCCCAGCTTACGACTCCAAATTTCTGTGATTTTTCTGATGTAATAATAAGAAGAAGAATGAACAGTATGCTGCACTATACACATGGATGAAATGCACACATAAAGTGTTTGCAAATAACTCAGATCCCAGTGTGTCTCTGCAGAAATCAGTGGACAAATCCTTGCAGAATGACATATCTAAAAAACTGACCCATTTGCAGAAGGCATGAATAAATCAGAGACACGGAACACAAGTTAAAACAGAAACAACGCACCCCTGGTACTCCTTCCAAATGCTCTAGCCTACTGGTAGCTGGAGTGCAAGGAGAGAGGATAGAAATGAAACAAAAAGGTGTTTCAGTTTGGACCACTACTAATTAAGCAGTGTTAAGTGTGCCATGTCCTGAATGCCTTCCTCAGATAGACGTGTCTGCCCATCCAGGACAGTCAGGGGGAATCACACACTCTTGGATATGATGGGGTCAAGCCATCCCTAGAAACTCAGCAGTACCAGATCCTGGCACCAGTAGATCACCACTTCGTAAAAAATTGATCTCATGTAGCAAGATGGTGATCCTGCTCTTGAATTCCCAGAGCACAGCTGGGGGGGTATGGGCATCATGCCACCTGTGAGTGATGCAGGTGACAGCTGATCCAGCTGGTTTCATCAGCTGGCCTAAAGTGCACCTGGCATAAACCCAGCAATTACCAAGTTACAACAGCCACATCTTCTGAATATATTTGAACCTTCAGAGCTCTTACCAGAAGGTTGTCACATGCCATGGGGTTGCAGTATTTGTAACCTCCTATAAGGATCCCTAAAAACATGAGTTCCCCTATCATTGAAACACAGCATCCACTCTCACTCAGCTCTTTTTCTTCAGCAATAGGAACTCAGAACACTAGACCAAAGCATTAGTTTTGCTGTCAGAGGGCCATGAGGTTTGTTACTCGCATTCCTGGGTGTGGGTACAGGGCTCACACATCAATATTTATCTATGAGCACACAGGGTTTGACAGGAAAAGAGATTATGGAGATCCTTGCCCACATCATCTGTCTGGCTGCAGCAGCATGTCAGGTATTAAATCTAGGTATTAGTATATCCCTCATAAAATCACCAGTGATTGAGATCCCACCATCCCTCAAGACAGGCTAAACTAGTCCTAACTAGCTTCTCTATTAAAAGCTGAGGGTTTTTTTCCCAGTATATGGTCTCTTGTAGTACAATCTAAGGATGTTATTTCGTGTCCTGTTTATGTTGGATATAGCAAACGGCTTAAACTTTTCCTCTGTTACATATTTCGTGTATTCACATGTCGATGCCTCTCCTTAAACCTTCTCTAGCCTGAACAATCCCAGCTTTTCTAGTGTTTCCTTGTAGTTCATGTTTCTTCCTCCCCAGACAGTCACCTGCTATTTGGGATTTCCCTTGCACTTCCCATGGGTTTTGGTACATGGTAGCCATAACAGGATGTGGTGAACCCACAGTCTCTCCAGGACAGACCTGTTTACCTATAGCACAGGCTACTCGATACATGCAGCATCCAGTTTCTCTCATGTATCAAACATCATCTGGCCTTGATCTTCTGAATGCTTAAATAATTCACCCTGGATTCTACCCCAGAAGCAAAGAAAAGGTGTTTTCAGTTTCATCATAGAATCACAAAATGGTTTGGGTTGGAAAGGACCTTAAAGATCGTCTAGTTCCAACCTTCCTGCCATGGACAGGGACACCTTCCACTAGACCAGATTGCTCAAAGCTCCATCCAACCTGGTCTCAAACCCTTCCAGGGATGGGGGAGACACAGCTTCACTGGGCAACATCAGAACATCATTTACGCATCAAACTACTTATAACATCATGATAATTAGAATTTAATGAACTCCTGCCTTAGTTTTTCCAAACAAGTCCCCTTTCCAACTCCAGGGGTTGTTGGGGAAGGGACCCTTCATCGTAGAGGAGGCTGGGGAAAGAGGGAGAGACGAACACAACCTCCTGTCCACAACCCCCTCCACCAACCCCTGGCTCTCCCAAAAACATCAGGCTGGCCAAAGAAGAGCAAAACACCTTTCTGTCTGGCATCCCCTGAACCCCCATTGGCTCTGTTGTCCAAGCAGTATCACTATGGCAGTAAGACTTTTCAGTATCAAGAGACTGAAAGGTTGTAACTTGCCCTCTGCTTTGGGCTTTCCCTTCTGCTGGCACAGCATCCCTCTGTCCCTCTTCTCCGGCCCTGCCCTTTCTTCTCTGCCAGAGACCTTTTCCCTGCTCTCCCAGTCCCCAGCAGACAGAGCTACTTCACCCAGCTGCTCCTCTGAAGTCTGCAAAGGGCCAAAGCACCCCACAAAGGCAATAAACCTGTGCAGGCCGGATAAATGTGCTGAAGCCAATGGTATGATGTTTAACAAGACCAAGTGCCAGGTCCTGCACTTTGGCCACAACAACCCCATGCAGCGCTACAGGCTGGGGACAGAGTGGCTGTAGAGCAGCCAGACAGAAAGGGACCTGGGAGTTTGGATTGACAGGAAGCTGAACATGAACCAGCAGTGTGCCCAGGTGGCCAAGAAGGCCAATGACATCCTGGCCTGGATCAGGAACAGTGTGGCAGCAGGACCAGGGAAGTGATTCTTCCCCTGTACTCAGCTCTGGTGAGGACACACCTCAAGTACTGTGTCCAGTTCTGGGCCCCTCAGTTCAGGAAGGATATTCAGGTGCTGGAGCAAGTCCAAGGAAGGGCTATGAGGCTGGTGAAGGAACTGGAGTACAAGACCTATGAGGAGAGGTTGATGGAGCTGAGGCTGTTTAGCCTGGAGAAAAGGGGGCTCAGGGGAGACCTAATCACTCTCTACAACTACCCAAAAGGAGAGTGTAGTGAGGTGGGGGTTGGTCTTTTCTCCCAGGTAACCAGCAGTAGGACAAGAGGGCACAGTGTTAAGCTGTGCCAGAGAAGGTTTAGGTTAGACATTAGGAAGAAATTCTTTACAGAGAGAGTGATCAGACATTGGAATGGGCTGCCTGGAGAGGTGGTGAATTCACTGTCCTGGAGGTATTTAAGAAGAGACTGCATGTGGCACTGAGTGCCATGGTCTAGTAGACGAGGTGGTGTTAGGTCAAAGGTTGGACTTGATGATCTCAGAGATCTTTTCCAGCCTAGTTGATTTTGTGATTCTGTGTGACTAGGGAATGAGAGCTACTGTGGCTGAAGTTGTCCCCTGTTCAAAAGAGAAATGGCTATGCATAAAAGACCTTGCAGTGACCTGCAAAGTGCATTCAAAAGTACAACCAGAAACCAGTGAGAGACCACTAAACACATTATACCACATCTACTGGGATCAGTGAGCTCTAATCCAAAGAAGAAATCACCCTTCCAAGCCCCAGATCATGACTTGATCTGAGGCTTCTCCTGCTCCCTCTGGGCATACAGAGGGCTCATCTAGCAAATGGGAGCCTTTGAGCCACTCTGCCCCATAGCTTTGGAGACTGCTGGGTCTCTTCTGAGGAACAAAGCACAAGACATGCTCAAGGCACTAGACAAAAGGTGATGCTTGTGTGGAGATGCAAAGAAAAGAGTTGACAGGGATTGGGAAGACCAGGGACAACTCATAAAATATTTTGGCTGCTTTACTCTGAAGGCAGTGACTCCTAAGAAGAGCTCATCTTCCTCTGCAGCTCTGCGAGATTCATATGTCTGTGATGCATTTACACTGAGCTGTTGCTGGTATCAGCAAACAGTCCAGTGGCAACTCCAAGAGAAGTCCAGGAGAAATATGGCAAGTCCCATGTAAGAATGAGGAAGACAAAGACAGACACAAGGACAGTCAGAAAGGTGCTTCTCAGCTTAAAATCTATTCAGCAAACTTGAATCCATTCACTGGGAAAGCCATGGGAGCAAAGAGCAAGCAGGAAAACATGCATCAGTAGGGCACCGAAGTTTACGACTCCTTCACAAGTGAGCCATGAAAGCATTAACACATGTTTTTCTGCTCCATAAACCCCAGGAACCTCAGGTTTTTCCCTGGCAAACAGAGACTTTGTTTGCTTGCAGATAAGAGTCCCCATAATCGCAGGCAGTCAGACAGAGCTGCTCCTTTCCCACTGCTTCACAGAGAGTGATGAAAAACATGGGGAATAGCCAAGGGGGAAGACAGAGGAAGGAGAAGGAGAGAAAAATCAGGAAACATATTCAGCCACACAACCTGAACGCTGAAAGCACTGCAGAGAGGAGCTTGCTTGAGAGGCCAGTGCATGAGCAAGGATTAAAATCTCGTGTCTTTTTGGGTGCTCTAGGGCTGGAGCATTCATCTTTCAAGGGACAAACAGCTACAGCAGCCAAATTTGCATTGGCCTATAGCTTTTTCCCTTGGGTCTTTCAAGTATTTCTTTCCTTTCCCCGGCATCTACCCAGGTTTCTCCCACACAACCATCTTACAACGCAGGAAGAAGTTGTAAGACACGCTCGACGAGGTGGCAGCAGCGGCGACCGAGGTACGTCCGGGGATGAGGGTCAGGTCAGGCTGCACGGGGGAGTTCCCGAGCTCAGGGACACCCGAGCAGCAGCAGCGCAGAGCCTCGGCAGGGCCGGGAAGTTCACGGCAGCCGATCGGGCGAGGAGCGGGCGGGGCCGGGAGCGCCGCGGCGGTTTTAAACCGCTGCCGGGAGCGCGAGGGACCCGGGGCAGCGAGCGGGGGCTGCGCGGGGGATGCGCGGGGGATGCGCGGGGGATGCGCAGGGGATGCGCGGGGGATGCGCAGGGGATGCGCAGGGGATGCGCGGGGATGCGCGGGGGATGCGCGGGGAGTGCAGTTTGCTCCAGGGTTCGTGCGGCGATTTGCGCGGGGGGGTGGCGGGGAGGGAGTTGCGCGGGCGGGGAGCTGAGGCGCTGCAGCGCAGGCAGCTGGTTCAGCCTCAGAACTCATGTATAAATGTGGGCAGGGAGGGTGCAAAGAGGATGGATCCAGGCTCTTCTTGGTGGAGCAATAGGCAGCCGGCAGAAACCGATGCACAGGAAGCTTCACGAATATGAGGAAAAACTTCTTTACCGTGCGGGTGACCATGCACCAGAACAGACTGTCCAGGTAAGTTGTGGAGTCTCCCTCACTGGAGATATTCAAAAGCCATTTGGATGATATTCCGTGCAATGTGCTCTAGGATGACCTTGCTTGAGCAGGGAGGTTGGACCAGATGACCCACTGTGGTCTCATCCAACGTTACCCATTCTGTGATTCTGGATGCAGGCTCTTTCCAGATATTACAAACACATTTTGCAGTCCACTGCAAGAACAGAGTTGGGGGAAAAAAATTTACATAGGTGACAGGAGTCATGTGAGGGACATGGAGATGGTAATTTCACCTGCACCATGCACCTGCATGGCCAGCATGTCCTAAGAATCTTGATGGTGTAGGAAAGCAGGAGAAAGGAGTGATGCCCACTTTGCCCATGCCATTATTTCCAAGGGATTTGGAGAGAAAGCGAACCCCATGCTAGGGAGATTCCTTGAGCCTAAGCTGAGCCTCTCCAGCATCTGCAGCTCCTTAGCCTGGAAATTTCTTGTGCCATCCCACCACTCTCTAGAGCATCATTTCCTGTCCTTTCCCCTGGGACTCTTCCACAGCACCACACCAACAGAAGCAAAGGAATAAAAACAACCTCCTGGCAAGCTGCTGGTTGATCACAATCACCATGAGCTGCACACACATCTTGCCACTAGCCAAAAAAGATCAGCAAAGACCATCTCCTAAACCTGCATTTCTACCTTACAGAGTCTGCCCAAGGCTCTGGATCCCACTCCAGGATCCCTTTTATTTGACTATCATCTGCCTTCAGTTTCTCTTCAGGAAATTAATGAGATTTAACATAGGAAATGAAAAAGGATCAAATAAAGTAGAGATAGTCATAATCTCTGATAGAAGATATACCCTATATCTTTTATCCTGCAGATGATAATTATAATTTATCACTAAGGCTTTCAACAGTTTCTTTATAAGCCCTAATTATACCTTACTTCTCTGTGGAATCCCAGGGGGTACGTACAGCCTGGGACAAACGTGTGCAAAGCATGTCTCATGCACTGTTAAGCTGTTGGCTTGAGATGGAGAACACAGCCATTAGCAAAAAAACCAACAGGGCTTAACATGGGAAACAATGAACAGCAGTAGGTGTAGGAGGCGTTAACAAGAAATAACGGCTCCATTTTTTGCACTACACCTCTAACACGTAGTGGCTGTGGTTTCTAAAGATATGGAGGGGTTTCCACCAAGGTTCATGTCCTGTGTTTTGGAACATCCCACCACACTTTGAACAGACACAAATGATCAAGCCCTTTTCAAACAAATACTGCCAAAATCCTGCATCTATTAAAGTTGCGCAGGGACTTATTCCCATCACAGAGGACACGCAGCAGGAGCTGTGCTGGAAATAGGTGGTGTGTCCTGCTCAGTCATAGGTTTAGATTAGATATTAGGAAGAAATTCTTTCCTGTGAGGGTGGTGAAGCACTGGCACAGGTTGCCCAGAGAAGCTGTGGATGCCCCATTCCTGGAAGGGTTCAAGGCCAGGTTAGATGAGGCTTTGAGCAACCTGGTGTTCCAATCCACTTAGATGCAGAGGGGAACTAGGTTCTAAAACATTCCCATATTTGAGATTAAGGCACAAATGAGACCAGATGCTGGATCCCAAAATGATAATTCAACTTTTTGTAACACAAAAGAGCAGAGACAAAAAAGGAATATAGAAAAGTGGGGAAACCTAAGGGTAACTGTTAAAAGCACAGGGCAGGAGTTACCACCACCATGAAATGCTGCTGGCTTGCAAGCTGGTAGATCTCTCTCTGCTGGGCCTCTTCCCTTGTCGCCTTGTATCCTCCAAGGAATGAGCTGAACCGGCAGGGTAACAGAGTGGCAGCAGCTCCCGCAGCAATCCTCAAACAACCCCCCCAGCAGTCCCCAGGCACGGCCCTAAATACCCTCCTCGTGGTAGCCCCTGGGTGCCCACTGCTCAGTTCACCAGTATCCCAGCAAAGCTCGCCTGGTACCAAGACGGGCCCTGAGTGTCCATTGGCTGGTTCCCCAGTCTCCAAGTAAGATCTGCCTGGAATATCTTATTTGGGAGAGTAAGTCCTTGCCACCTTTTTTTATTGTAACAACTTTTTATCTTTTTTTTTTTTTTTTGCTAGTCTGCCTGCCTTTGCCTGCTTGCTAGGTGCCTCCTGGAGCTTTTGCAAGTAGCTCGGCTCCTGCAGCAGCCTAGCTGTGGCATCCAGGCTTTTTAACTCCATGCTCGAGACAATGGTGAAGCAGACTCCATCTTGTAATCAGTCCACTACAGCTGGTCTAGTGAAAGGTGTCCCTGCCCATATCAGGGGGGTTGGAACTCGATGGTCTTAAGGTTCCTTCCAACTTAAACCATTCTATGATTCTGGGTTTGGCGCATGTTTGTACCCAATGTCCAGTCCCCAGGGATGGCTCATTATCCACAACTACTTGCAGAAACCTTGTTTAATCATACTCATCATCATTATAAATCACAGCTGGTTTTCTTCATCTTCAAAGCACTTTGCAGAATACATTAACAAATGTGTGCCCAGGAAATTACTGGCCAAGCCTCAGAGCGTTTACAATGCGTTTTATACAAATGCTTTCAGCTTCATCTGGAAACAGTCAAAGGGAAATAATTGTGTTTGTAAAAGGGTCTCACGGTGCTACAATAGGAGCCTGCAAGGAGCAAAATGAGTGTTTTGAATAAAGCTGAATAGTCGCTTTAAAAAAAATAAGGAAGAAAAAGAAGAGGTGGAGAAAGATTTTTTTTCACAAATGCCGTGTCTTTGGCTGGACTCAGGCATATTCTGATCCAGGTGTTCTTGGGTCCATAGGCACTTTCCCAGCATTGCAGAAATGAGCATGACACACAGGTATCTTTGGCCCTGCTGGTGCCAGACCCCTCAGCAGAGTCTTCCCTAGTTTTGACCCTGAGGTCCTTCATATACTTCATATATAACACATTAGCTTGGGTTATAGGACCTGTTATCTCAGTGGTGGGTACCCCTCCAGTAAGGAGAGAGCCTTTTGGGGAAGCTGGCATCCTTCCCCTGGGCAGTACAGGTAGGCAGAGGCAGAAATTAGCCCTAAAAAGGATCAGGAACGGTGACCTTCCATCTGTGACCACAAACAGACCTTCCATCACCCAGCCAGATGTTGATCCCAGATGGCCTCAGTGAGATATCCGTGCCTTGGTCTCACCTTCCTACACAAAGAGGGAATTAGGAGCATCGGTGAGCTCATACCTCCAGGTCAAGCCTGAAAACAGAGACTCAACGTGACGAGTTTGGGGTGCAATGCTGCTCCCCGCACTTCAGCGTGGTCAACAGGAGAAGGGGAGAGCTTTTTTCTCACCGTGCTCATGGCTGTGCAATGTCATCAGCAGCAAGCCGTGCAGTTGCGCTCAGCCCCGGGCTTTGCCCCTGGGTGGCCCGCAGCTTTCTAAGAAGTCGCTCTCCCACCATTGAAAAGCCACTGTGGGGAGGCAAAAAGTGCTTCCACGCCTCAAAGCCTGCCTGGGGAGGGGAGGAGGAGGAATAAATCCCTTGGAAAAAAAAATAAAAAGAGCTCAGAAAGGAGGGAAATATTTCTTTGAAGATAAATCCTACTTTGTGCATTTCAGCATGCCCTGGCTTGGGTCCCTCTCTGCTCCTGGGAATGCCTAAGCAGCTCTTTGTGCCCTGCTGTTAAGCAGAGACGAGGAGATTGGGACACAGCGTGGGGGACCCCCTCTGGCCCCATAGCCCCACCAAGGACTGCACACCACCACAAGCATCATATCTGAGGGAAGACTTTGCCTCTGAGCCAAGAGGGGGAAAGAAAAGAGGTTTGCGGATCGCATACCTCAGCTCAGCAGCTCTGCAGAGCACTATTCAGCCCGGACAAAGGACAGAGGCCCTGGATGGCCACTGCAATGAAGACACCGGCGCTGGCCCTCCCCCAAGCTGTGGGTGTTAAAGTTCAAGCCTTGGAGCAAAACACCCTGCAAGAAGGAAAAGAAAAGGGAGGAAAGGGTGCTTTCCATGTCACCAGCCAGAAATTTTTCCATTTAGTTGACAGTATCCAAATGCATAAGGGCCAGTCCATTTTTGCACCATAAGAATGTGGTTCTACTGTTCCCAGAGAAAAATCCCTTCCAGCTAATTAAACACTACCATATTTCTAAATAAGCCATGTCAGAAAAGTTTGGAACTCATTTCAGAGCAAAAGGATAGTCTGGCACACAAATCTCCTGACCTAACTCAAACTATGGGCTCAGCAGAGCCATCACCCAGAGCCTCAGTTTCCCAATTTAGATTTGTGCCAACAGTGCAACAAGAGCAGCAGATGAGGATTGTGTGGCACATTTGATTTTCATCCATATGAAACATGGAGTTTGTTTAAGCAAGGCAAGAAGATCAGTGTAGACAACCCATGGGCAGACCCTTGATGGACCGTCTCAGGGCCCAGGTCACATAGCCCAGTCAGATCTGCTGGATCAGCACCCATTAGCCCTCACATCCCAGCATCCTGGAGGACAGGAGTGATTTATTTGGATGCAGAGCTTGGAGTGGGTGTTTTCATTCCTCCTTTGGTCTTCCTAGAAGAGCAGTTAGAATCACGGAATCACTAGGATTGGAATAGGTAGGTCCTCTGACATCACCAAGTCCAACTATTAATCCAGCACTGTCAAGCCTACCACTAAACCATGTCCTCAGGTGTCACAGCTACACAGTTTTTCCAGGTGACTCCATCACCTCCCTAGGCATTCTGTTCCAATGCTTGACCATCCTTTCCATGAGGAATTTCTCCTAATATCTAATCTAAACCTCCCCTGATGCAACTTAAGGCCATTTTCTCTCATTCTGTTACTTAGGAGAAGGGACCCACCCTCACCTGACTACAGTTTCCTTTCAGGTAGTTGTAGAGAGCGTTAAGGTCCCACCTCAGTCTCCTTTTCTCCACGCTAAACATCCACTGCCCCCTCAGCCACTCCTCATCAGACTTGTGCACCACCTCCTTTGTTTTCGAGTGGTCACACTGATTGCCCAGCACAGCCAGCAAAGAGATATGGCACAACTCAGCTCATCCAAGAGCAGATGTCTAAATAGGACAGATGAATTCCCTTATACCACCTCCAAAGTGCCAGGGCAAGAACCCAGCCCACAGCAAAAGGCCATTCATCACTTAAACCCAGCAAGCCCATTTCAGCCCTGCCAGCTCAACTTCAAGGAACTTCTGCACCTTTGCATGGAGAGAAGAAGGGCACAACTGCCAGGGGGTTATCTCCCCCTTTCCTGTGGGTCTATCCCTGCTATCATACAAAGACAGCCACAGAAATTTTGCACATGGGGTGACTTAAAGCAGTCATGGAGACCATGGGCAGTCCCATGGGACTGTAAGACATGTAAGACACCAACAGGCAGTAGTTCCCAACCCCTCAGTGCCTCTTTCTCACAGAAGAGCCAAAAAATAAACCCTCCCACCCTCAAACAGCATTCATGATGAATTGCAGAGGAATAAGGGACATCATCAGCTTTGTAGCAGGTTGCCAACTGGCAGCAGGGAGGGAAGGAAGAGGTCACAACAATAAAGTACTAAGATGAGGGCAGGAAAATCTAGGGAATGGAGAAGGTAAAAGGATTAACATCATTCACCTGCATTTCTTGCAAGAATTGGGTTTTGCTCAACCAAAACATTCTTAAAAGCTTTGCAGGCAAAGAGAGCACTTAAGAGGCACCATGACCCCACAGAACCTCTCTGACAGCTTTAAGGCATGAATCAATTAAAGCAATCATGGAGCAAAGGTTAATCAGTAGCAAGTACATCTTAAGAAATAAGTAGTCTTTTAAAAAGCAACAGCTTTTGCCAATTCCCCCCTCCCCATTTTCTAAAGTGTCTTTCATTTCTCCAGCTCTGGAGACCTTCCAAACTAAGGTCAGTGATTAAGAGCAGCTGCCGAAAGGACCAGACTGGAATGGTGGCGGCAGCCGGGGCTGCGGCAGCAGAGAGGACCGGACCTGTAATTGTCACTGAGGCTCAGTGCTGTACAAATGTCTCGGGGATTGAAAACCATCCAGGGGCTTCCAGCCTAATTGGAGCAGATGGAAGCTGGAGAAACAAGGAATTGCTCACAGTTGCACTGGAGAACAGAGGAAATGAAGCAGGAGAGTAAGGCAAGGACTGACTCTAAAGCATTTCTGCACAAGCAATGAGACTCCAGCCTGAGTGTGTGGGCATAAAGTGATGCTTCGAGCTGCTCCCATCCCGTGCCCTGCTTGCAGATATGTGCTTCTTTCTTCTTGCACCCAACATTGGAGCTGACGTCAAAACGGCCCCCATGTGCAGCAGCCACAACCTCATTCACACATGTACACACACCCCCACCCCACCCTGCCCTATTTCCCTGCCTGCTGCTATTATAGCGCACCACCATCACAGTTAACTTCTTACTCTGTCACCTTTCCATGCAACTGTTGACGAAAGAAAAGAGCTGGTACACTGTGGTGGCCCCAAGAGGCTTCTTTTAGCACCAGACCTACAGAGGATGAGTCCCGGGACAGGGTTTCTCATCTCTCTCTCTTGCTACTGCATTGTGGATTCACATAGATTACAACTGCCCAACCATCAGAAAGGACCCGGGCCAGGAGGATGGAGAGTCAAGCCTGACCCTGAGAGCAGGTTCTCATCATGTCCCATGTTCCCTGGGGACACCACAAAGACTGGCAAGGCAAACAGTGACAGAATAGGACCAATATGAGACCAGGACATGGGTGTATTCATAAAATCAACGAATCACAGAATGGACCTTCAAGTTCAACTGTCCCTGCCCATGGCAGGGAGCCATGGGCAGGGACATCTTCCTGTTCAATCCACTAAATTCCACTGCTTCTTCTTCTTCCCTCCTGTTTTCCTGGAGACGGCAAAAAGTACAGCAAATGCCAATGTCCTGCTGGTGAGGAGAATTACAGGGAACATGACCCACAGACAGCCTCCTTTTACTGGGATTTTATAAAATGCCAAGCCCTCAGCCACCAAAAATGAGCCAGCTGTGGGTCCTCCTTTGAATGCTGCTGGAAAAGCAGTGTCCAGCAAGTAAAGACCAGGATGAGGACAAGGTGATGAATAGATGAGCACCTGCAAGTAGGCTGCTCAGCTCCCTCACACAATGTGTCCGTAGCTGGAGCAGAGGTTGCAATGTGGAGCCAAGACTGTTTACCCTCAGGACTCATCCTGCCATGAAGGCATGGTCCAGACTCCATCACAAATTATGTCTCCATGCTGCTCTACCCAAACCAGCTCCTTTCTTTCCTTTCAGTAAGACCCGGAACCCAAAGGATCTTCCCAACTTTTTATCCTACCTGCTCATCAAAAACATAGCCCAAGACCCCTTTTTGTTGCACGCCACAGGGTGTCTCTGGGGCAGTTCTACAAACCAAAACATAGGAGATCATTCCAAGATGAGGTACAGACCCCTTCCTGCAAAATATCCCGAGACATGGAATCAGGTTTGGACTGAAGCCAGGCTATTGCTGCACATGTGCATGGTGTTGCAGTCTACAGGGAATAACCACCCCAGAGCTTCCTGCAGCCTCCCGTCCCCCATGCAAAGCCACCAAGCTGGGGCTGTGCCACTGAGCAGGATCTGCTCCAGAGTGGAGCACATGTGTCTCAGCTGATGGGTGGTAACTCAGAAAGGTTTGCCAGAAGGAGGGCTTCTGGCCTTCCACACTGCAAGGAAACGAAGAGCACACTGTCAAACTGCCACAGGCTTCTAAAAAAAACCAAAAAACAAAACCAAACAAAACAAAAAATCTGAAACAACTTTCTCTTTCTTCTTTATTTTGGCTGATACTTTATCACACTAAGCAAAGCTGCACAGTAACAACTTTCACAGAGGTACCTTTTGAGATGTAGGCAGTCTCACAACAAGCTACAATCACCAAATTTAAAAAACTATATTTTCATTACAAGTGATATATAAAGCTCAAAAGACACCATTTGGTCACCTCCTTGGTCCAGTGTCATGGAATAAGGAAGTCACAAAACTGGTCGTGAGAACAAGCTTTGTGTTTGTACTCTCTGCAAGGATTTCAAATTGCCCTGAAAATCTTGCACACCTTTTAAACATTTCAATAGCAAAGTTAGAAAAGAAGCAACAGCTTTGGCTCCCTTCACATTCAGAACATTTTTTAATTAAAATCCAGCTGGTGTCATGGTACATTATGCCTTTTTTTGTTGTTAAATGCAGCTTAAAAGCCCTGAGAAGCTGTAGGAAATTATTTCTGGTCTCTCTTGTCCTTCTACCTGGTGTCACCTCTTAGGATTTATCAGGGGATAAGTCCTGAGACGTGCTACATTGTGAGGTCAAGATTCCCAAAGAAAGTGTAGAAGTGAAGAGAAGGTCATGTGCACTAGTGGGTGGACCTCCAGCTAATCAAAGTTTGGACTTCGCAACTCAAAGTTGGCCCAGTGCCGGTCCCCAGGTTCATATCAGCTGAGTGCCTGATCCTGAATTAAAATTCACTCTTTCCTAGAAGTGAAAATTCCCCTGTTTCATTGCTAACTGTGGTTACACCTACAGATAATGTGGAAGCATTTGGACAACAACAGCATACTAAAGCCAGGGCCAAATCCTGCTTTCAGGTGCGAACCGAACTGCTCTCCAAACAGTTGCCCATCACAACTCTCAGCGTGATGTGCAGCGGCGGGGCAGATGGTGGACCACAGTGTTGCTTCCAGCCTTTCTAACCAGGTCCTGATTATTTACAGCTGTTCCCAGATGTTACCCTTTCACGGGTTATTTGTTATCGAGTCAACCTCCCCGTTCACACGCTAGGCGAGTTCAGAGGAAGAAAGAGAGAGGCTCCTTTCTCCCTTTTACTATGGAAACAGCCCTTTATCCCAAGAATTGCAAATGCTCAGCCGACATTTCCCTTCTCACTGCCCCGGCTACAGCGACCCCACCAGCCACCCACCGCTCACGGCTCATCCCAGCTCCCGTTTCTCCTCTTAACAGGTCACAGCCAACTTATCCAGCACGGACCCCAAGTGAAGCAGAACTGCCGAGCACCTTCTCCTCCGCAGCAAAACACCAGAAACCTCCCTGCTCACAAATCACCCCCTTCCCTCCCTTTTTGTTACCGTTTCTCCCTATTCTCCAGCTCCCTGTGCTTTGTTTCTCACTGCAACCCAGGCGAGAGCCGGATCAATCACCCGCTGCCACATCCCAACAAACACACTCAAAAGTCCAAAGATAACAAAGGAAAAGTGATAGAAATCCCTCCACCTCGGTGATAACTTTCAAGGCAAGCAGGAAAGAGCAGGCAGAGATGAAGTTCAGCAGGCAGGAGCATCTTTGAGAGTTAGGAGAGGAGAAGTAGCTTACCTTGCCGTGACGCACATGGAGGGGTTATTTTTGTTTTCCGCTGCACTTGGATTGCTGTGTCCTTTGCTTGTGACACTCCGGGACTCGAATGGTGGCACCGCTGTGTGACACCCGGTATTAGGGAGGCTGCTGGAGCCGTCCCTCCCACGGTAGGAGGGGCCATGAGAGGCTTAATAAATTCAGTCCCCAAGGCTAGAAAAATTAAAATCTCATCATGGGACACAGGCAGCTCCTCGCTGCATTGCTCCAGGAGACGCCAGGGACTTGGAGACGAACCTGGGATTGGCTGATTTATCCCTCACCCACCCAGAACAGGAGAGGCTGGTGTTCACATCCCACCTTGGCAGAATTAGGTGTCCAGAGGATGGGATTTGAGGAAGTATCCCAAAGAATATTTGGGAAAGATGTGTCATCGTTGACCCTCAGAATTAAAGCTCCTGAACCTCCTTCATGAAAATATTTTCCACAGCTCTAAGCCCCAGGCAGAAATCCACTGCAGCAGATTTGTGGGCAACCCCGGTGCAAAACCTGCTTATTTTACTTATTTTTTTACATGGTTTTGGCCTTTAATATCTAAATCCTATTAGAGTTATAACTTCCTTTTAGGGGGGAGAGGGGATAGGTCAGTACAACAAAAGCAGGTTGTGTTTTGTAACCTCCAATGCACCCTGGACTTTCAGAGAGGCAAAATCCCACCATAAAGTTTCTCAGGATAGGAAACTGTACAACCTCATGCAGCTCCTCCTGCTCCACAGAAGTTCTTCACTACACGAAAGGCTAAAAAAACATTCCCTCCAGCTTCAGAGGACTCTCTGAAACACCACTGGTGCAGTTTTTTCATCCCTGTGGTTTCTCACATTGAGTTTTTTCTTGTTAGATGAAAAGACAGACCAGGGGGTCCCTCTAAAGTAAAATCAGCAGACTGCTCTTGGAAACAGAGAGAGCAAGAACAGGTCAGAAATAATGGCCCAGCAGTTTTTGAGAAAGAGAAACTTTTAATTAGAAGATGAGCTACAGAAATGACAGCCTGGTTCACTCTGAAACCTAATGATGAGCAGAAGGCATATAAGAGTTCCTTTAAGACAGTCTTGCTAATCCTTACTTTACACTAGGTCCTAAAATAACATCACTCCCCCTTTGGAATTGGGAGAATTGGAATAGGAATTGGAATTGGAATTAAATGCAGGAACCACAAGACATGGAGGTAAAAGCAGCTGTTTTTATTGCTGGTTTCCCAGCTAACACTTAGCTGGCTGGAGTAAAAATGACTGTGTGTCAGCCTCGACAGCCTCTAGAAATATTAGTTGCTTTTTGGTCTGATTCCTGGAAATCTGATAAATAAGGCAGGAAAGGGTGAGATTAAGAAGGCTGGTGGCACTAATGAGATTTAGGAAGCAGCAGCTTTTCCAGGTACCCTGCAGTCTTAATCTCCTGAGTTGATCCACTGGATTTTTCTTCTTATGTATTTGTGGCCATGTTGAGCTCAGCTTCATCACGAGGCCACACTAAGGTCCTGAAGGTCCATACTCAGGGAAGAGACAGCATGGGGATGGCCTGGAAGATTTGAGGAGGAGTGGAGAGCCCAGAAGGCATGAGCACTTTGCTCTGCCTTTGAAGCCAGTAGTAGGGTTAAGACTCCCAAAAAAAACTTTTGAAGGGGCTTCACCATCATCCCTACCCAGGCTGCTGTTCTTCCAGCTGCTGCATCCTCATGCTGTGAATGAACTCTAAGGGGTACGTGGGGATAAGAGGACAGGGTTGAGTAACATCATCAGCACAAAAAAGCTCCCTACAGTGGAGGGAAGAACCCTGAAAAATTAAAAAGGTTATTAAAAGTACAACCATAGCCTTACCTCCTTACAAGCAAAGAAACTCCAAATATCCCTGTTCTCTGCCCTAAAATATTGCTGTGGTTTTTCTTTCTTCTGGGTTTAGAGATGCAAAGCCTTCAGCACCACAGTTTGCTCTGCAAACACCCAGCAAATCAGCTGGGAAGATGTTGCTCTGGGTTCAGTATCTTCAGTTCAGAGTTCCCTGGCTTATCTCAACTACAAAATCCTCATGCAGTGTCCCAGCCAATGTCCTAGACCTACCAGAAGCTGGGACTGAGGGCAAGCAAGGATCAGCTGGAGCCCTGCCACCAGAAAGCCCAGCCTTGGAGTTTATGAGCCCATAAAGGAAATGCCTGCAAGGGACTGGTGCTGTATGAACCCACTCCAAGGATATCAGCAGGGCAGGTCAGCCTTGAACCCGATGAGTTTTGCCTCTGTGTCAGGAGAAGATAAAACTGGGGGAAAATAGCACAAACAGGGAGCAAGGATGGTCTCCTTGCCCAGCTGCCAGCCCCACCATGGAGTCTTTTGTTGTGAAATACATACATTCACATCCTCCTACCCTAAATCCTACCCACTTCAGTACATTTGCCCTCTCCCAACACACTGCCTTGGCAGCATAAAGAGTCTAGCATGTGTCCCCGTCGTCCCCCCCCCTGCACTGCTCACGTGCACAAAGAACAGCTGCTGAGCCTTGAGAGCAGGTGACTCATGCAGGTAACAACATCCCCATGAGATTAATGACAGAAATGGCACTGTTTATGGCTTTTCCAGGAGTGATAAGGGAGGTGGAGGGAGAAGGAGGTGACCTGAACTGATCCAAGCTTCAGGCCTTATTCTCCTGGTGGACAGCAGACACAGGACTGCTGGCACAGACCCCCACAGCCATGGGCAAGCAGTATCTGCCATTTGCAGCAAGTGGTATCCCACCAAAAAGTAGAAATGTCAGTCACTGGAGGCACAGAGGATGGGCTGGGGGGGAAAGGGACCCTGGGCAGCTTCAAGCCCCATCACAAGAGAGCAGAGATGCCTCCAGATCCGCAACAAGCAGCATGTCCAAGTATGAAGATGTTGACAATCAACTTCACACCGAGCCCCAGAGGATAAGGCTGGGGGGAAGGGGGAGGTGTCTCTCTTGCCATCTCCCAGCCTGAACTCTTTGACATACAGCTCTGACGTATCAAAAAACAGGGAGACTATCAGCTCCTGCAAAGTGTTGATGTGGGGAGACTCAGGGTAAAGCAGAGGCACCATGCAAATGGGGAGCAGCAGGTTTTGCAGAATGCTGGCAAACCTCCACAGAAAACAGGGCCTGACCCTGCTCCTGCATTCTGGGACATCTTCACCATCACTTCTCCAGCTGCTTGAATTGATCAGTTATTTTTAAGCCCACTTGGCCCCAAGAAATGCTCCTGTCCCTTCCTGAAGGATGGCAGTGGCTGTGGATAATGTTGCAAAGCCCAACAAGTTGTGCCAAAGACATGGCAGTTTCTTTGGAGTATGTAGCCCACCAGATGCAAAGCTTACCCCTATTTTCAGAATATAAACTCAAAAAATGACCTCATGTAGGCAGAATTGCCAGGCAAGTCCTCCCAAGTCCTGGTGTTCAGTGAGGGTCTCTGAGTGTTGTTCCTGAGTGAGCAACATCGCTCGGGTGGACAGCAAAGGAGGGCCAGATGGATTTATCACACAGCCTAACTGTGGGGAACCAGCCCCACGGCACAAATACAAGCCGTGTTGAGTGGATGGAAGGAGCTTTCACATCGTTCTCAAAGCAACCGGCAGGGGCAAACTGCCTCTCACAGCTGTTGCTGCAGCAACTCCTCGCCGCCCGCTCTCCCACGGCTGCTGGCACCACAGCCAGGCTGATACAGCCGTGTGTAAAGGGGGAAAGGGGCAATTCTCACCCTTCTTCCATATTTTATGGCTGTCCTTTATGAAATGACATCATTTTGTTCTTTCCTGGCAGAAATTGGGGAATTGCAATGCACCGAGGAGGATGCAATTTGAGTTACCCTGAGGGGCCAAGGGAGTCCCAGAGGGGTAAATCAGATGCAAGGACCAGTGAGGAAGAAGAGGGTGTGATAAAACATCCCTTGGCCAAATGTTTCTGTGTCCAAGAAACATAATGTGGCAAACATTGCTGGAGGACCGTGACAGATCTCAGGAGTGAAACACGCCAGAGTTTTGTTTCATGAGCACACAGGCAGCTTCTCTGTGCTTCCCTCTCCTGCCTCATCCTCCTCTTTTGTGGGTGAATCTCGAGGCCCATGTTAGCCACTACCCTGATGGTTCTCTTCACCAGAGTGGTGAGAACACCTGCTGCTCCTCAGTGGGGATATTGCAGCAAAGTCCCCCATTGTCCCAGGGTTATAAACCACCCTTCAGGGAACTGAGCAGCCTGTGAGCCCCTGAGCCCCAATGAGTTTTGTGGGGACACAGAGCCAGTTCCCATTTAGGACAATCAACAATGTTTCCCACCACTCAGGCTCTTAAAACTCTCCTGTGTTCCCTGTCTCCCAGCCTGGGCCATGCTGCTTTTACTGTGGCTTTGTCACCATGGAGCCTCTTGAGTGACACCTGTCATCACCAGGATGAGCCCAGAGACCTCAGGGGGTGCTTCTTACCCTTCACATGGGTGGGTAGCACAGGCAAGCAGAGCCAGGCTTGTCAGTGGGCGCAACTATCAATGAGACCTCCATTCCCCAGCACACCAGTGCCAGTGGTGACATTGCCAAAGCTCTTGCACACGCCTGGGAGCACCCAGCCCACCCTGCCCGGTAGAAGGTGACACCTGAGCTGGATGGTGCCTGCTGTGGGGACGCCACCATCTCTCTCTGCCCCAGAGTTACCACTGATCTCTTGCCGGTCCTTCCTGGGCTGGCACCTACCTAATGGACTCTTCATGGTGGCAAAAGAAATAGGACAACTTATGTGTCGATCCCTGGACTGGGCTATTCCCAAAGCCTGGAGTGCTTCAGAGTGACTACAAAACACAAACACTTCTAGTGAGAGGTGGGGTTAAAGCCTAATGTGGTTAGGAAGTGTGAAGAGTAGAAGAAAGTAGTGGACTCACCATTCATGCAGCCATGAGGTTGGGGAATGAGAGGGAGTGGGGCTGGGGGCAGCAGTTTGCCTCCCTGTTCACTGCCCTCTTGTGCCGGACAAGATTCCCTCCCCTCCCCCCTTCATGCATATCGCTCTCCACTGGTGAGAAAAGAGAGGGCTGTTACCTGCCCACTGCCCTCCAGGGCATGATCCAGGCACTACTGAGCCTTGGACATCACTACAGCTGTACATGTGGCCAGAAGGACCCTGACCTTGACTACCAGAAGATCTGTTAGCCCCAGATTTGTGCAGGTTAGTGGTTTTAGGGCACAAGGTGTGGGATGAGGGACAAGTCCTGTTCACTTCACTCCAATTGCATTCAGAGGGGACAAGCCTCTGCTCAGCAGCACCTCACAGCCTCTCTCAACATTGCCAGCCATCGTGGCGCAGTGGTGATGTGCCCCTTCTCCCTTACCAGGCTTAACTGATATGTCAGCGCAGCCCTGGCCCACCAGAAAGTTCCACCAGACCTGAGGAAGCATGAGGGTGTTGGCAGACACCCTCCCTGTCGATGTACACAGAGGACCCAGCATTAGGGACCTGTGCTGGGATGGGAGCAGAGGGCCTGTCCTTGATGGTTCACACGTAACTCGTGGCCTTGGTAGGGGAACACATTTGCCTTACGAGGCTGCTGAAACCTGTAAGTGTAGATAATAACACCAAAATGCAAGAGGAGCAAAGCTGGAGTTGGGGTGATCACAGGGGAACAGGCATACCGGCACACCAGATTCCATGTTAGGACAATCTCCTTATCCATGCTGATGTGCCCCGGCTGCCTCCAGCGTTCATCCTCCAAAAGAAACATAAGTTTCTTTTTGTGTTGCTCATGGAAAATGAGATACATAAAAAGAAAGGAATCTTCAGTGCCGGGAGGGGGCAGCACAGCCCTGAGAATGGGGAAGGTTCAGGCAAGCCCAGGCAAGCTCCCTGTTCACCGTGTTCAAGCTACAGGCAGATCCTCCTCAAAATGAGCTTCAGAACCAAAACTTGAATTTCTTCCGGGTGCTGCTGAAAATGAGGGACCCAGGCAAAGCATCCTCTGTGTGAGGAGCTGCAGTTTGCCCTGCAGCATGTAATAAAGAGCACCTCTTCTCTGTCGTACCTACAAGTGTATTGCTTCTTCTACTGCTAATTCCCCACTTCATTCCCAAATAAACTAATATCCTGCAGTTACAGACAGAATAACTGCTCCCACTAGGATTTAGCTGCCAGTTTGCTGTGTCTGGCTCAGACCTGAAGCTGTGTGTTCCCCAAAGCTTTTTCCTGTCTTTCCTCCCCTGCTCCCCTGTCTGTAGATCAGCTGGTCTAACACAGGGCCTCATCACCTCGTGTACATCTTCAGACTTACTTATCTGACTCCAAAATTAAAAACTATTCATCTATCCAATAAGCCTTCACTAATTATTTATTTTTAAATTTGGTTATGAATTCACCTACAAGAAAAGTTGTCTTAGCTCTGAAGAGCCCTCAGACAAGGGCTGAGTTATACTTCACTAAAATCAATGCCAACCATTTGTTAAAGCCTTGACATCATTCATTCTTCAACATCTCCCACCCCCCCATCAACTGCTGGGCAGCTCAGCCAAGTTCATCTCAAGGGAAGAAGCCTCCAGGACAGAAAATTCTCCCCAGAAATCATGGAAAATGGTAGCTATTTAGAAACAGACTGTGCCCTCTCCATGAGGCAGGAGGTAGAGCCACCAGACACCAATGCAGTAGTATTTTTAGGGGCACTTTGGGGGGTACATTACTAGGAGTAAAGTTTGCCTTGTACTCTGCTTTGTGAAGCTTTCGAGGAAGAGGGGTTATTCAGCCTGGAGAAGAGAAGACTCCATGGAGACCTTAGAGCACCTTCCAGTACCTAAAGGAGCTACAAGAGAGCTGGAGAGGAAAACTGGACAAGGGCATGGAGTGACAGGACAAGGGGGCATGGCTTCAATTTGACAGAGAGCAGGTTTAGACTGGATATTAGGCAGAATGCATGGGCATAAGTTGCCCAGAGAAGCTGTGGATGCCCCATCCCTGCAAGTGTTCAAGGCAGGTTGGATGAGGCTTTGAGCAACCTAGTCTAGTGGAAGGTATCCTTGCCCATGTCAGGGAGTTGGAACTAGATGATGTCTAGGACCAAATAGATTGGTCCTTCCAATCCAAACCATTCTATGTTTCTATGAAGGGGAGGTGGTGACAGCCCACCTTCATCTAATGGGACAAAGACATCCAACGTGGGATGCTACACCCAAAATCCCAGACAGTTTGGCTTCAGTATTCATCTTGCTCAAGAAATGGGGCCCCTCATCTTTGCAAAAACCGGGCAGATGGTTCTCTCTGCTGGCTTTCCTGAAAAAAGAGCTGTTGGAAAGCAGTTTTCAGCTCCAGAATCTGTTCTGGGCAGAGGGGATTTTAATGAAGTAACATGAATTATCTTATTCTAGTTGGTTGAGTTCCCTGTTCGAGGTGTTCCCTTTTCTCCCAGTGCCTTTTCTAAAACCTGGCTCAGCACCCAGCTTGGCAGGGCTTCTTGCTGCTCCTCAGCCCCACATTCCTTAGATGACCTCAGAAAGTCCTCTCAGCATTGGGTTGGGTCTCTTGGGCTTCAGAGTAAATTATCCAGATCAGATGTTTTACAAGCAGATGAAGTGCAGAAGGGGGGGTGTGGTGGTGCAGATGACCTCCCCAAATCATGATGTTCCTGCTCCCTGTGACAACGAGGCACTTATGCAAACTAGTCTGTAGGATGATAAACTCCTGCTCTTGTCATTAATCTCATCCCACCAACCCTGAAAGAAAGTGATGCTGTGGTTATAGGTACCTATTCCAGACTCTCCCCTGATTTCCTCCTCCTTACTGGGAGCCCCAGACCAAGCTGTACCTCAGAAAAACAAGCATCCAAGATTCTTCCTCTTCAAGCTGTGGTCTAGATCCTGCTCCCAGTCTGCTTTCCAGAGCATTAACTGTGTCCAAACAAGTTAAAATAATTGGTGAAAATCACACTTGCTGCAACAGCTTTTAGTGTAGTCACTTTGCTCAATCAAGTAAGACCTGATTAATCTAAAATAGGTCAGAGAAACACAACCCCTCCTTCAAGCATCCCCACTCATTTCTAATATCACTGCAAGGGGCATTGAAACAGCAAGTCAAGGAGAACCGAGTAATTAATTAAGGTTTTATTTAAGGTTTCAATTTTATTTTTAAAGTGGCTGAGCTGACCTGGCACATTAAACAAACCCAGCAGTACAGGAGAGTTACGCCAAGACAGCATGAAGAGAAATACATTATCCAGCAGATTTTAAAACTGCAACAGCCCCTTATTTCCAGATGGGACACGACACAAAGACAACTACCAACAGCAGAAAGCTGCAGTCAGAGCAAAAAGCCTTCTTTACAAACACAAGACCAAAGCTGGGCAGCTGCTGACATGATCCCAAAGCAGTGCTGATCTCAAAAAGACACTGCGCCGACGCTGCAAGGCAGAAGGGAACAAGCTGCTTGTCATCCACAGAAGCCTGAATTAAATTCATTTCTGCCATTTCACATACCCATGAAATCTGGCCTCTCCAGTTCCTTGGCACATCAAGGCCATCTCTTCCATTCTACCTCCCACTTTTCCTTTTCAGCTGAATTTTGTCAGGCTGTGACTCAGAGCCATGTTGCTGCTCCTGTCTCCACTTCCAGTATCTTTTCCTTTCCTAGGCTCCTTTCTGCTCTCCTCCTTCAGAGACGCTGCTGCCTTGAGATGCAGCAGGCTGCTGTGGCACTCCTTGAATTTCCTCAGCAATTGTGTAGCTGAAGTTTTAAACCTTGCTTCATCCTACCCCTTGGGCCAACTCTATCTGCTTCCCACTGCTCCCTGCAGGTTCCATTTTGGCAGCAAGTTTCTGTCCAGCTCTCATCTGTATTGCAGTTCTGTTATTGTTGACCGTTCCCTGTCAAAGCTGGCAGCTGCTTCCCCAAGATCCCATCTTTGCCACTGTGAGTTGTCATTAGCAACAAACTATGAGATCCTAGAGCATTCATTATGCATACACTTCATCCAGTTGGGCTTTCAACCCCAAAATACATCTACAGGCTCTCTCAGTTGAAATAAGAAGCCATTAAAAAGTTTCATTTTTTGGTGGGAAGATGAATGGAGGATGACTTCACTTTTAACAATTTTCACATTGAAGATGTTGCCATTCACCATACAAATGGACTATGCAAGCTCTGTATTAGGAATGGGGTTTAAACAAATATTATTCTTGGAAACCGGTCTGGACCAATTTTGCTGTCAGCCAAGGAGTGTAAGTTCTAAGGAAGCAAGTACCTACTAGAGACCATTGCAATCCATTCTTGCACAGTACCCTGCTGCAAATGTGCCCTACTTACACCAACCTGCCGCATTTTGAGACAGATGGATTAGGATACTAACAGAAATCTCAGCTAAGAAGAGACAGGCTTTTACGCACCTCACATTCCTAACCAGGCAACATTCTCAGGACTTTTTCAAAACCAACCCCTAAAAAGAGGCATCAAGTTGGCAACAAAACACTGCAGCAGTTGCTTTGCAAAACAGTGGCTTTTGTGGCGATGGTGTTTACCCCCCAAGCTTCTTCTCGAGCCCTAACCAGATACTTTAAGTCAAGTAAGTGTCTCCATGGAAACCTCCTTTCTCAAGAAGCCTCCTTGCTGGAGAAATCCCTGCACCCCTTTTGTTTAGAAGGGGAAGGCAGTGTGGTAGGAGCATAATGCCTGTCTAGTGAAGAACCTGTAACGACTCATCAGTCAGATTTATGTCCTTTGAAAACACATCCATTCAATGAAGACATTTTAGGGATGGGTAAAGGTGTGCTATTGCTGCTGCAACTAGCTAGTTCTGCTGTCCTCTCCATCCCTGCCCCGCCTCTTCACTCTCAGCCCCATTGAATCATACAATATCCTGAGTTGAAAGGGACCCACAAGGATCATTGAGTCCAGCTCCTGGTCCTGCACAAGACATCTCCAAGAATCACACCATGTGCCTGAGAGTGTTGTCCAAATAATCTGCCTTCTTCCCACATGGTCTCCATACCCTCCTCACACACAAACTCTTGGCCCCAAGCAAACTCCAAATCAGTTTTTTGTTTAAAAAAAAACACCCTAAAGCTGAAGTAATAAAAATCAATGCCCATTTTTGAAATACAGGAAAAGTCTTATTGAAGCTACCAATTGATACTTAAATAAGACAATCACTGTATTTAGGAAAAGAGGATGAGTTTTAGCCTTTCCCTTCACCAAGCCCTTTGTAAACTGTAGAATGTGAAATCATTTCTGGTATAGGATTGCTTGAGATCCCTCAAAAAGGAAACCAGTTTTCCAAAAGGACACTCAGACAACTGAATATTTAATGTTCTAATAGAGGAGAGAGACTTCAATATTAGCAGGCAAATAAATAATTAAGGGCTGTGATTAAAAATGGTTTCAACTCAGGTGAATCAGTTAATAAAGAAAGGGGGTAAAAAAAACCAGCAAAGACACCAAAGAAGTTGTGCAGTTGGAGTTGCTTTCAAATAACAGCAGAGACAAGATATTTTCAGAAAAATAAGCCCCAGAGGTTAACTTCTAAGTCAGAGAGTTGCTATTTAAGAGCCCTCTGTAGAAAGGAACATGCCATAGGGGACTCTGAAAGCTAACACAGGTGCTGGTGCCAAGTGACTCACAGGTAAAGGGAAGGAAAGGAAAGGATGCATTTCAGAACAAATAGAAAAAAAAAATCCCATTCTCCTAAGATTAAGGTAGCTAGAAAATTTTTTTAAGATTTTCTGAGAACAAAACATGATGTGTCTGGTAACTGGAAACTAGGTCCAGGCACACTGTAGCAATCGCCTCCTCTTCCCACCTACCCACCCATCATGACTGGGGAAAAAACAGCCTGGGACAAGATGACACACATGCATGGCCATCACACTCTTGCAGCTTTCCAGTGGAGAAAGGCTTTAAGCAACCCCTTTCTCAAGCAGCTAACAGAAACCAGGTAGGACCGATTCAACGTGGAAGTCAACAAGACAGAAGCACATCACCAGTGTAAGAAGCATAAACAGTCATTCGCGTGGATCCCTTTCCATTGTGCAACAGAGAATCCAGAGGATTATTAAAACACACACAAATAACCTCCTCTACCTTTAGGGAAATTTAGCAGAAATCTCACTGCAGAAATATAAGCTCCAGTGCATGCTTGCAGGTGGGGCACATGGGCATTAAGTTCTGAACTCAATGGGATGCAGAGGATGGAGTAGAGAAGGGAATTAAAGAGAAATCAGAGAAATTAAACACATTGTGGATCAAATTTAACCAAATGCTGTCAGAAAAAAAGTCATTTGCCAAATTTGTAGGACCAGTCCTATGCGATTTTATAGCAAGAGATATCTAGCCACTTATTCTTTTCTTCCCACATATGCCATCTTGAGTCTTCCAGAGGAAATATAAGCAAAGGTCCTTATCAAAGGGAATTATTTAAGGGTAATAGCATTCCTTCTGCAATCTCCACCTAAGCTCCAATCAGTCAAGCTCTTTTATATGTCATATCCCTCTCCAGGCTGGCACTTCTAGTGTTTTGTCAGAAGAATGCATCCTTGGATACAAGCTTTGTGAGAGGAAACTTACTATTACAGGGAGACAAAATACATATACACAAAAGGGAGAGAGGCTGCAGACTGGGGCAAGACTTCACACTTCAGCCTCATGTCAAACAGTAACCACTTTGCAGCACAAAGCAGAAGGCCCCTCAGAAGCAAAAGAGCTCACAAACTATCTACACCCAGTAAAGATGATGTAAGAGCTGTCATGTAATGTGGAGCCAATAGGAAAAATATATTTAATTAAACTCCAGGTGCAGGGAGGAAAGGGCTGAGCCAGCAGTAGGTCTCAGCAAGATGAAGGAATAAATTTTTGTGCAACACAAGTGCTTTGGAAAGAGATGAGAGGTTACTCCAGAACAGTTTAAACTCACCCCATGCATGACCAAAGCAGCACATATAAAGCAGGTTCCCCAGTTATAATACACATTTTTTATCCCTTTTTTCTATATGTAAAGTTACTCCCTTGGGAGCCACTTGCTATTCCAAAAGACTACAGAAGATGGGGTAAGAAACAAGGTTCTATTACTTCATCCAAAACATTCAAGCACCCGTTTACCGTACAAGCAACAGCCCCTCCAACTGACTTGCCTGGTGACAAGGAATTCTCCAGTTCTCTCCCAGCCCCAAGTTAAGAAACACAGCAGTCATTTTATTAAAATTCAGTACATAGTCGAACATAAGCCCAGTGTTTACAACCAATCCCTCTTCTAGTAGTTCCAGGTTTCCTGGTATTTTTACAAACTATTAGCAACCAAAGGTATCAGTAGCATAAAGAAACCATCATTTTAAAAAAATTCATGTCCCCACATCTCCAAGAAGAAAGCAGCATCTATGATGAGTTTGTTTTCCATTGGACTTGCTCTAAGAAACAAGAGTTTTTAACATATTTTGCAGGCCAATCTTATCTTTAGAACAGTAATTGCTCGGTTCGCTTTAGCATACAGGGCAAGGGTCTCTAAAAAGCCTCACAACACAATAAAATAACCTCAAAAGAGCTCTCTGTCAATTTTTTTTCCTGTGATTCACCTTCTAAAACAGAAATTTCTGAGATGTGTTTAATTAGTTGAGTTGACACTAAAGAGGAAGTGGGGGGGGAGCCCAATTCACACAAATTGGCAAAGAGATCATCCATGAATTAAGTTCTCCAATGGCTGCAGAAAGTACACAGAGGCTTTGTCCATGCTCCCTCGAAACATCCAGCAGTGCTGCAAGAGAGATACACCTTCACATCCCTGTTCCCCTCTCAATTGTTACAGCTGTTCACATTGCTGCTGCCTGCTTCCTTCCCTCCTCAAGTCATCCAAAGCACAGAGCAGCCTTGGTGGTGTAATAGCAGCTTGGCAGAAGCAGGAAAAGTGCAGCCAGCAAAAGATTTAATTTATTAAGATAAACATGGTCTAAGGCTCCACATTATTTTTAAAAATAAACACAATAAGAAATATGAAAACAAACTGGCTTCACTATGTGTAGGTCATGTTCAGACATTCTCAGAAAGATCTTCTCAACCATACAAAATATTCTTCCCCTCCCATCCCCATCACGAGGATGGAAAGACAGTTCACTACGTAAGATCAGCCATGTCCCTCTTGTGTGCCCTTTCACATTCAGTGAACAATACCTCTGCCACCCTTCAGGGCAGTCAAAGTTTTAAGAACACCCCTGTGAAGAAGGAGCAGAAGGGGAGAGGGGCAGGTAATTCAGTCTCTGAAATGAACATCTAAAAGTCTTGACACGATGACTGTGTTGACTTCACCACTTTAATGGTTGTTCTTGGCTGCCTCTTTAGCTGCAATAATCAGAGGAGTGAGACTAGATAGAGGCTTTGCAATTTTCAGGAACTGATGCTAGGAAGAAACAAAAAGAAAAGGGGTTAAATTTTTAAGAATATGCCCCAGAAGCCTTGCAGCTGTTCTAAACCTAGACCCATATGAAGTCTAAGAACCTACTTCAGTCTGAATAGGTGAAACCAGAAGCTCTGTTAGCACCACAAAATTTCAGGGCTTGCCTGAAGCGATGAAGAGATTTGCACCCAACACATGCTAAATTATCCAATGTTTGTACATGTTCAAGATCAAGCAAAACTCAGCATCACCTAAGGCAACGTGCTTCAGAGATGGAAAAAATAAAACAGTAAAAAAACAGAGGTTGCAAGGTACTTAAAAACAGGCAGAAGTGTTGCAGTCAAAATGTTCTCCTGCTCCAAGGAACAGGACATAACCGATCTCTCACATTTTAGGACTGGAAAGTCAATGAGAAAAAGTGATCTTTCAACTATTGCCATTCTGCCAGTCAGTAAAGTTACTTTCACCGGGAGTTCAGACTAAGACACCAGGTTTTCAGTGAAATATCTGATTATAAGGTGGTGAGGCACTGGAACAGGTTGCTCAGAGAAGCTGTGGCTGTCCCAATTCTGGAATTGTTCAAGGCCAGGTTGGATGGGGCTTTGTGCAACCAAATCTAGTGGAAGGTATCTCTGCACATGGCAGGGGCAGTGGAACTAGAGGATCTTTAAAAGTCCCTTCCAACCCAAATCATTCTATGATTTAGATATCTCACAAGCTGTGTTCCATCACCTCTGTAAGGAGTAGTATTGGGCAAAATGTGGTAACACCACACTGCTTCAGTTAAAGCAAGCCATGCACATTCCAAAGAGCTTTGTGATCTTTCCACCAGAAAGGAGACAGCCAGAACATCTGATAGCTAGAAGCCTTCCTGCTGTCCAAATCAGAAGCATGACAAGACCATGACAACACATACAGATGTCATGGCCAGCTGTGTGAGGAAACCATGGGAATTAAGGGCTCAGCATTTGGCAGGCCTGGGGCATAGCTATTATTTTAGGTTGGACACAGAACATGCTGTACAGCTGCTGCTAGTAGCCAGTACAGCATAAAAAGGGAGCAGTCTGTTAACATTTTATTATAGATGTACGTTTGGGGGTTGTTGTTTTTGGTTGGTTGTTTTTTTCCCTGTCAGGTTACCTTAGCTGTGCTTCTGCCTTCAGCTGATGCAGTATTTAAGACCTCAAACAAGATCTCACCCTAAGCCTGGCCTCACTCGGGGTAACGTGATTGTATTGGTTCAGTCTTGCTGCCCATCACCTACCTGTAGCAGCTCTTTTGCAGAACCTCTCTTTTCCACGTCCATTTCAAGACAGCGATTTAAGAAGTCTCGGAATATGGGTGACAGCTTTTCTGGATTCTGCAGTTCTGGAGTCCCATTAGTAGCGATGAGATACAGGGCCTAATGCAAAAACAAGCACCAAAGAAACAGGAGGTTAGATTCCATCTCTGTATTATACCCATTTCACTTCTCCCTCTCCCCAGTTCAATGGGGAGGAAAAAAACCCCACCTTATCAGGGTGACTAATTAATGCCTAAGTTTCAGCAAACGGAATAGCTGCCAGCCCTATTTTTTTGTGGGTGGGATCCAATCCTTTATTGTTTTACCCTCTTAATCTGGGTTTAGATCCTGCAGCCCTCCCAAGGGATTACAAGGACAAAAACAACATTCCAGACCCTGTTTACATAGGGAAGTTAACTGGCATGACTCTACCAGTGCTTCTGTAATAACTATATCCTCATGGGAAGGTAACCTTGACTAAATAGAAGATTTTTTTCTGTCAGTACTTCGCCTCAGTGCACCAAGCCTAAAAAGTCAACCTGATAAAGATGGAGTTGGCTCCTCACAAAAGATGTCCAGCAGACCCTTCAGCAGCTTTTAACATCCTGCGAAAACTGCTTGTTTTGCTACTACTTGGGGATGAAGTATTCACACACACCCTCCTCTGAGAACCACGGGACTCAGAATTCATCCATTGCAGGATTTCATGTGAGAAACTTCCTGGATGAATTTTCAAAGGAAACAGAAATCTGCCAGAGACTTGTTAATATGCAGGCCTTTTGAGCACATCACTCAACACATCCCATGGGAGCAGTCTGATAGCCTGGGAATTGGTATAAGTTGAGTTAAATGAGGCAAAGTACTGTTACTTTAACTCAAAACTATTTCATTCCTTACACTCTTCTTTGCTGCTGCTCTTCTCTCCCAAAAATCACTTGCAGTGCAAGAGATGGAGAAAAAAGTTGGACAGAATTTTTCAAGATTCCTCCAACCTGTGTAGCTGAGGGAGAAGCCACAAACCTGGCTTATACTAAGAGCAGTGATGCCCCTATACACTGACAGCATCCCTCCTTTTGTTAAAAATTAAACAAGGGAAAGACATCAGGACGCTTAAGCCCTGTCTAAAGGCTTAACAATCTTTCAGTAAGAAAAAGCTCCGTTTATAGAATAGAATCATAGAAATATAAAATGGTTTGGGTTGGAAGGGACCTTAAAGATCATCGAGTTCCAACCACCCTTCCACTAGCCCAGGCTGCTTAAAGCCCCATCCAGCCTGACCTAACTCAAGGAGAATTCTTTCACACTCACAGGGTACAAGGTTTCAAGACATCACTGCTTCGGCACCATCCAGTACTCTTTCTGCCTCTGTCAGCATCTCCAGAAAGTGGGAAATTATAAGTGTGCATGATCTAACTCATCAGAGCTGACCAAAGGGTCTGTGCAGGAAGAACACACACCTCTGCTATCCAGAGCAAACTATGGCTTTAACTGTCTCAGTCTTCTCACCATGACATCTAAGCAGACCATAGAATCATCGAATAGTTTGAATTAGATGGGGCTGCAGGTGTTGAAATCACACCGGAGGAGTCACATGAGCAGCAGGTTTAGTGAAGACCTGATGACAAAAGGTACTTGCTTACTCTCAGGGGGTTCTCATTGAGGTAGGGGGGCTCTCCTTCAATCATCTCGATGGCCATTATCCCCAGCGACCAGATATCCACTTTGGGCCCATACGCCTTCCGCGTCACCACTTCAGGTGCCATCCAGTACGGGGTACCCACCATGGTGCTGCGCTTGCTCTGCTCAGGAGTGATTTGAGCACAGAAGCCGAAGTCAGCTGGAAAATTAAAATGGGGTGGAGGGGAAAGAAACAGACAGACAAATCAGCAAACTTCTCCGAAAACAACCCTTAGAGATATCAGAGCTGCAGTACACTTTACCCTGCTGTGCTGTCTGGGGTGTTGCTGCTGTGAAAGGAGGGGTGGTTTTGTGGCTAACACAGAGCACGGTGTTTAGAGCTAAGTTTCTAAACCTGACTCTCTGAGGCCATGAGCATTACAGAGCTGCTGACTCAACTGTGTGAAAGATAGGGATCGGTAAATACCCATGTACAGATATTGAGACACTCAACTGTGTTGCAGCATCCTGCAGCTGTAATACACAGTGTCATATAGGGTCTAAAGACCATCCCTGGGTATGTGAAAATAGAATTTAATGCACAGTCTGATCTAGATACACTTCCCAACCCACACACTGTATTCTTTGATGGTATTTTCAGTCCAAGAGATATTAGTTCCCCAGTAGATATATCATCCTTCAAACAGTATTTGCTTTACAGAGCAATGAGTGTTTAGAATAAATTTAAAGTACCTAAATTTATATTGATTATTTTCTTTGAATAGAGACAAAGAGGGAGAGCCTTCACACAAAGATTGCTGGGTCCTGTATCTTATTTGTATTTGACTTACCAAAAGAAAAAACTCATTCTGTTCTTGTGAGCCCAGCAGAATCAACACAGCAAGATGCACTGCCCAACATGACCTCCTACAGCATCACAGGTCTAATTTTAGGCAGAATGATGAAAATTAAACTGATTCCTAGCTGAGTTTTCATCAAGGGTAAATACCAGGAAAGGACATATGGTTCATAAACAGGGCAAATTTCCAGCAGAGCCAGTAAGCAGCTCAGATCCAGAAGGTTACTGCATCATATCCACACGGACTTCTTTAACTTTAAAATACAGTCTGGTACCTGCATACTATGCTCAAAGAAGTTATTCCATAAGAACAGAGCACTTTGGGCCCCCATCAGCTATTCATCACTAACACTCCATAGACCTGACTGTATCAAAGTGCAGCTTTAGTCTAAAAGCAATTATGTGCAAAAAAACCCCCACCTTTTTACTCAGCATATCTGCACTGTGTGAATTTTGAGTCATATCTGCTGCCACTGCCTACAAAAATAGATTTATTTATGCCTGCTGGGTGCTAGCCAACAGAACAGAGAGGAAGAAAAAAGGAGCACAATTCTCTTAAAGCTATAGGTGAAGATGATAACTGACTAGTTTCCAGACTTCTCTCTGCATGGGCAGAGACAAGCACAACAGCTACCTTAGTAGCCAGGGGGCAGAACAGCCTCAAGGTCTTCATTGATGGTGATACCACATGGAGGAAACAACATTTAAAGTCCAGTCTGGGTTGACATTGTAAAATTAAATTATTTCAAGTTACATGGTTTTCAGTTCTCCTCCACTTCCCCTGAGCCCCAAGTACCTGTAGTATTTTCCAGACTGAAAAGACTGTTCACAAATAAAGACTTCTGGCACTACACCTTCCAACCCAGCTTTCTAGACTGCAGTAGCATAAAAATACTGTTATTTTAGTTAACATAAACAGATGGCCCAAAACTAAATGAAATTCAAGCCTCACTTCAAGTCTGGTATCAGTTCACAAGGATTCATGCTTGCCAATCTACATTAAAACCAATGCCACAAAAATATCTCCAGGGGCATTTCTACAGCCTGTTCATCACCACTCAAACACCCATCTCCCTAAAATGCCTGGCCCAGACCAGATAACTGGCCCAGATTGATAACTCAAGTCATCATCAGTAATGTTCCCTGCATACTTAGTTTGACAGAGCCATCCATTCCCAGCAGGATGTTGTCACTCTTGATGTCTCTGTGAATAACTTGGTTTGAATGTAGGAATTCCAGAGCTTGGAGACACTGAAAAAAAAAATATTTGAGATATTTTTACTGTGCATGAAATTATTCACCAGTCACAATTAGACAACTAAAGGACTCAAACAACATGCATTTTCAGTAGTAAGGGCGTCGTGTCTTAGGACCTTTCATATATTCAGTATGTGCAGGACTACAGAAATACCCCACTGGGATCAGCAGGTCCTAGGAAGACAAGTTACTCCCTAAAGACCTGAAGAACAGACGTAACCAGGAGGATTCCAACCCCATTTCCCACTCTAGTCCTCCCTCTAGGGTGAAACATAAGGTTTGCATTAGAATCGTAAGCTGCAACCTTGCAGGTGAAATCCATCCTCTGAAAGAACGACTGTTGCCTTAGAGAAGCTGGAGACAGCTATTCCCATGGAGTTAGTGACAGATCATACAAAGCCTGTGTCCCATTCCCAACCACAGCTCCCTCCAAGTGTGAGTCTTGCTTTACCTCCCGGCACACAGCCGCGATTTGTCCCTCGTCCATGCAGGTCTCTGTCACAACATCTGTTAGGGAGCCTCCTGCCAAATACTCCATGACCACCCAGAGCTCTTCTCCTACAAGGTAACTGAAGAACCAAAACTAGATTTTAAAAATCAGCACGTATGAGCATGTCACCATTTACCTGGCCAGAATGCACACGGTTTCAAAGCTGTCCTCCAAGTGCAGAGAAACCCGGAGTCACATTTAACAATATTGGGGGAACCAGGTGTTTGTGGTGCTTTCTGTACATGGGAGGATCCAATCACAATCTGAATGACCAGAGCAAAGGGTGAGTGCAGAAGTTGAGGAGAGATGTAATGGGAGAGTTGGCTACAAGCTTCCTGTCCATAAAAGCAAGGCTGAATTTTTCTGCCATGGAAAGGACACAGACTAAGATGGAGACCTGACCTTACAACTCCTGCTGCTCCTGGGAGAGAAAGATAAGAGCTCGTAGTCAAGGATGGGGTCCAAACATGCAGCCCGGACATTTGGCACACAGCATGGCTTTTGAGGGCTCTTGCATTGGAAGAGGTGGCTGGGGGCTGCTTCACTACTCATGGCATCCTGCTGTCCTAAGCAACTGCCTGCTTTGCCTAGGCACAGAGACAATCCTGGGTGACACAAAGGATGGCTGCCCACAAACAACCATGAAAGAACACTTCTTTTTTAAGCATTATGCATTTGAAAATCACGTCAATCTTTTTAGTGCTACCAAACTAGTTTGTGATTTTGTCTAAAAATTTCAGAAGAAAAGGAGAACTGGATGAAACATCAATTCTGAAGACAAAAAGCCCAAACCCAAACCACTTCTGCCTTTTTGGGCCCATCTGGAAGAACATCAACACAAACTTCCATGACAGATACATCAGGATGACACATTCCTGATGGAAGGAATCATCAATTTAAAAACAGACCTTCTCAGCCTATCCTCTCATTTTTCAAGTGAGTGGACAGATGAGTCAAGTGAGAGGGCAGAGAATCTAATTAAAAGCTTTAGCTGGCATTAGAGTTCATCAAGGATACATTTGCTTTGCCCTAAAAAACTGATCTTACTGAAGAGTGAATTTGCTAGGAGCCAAATGTAAAAACCTGGATAGGTTCTAGGAAACAATTAGGTAGAAAGCAACACTGAAGGAGAAATAAGTTAAGCCCAACTTGGCACAGAAAGTAAAAGACAGAGGTGAGTGAGACAGCACCGGAGTGAGCAAGCGGTGGGCTTGACCGCCAAAGGACACACTGACAACACCTAAGCTGATGAAAAAATCCTCCAAAAAATAATTGTGCTCTGAGCTACACCTGGATGACAGCACTGTTACAGTTATGGAGAGCTTTTAATATCAGAGACAAAGAGAGTATCTTGGTTTGGTGATGCTGAAGACTATGTAGGGAGGTACAGTCTGGAGTTTCTTTCAGGATACAATGCCCAAGGGCAAAGGACTATGCTCCCAGAGCAGACAGGTCTCCAACTCCACTATGGAACAGAAGCTAATGCACTGGAATTTTTTTCCCTGGCATTACAGACCCCAGAAAAAGCAGCACCACCTGCACAGCAGCCCATCTGAGTGAGAGAGGAGCAGCAGAACTACTTTCCGAAGCACTCCTGCTATCTCTGTGGGTCATTTACCTTCTGTTGGGCTCTGAAAGCTGCTCCATCCACACCCTTCCTTCCTGCCCCTATGCTATTGCTATTTCTTCCTAACTTCTGCCAAACCAGGCTCTCTCCAGATTGTATCAGCACTCTCTCAACAAATCGGCCACCCCAGACATCTCAACACTTCCCTTCATTGCCAACAGCACCCTCTGCAGCCCTAATCTACTTGATTGTAAGGATGAGGGCAAAATGGGCTCCATCACTCCTGCGTGACAATCTCAGGTTCCACACGCTGGGAGCAAGCTGGTACCTCTCTGCAGCCAAAAGGGATGGAGCAAGCCAAGAACCACACTGTGAACCAAAGCTGTGCCATGAGCAGCCACGGGCACGTGCCAAGACCCTGGCAACTCAATAATTTGATGGATTTGACATAACACACAGAGAGGTGGAATTAATGGTGGTTCCCTGCCAGCTGCCACCAAAAAAATGTCATTTCAGGGGACTTGGTGGTACCGTCTCATGGATCTTTCCACTCCCTTGCCAGTTTTAGTCATTGAGCTGCCCACTGTAGTCATGACTCAATCCCACTCTCTCAGTAGTTCTGGAGACACCACCAGGAAGTCTGTACACCTACATGCTGCTCAGCATGTGACATCAGGCATAGCACGGTGTCACACCTTGTCACTCACAGTCACCTTCCAAAACAAGGCTGGCAGTAAAAAAAACCTGGTGAAAGTCTTTGAGGAAGAAGGAGACAATCTACACTTTCTCTTCATCCATCTGAAAGAGCAGGTAATATCTGATCCTGAAAGGTATTCCTCAGCTTCCACTTAGATACCCTAGGAGTACCAAGCCCTTCATATCACAAGTATGCACCAGTCAGTCTTAGTCCCTTTTTACTGATAAAATTTATGAAATATGGTTTTGCCCAGAAGCACAAGTTCATTAATTTCAAATCTTTGCACCAGTAACATGCCTCCAACATGCAAACATCACAGTAGCCTGGAAAGAAAACAATGTTTTCTTGTAGCATGACTATCTTACATCTTCAGCTTTATTCACTGACCATCCATCCCTATTTCAGTTTGAGGTTGGGGTGAGGGTAACAGTGGCTACCACTTATTTATGGGGTTTATTAAGTTAAGGAGAGTTCTTCTGAAAGAAACCAAAGGGCAGGAGTCTGCTTTCCCTAACACGGGGCATCTGATGCCTGTGTTTATACGCCTAAGTTTAGAAGCAAGCCTCTGAGGGCTTCTTTCACAGAGTAGAAAGAAACTGGCACCTCCAGCAGGTAATTCAGCACAAGTGGCTGCTTGTCTGCACTGAAGACTAGTGTCACTGTCTTCAGAACCAGACGATTCTAAATTCAGCTCTGAAGTACAGCTGAATTAGGCTATGGCTCTAGGTTAAATGCCACAGCACACCTGTGTGCAACACTGGCCACTTACACTGCAGCAGAAAAACTGTCTTAACCACAAATAAGTAGGCCATGCAGGTAAGAGAGGACAAAGCACAGGAAACACTTGCATAAGGGCAGGAGCTGAGGCAAAAGAGAAGTGAGAGAGCTGGTTTATGCCCATGATTATCTTGCAGCTCCCATTAGGGACTCAGAAGGGGAGGCACTGTAACAGAACTACAAAACAGAAACCAGGTCCCAGTGGTAAGGACATCCTTCCTCATACTTCCTCAGTGACAGAAATAGGCAGAAGCCAGCAAGTGGCGTCCAAATATTAGCTTAATTCAGCACTTGAGAAGCAAACAGGCACATTAGGCCAGGCAGAAGTGACACAGCTCCCCAGCTACAGTACCCTGCAGCTGAAAAGCTGAAATAGTATAATAGATGCAAGAACCCCCATGTTCATCCCAGTTGCTGTTCTGTCCATGTGCAGCACTCAACAAAAGCTAATCCTTCTGAAAAAGATTAGTGAAAGTGGAGGACAGAAGCAGCAGCTTTTGTTGCTGGAAGTTTGAACAAGACAGCAGGATGTGCAGCTATCCTGCAGCAGTGATGCACTGGCTAGACAAGGCATATACACAGTGATGCCTGCCTCCCAAACAGTTTTCTTGAAACAAAGCCTCTAATCAGCCAGGAGAAAATAACAGTTTCAGCCTAGATGCAATTCTTAACTCTTCTTTACCACTTGTTTCATTGTACACTGGTAACATTCTTCTGCTCTTTGTAAGAAAAGGGTGTCTGCCCATCATCACTTCCCTGCACACACACCTCTTTCACAAAATTTCAGGAGCAGACTTCCTGTCCTTTCAACAAAGTAGTTCTTTACAGCTATGCATAGGACACATAGCACCATGAAAATTCAGCAATTCTACTGATGTTGCAGTTTATAAGTAGTACTTTTTTTGGCTCAGACATTAAAAGCCTGCTAAATAAATCTATTAAAAAACCAGCTCATTAGCTGTTGATATACATGCAGAGCAAACAAGTGTGTAAATAGTCTCTCAGATTTCCAAAAGAGATTCTAGGTGACATCTCTCCATTGTATCTTAAAAAACACCCCAGCTGCCAAGATTAAATTCTGCACCTCAATCTATCTAGGCACTTTCTATCCTACAGTAAGCCAAACCTGCAGTTCATTACAACTGCTACATTCAGATGCTGAGTGTACCAGACTGGAAGTCTTACTGCAGCTCTAACAGGTCTAGCTATATCTTTATAATGTGAATGACATAGACTTGACACAATGCATCAGTGTTCTGTTGATGGTAAATTCAGTCACCATGCAATGCCTTTGCCTGTTGGGCTTTCAGTATCATAAAATCACAGAATGGTTTGGGTTCAAAGGGACTCTAAAGATCAGCTTGTTCCAACTTCCCCTGCCATAGGCAGGGATATTTTCTGCTAGACCAAGTTGCTCAAAGCCCCATCCAATCTGGCCTTGAACACTTCCAGGGATGGGGCAGCCACAACTTCTCTGGGCAACCTGTTCCAGTGCCTCGCCATCCTTACAGTAAGGAATTTCTTCCTTATACCTAATTCGAATCTACCCTCTTTTAGTTTAAAACTGTTCCCCTTTGTCCTGTCACGATCTGCCTGCATAAAAAGTCACTCTCCCTCCTTTTTAAAAGCCCCCTTTAAGTACTGAAAGGCCACATTGAGGTGTCCCCAGACCTCATGTTATGTGTCACGTCATTCACCCTCATTGTTGTTATGGTACTGTACAAAAACCTCCATGGTTTTTGTCACAGGGACAAGACTACCAGTCTGCTCCTCTGCCAGCAGTCAGCATTGCTCAGTGCAAGAGGAAAGAAGAAGAGGAAAACAAATACAAATAACATGATTCAAACTACTTCTGTTTTTCCTCTAGGAGCAGGAAGGAAACAGCTTACTGTGTCAAATTTTGTCAAGGAAGAGAGATGGAAAATGGAGTCCTGACAGGATACTGCTAGTACCTTGCTACTAGCATCTCTAAAGTGAGCCTAGACACCCCATTAATACCAATTCAAATTCCTGTTTCTCCTAGTTATGGAGAGAGACAACCAAGACACCCACATCCCCACAAAGCCACATGTGTGCATTAAT
The DNA here is from genome assembly GCF_001604755.1 of Lepidothrix coronata. Taxonomy (NCBI): domain Eukaryota; kingdom Metazoa; phylum Chordata; class Aves; order Passeriformes; family Pipridae; genus Lepidothrix; species Lepidothrix coronata. The sequence continues at coordinate 245,740 of NW_016690354.1, read as the reverse complement.
CAATCCAAGGTTGTCCTATACCTTGCATTAAGCTGAGCCTGGAACACTTAGGACACCGACAAGAAAGTGTTCTCCGGAGTCCCTTCATGAACCCTTTAAATGCTGACATACCTGTCCAAGTAGTTGACAATATTGGAGTTTTTGTTTTCCCTCATCACAAGGATTTCATTAATAATCAGTTCTTTTTTGGGTTGCTGCTGCAAATTCATCTGTTTGATTGCAACCTGCAGTGAAGAGACACCAAGTAATGTGTTATTACAGGAGTCCCCCAGAAACGTGCCAATACCAGTGTACCAGTCAATTTAGTCCCACATTTGGGTGAAGGAGGAAAACACTTTTTCATCATGGGATGCTCAGCCATTTAGTAACTCTACAAGTTCCTGCAGCCAGTCCATTTCCACACGTGCTGGATGATATTTCATGCCAAAAAGGACAAGTGAAATTACCATTTTCATATTGGACCTTCATGTCACAGTTAGATAGCCATCTCCATCTACAACTTCTTGGTAACAAGGAAAGAGATCCACTTACTCTGGTATGGACTGATATGTCAAAACTTTTTTATTTCTTAAAGGATTCTTATTATTTTGAATTGGATGTTTCTGGGTTTTTTTGGTGGTTTTTTTCTGCTCTCCTGCAAATTTCTGCTTCTAGAAATCTCCAGTAGGGCAGGTAAATAACACAGCCTAAGTTTAGTACTTCAAGGTAATAATTCTATTTCTTTTTTCACAGTAAGACCTGAGTGAGAGAAGTACCAGTGTTTATATAAAAGACTGAAAATAAGTGAATTGGAGTCAGCTGTATCTCCAGTCATAATTGAAGGGCAATAGGGATGGATTTGTCAGTTGTAGCCCTTTGGTTTAGTAGCTTTCTGCCTGCTTCAGGATATCTGCTCTTCATGTATATATGCAGAGAGCAGGGAAGTTAGAACATGTTTTCAACTCTTGTATTCAAGTTTCCACACTACCAGTACCTCGTGAGAGCACCTGGCCCTCAGACAAGCCTTTAAATCAGTAAGCCTACTCAGCACAGCTGGAGGCAGAAATACTTCATAGATGTATGAACTCAACTGTCTCTGGTACAATATCTAGTCAAAGGGAAGGAAATGCAATTATGCCTTTACAGAACAGCTACTTCCAGAGAAAGAGGCCTCGGTGAATGGATGGGAGCCAGTAACTCCAGTAACTCACAAAAAATGAGGATTAAAAGAAACAAGCCAAGAGTGCCAATATAGGTGGATACAATTAGCATTTTGATAGTGTAGCAGGGGAGACTATAGAAAAATCCCAATACATGAAAAGGCAAGAGCAGACAGACATCATGCTGGTTTTCCACAGTATTCACAAGGGCTGCCAAACATTAGTTAGAGAAGACAAAACCAAAAACCCCCTACTGCTCTTTGTGCAAGACCAGAAAGGAGAATGAAAGATGAAGAAGTGAGGGAAGGCATTTTATGCAGATAAAGAAACCCCAGTCAAATACTGAGGGAGCTTCAGAGAGGCTCTTGTACTTCCTCACTCTTGCTCAGAGACAGACACACAGTCCAAGTGCATATGGGGGCATTTTCATTATCTGTCACATACATTAGGATACAAAATAAACAGCTGGAGTTACACTACATAGGCATCATCAGTGAAAATCTTCAGTGTTCTTTAGCTTGGAAGCTGCCCAAGGTTCCTGTATAGTGCAAAATAAAGGATTTTCCGTCCAGTGTTTCCAAAATGTGTGCCATTCTATGAGTTCCTGAGTTCAGTGGATTTCGCAGAAAGGAACAGATCAACAGCATGACAAGGTTACAGCAATCCCAAATGCAGATTTAAAAATCCAGGGTCTGATCACACTAGTGTAATGGGAATGATTTAAAAGTCTGTTGTAATATAAGAGTTCAAATTTTCACGTGGGGGTCTCCAAAGGGGTCCATAAAGAAAGCAGAAAACCATCAAAGGAGTTCCTCCTATAAAATTTGTCATTGTTTCAAAATAAATACATCATCCCTTCCTCAGAGGCTGCAATTAGACAGTATCAATTCTTCAGGAACTGAAAAAGGGGGTGAAGAAGTTTCAGCAAAAAGCATATTTATGAAATTTACTGGTGGATAACTCTGACATTGTTTAAACGCAAAGTAGACAGATATTGTTGAAGGTTTCCATAAATATATTTGGAATAATCCCTACACTTACATCTTTTAAAAAATCCTGCATCTAGCAATAAGGGTTTCCACAGATGCTGCATAACCAGCACTATTAGTTTATTATGCAGTCAATAAGCGTGGAACTTTTCAATATTCGTGAGGGAGGAAAAAGAGACAGATATCCCTTGTCTCACAATAATAGGGCAGAAAGCAAGTGGGCAACGGGTGGGAGAGGAACTATTTCTATGCAAATCAACTAGTATAAGTGTAGGAAGCAAAAGAGCAGAGGGCATATAAAAGAGTTAACGTGGAGATAGGCAACAATCTTGGGGATGAAGAGAAAAACTTCTTCTGAGGAACTACCCAGTCCAAACATTTGCTTCTGGCCACTGCGGTCACAGAAAGAATCTTTATAAATATGAAATGATTCAGGAATCAAAACTTGGGAAGTCATTTTTTCCAGTTCTCTGCTCAGACCACTCAACCATGCCTCATTAGTAAGTAAATAAAGACCTCATTAAAAATAAGATGACATGAATCCCTGAAAGACAGTCTTTATTTTGTAGCATCAACTTGAACTTTCAGGACACAATCCAAAATCCACTGCTGTGGTATTCTGGCAGCACTTACCTCCTGTCCTGTAGCTACATCTATTGCCGTGTAAACTGTACCCGAGGCTCTAAACAAAACAGAGAAAAGAAAAAATCCACACTTATTAGTGCCTCATAGTAAGAGTGAGAGCTTAACACATGCCTGTTCCCACTTGTCTCTCTGAAGTGCTCTCAGTCTTATTCTTTTACATGCAATAATTCCAGTGGTAAACATCATCTGAAATATTTCTGAGCCAAGACTGTTGTTGGAGCAGAAACCAGGGAATTTATGGGGAATAAAGCTCCTAATAAGGGTCACTATGGTCAGCCAAACCCTTGCTATTAAACCAGCAACTTAGCACATTTTGTAGGACTGGGAGTGGCATGTGGACTTTAAGTGGCATGACTGCACTACCTGGGCTTGCAGAATGCCCAACATGATAACGGAGCACATAGGATCAGTTGAAGTAAAGAAATGTAGCATTTGTAGTGAGGGAAATGGGAGTTTGAGCCTCAGCACATGGAACTGACAGCAGATCCCAGTGATTTGCACTGATTTGTCTCACTCCTCTCTCCTACAACCCCTACTTTCCCCCTACCCTGCTTAGAGGGGCACAGCACGTGCCTTGAGAAGAGCTGATTCAGAAGCAAATCTGTAATTTGAAGACTGTCTTGCAGTTCCTTCCCTGTTTGTAGCTGCATTTATCAACCTGATCTTCTAGTGACGTATTTTCTTATATTAAAACACAATTACACAAAAACCCAGTCCCTGAGACTTTGCCAGGAAAGGGAGAAGACCTAGGGGGGATGTGGAATTCAGCAAAACAACCAAAATTAAAAACAAAAAGAAGAAAACAAATAAACAACCAAACAAAATAAACTTTCCGAAGTATCACTAACAGCTTTTCCAGCAAACTAACTTAGCCTAGTTACAGTGATTCCTTCTCAGCATATGGAAAAGAAAGGTATAGGGCAGAGAAGAAGCATATACTAACCCTTGCCCAATCTTCTCAAAATTCGTATACTTCTTTTTTGGATCACCCACACTCACGATACTTCCTAAAAAAAAGAAAAAAGCTGATTTTCTTCAAATACTTTTTTGTACACTATACACTTATATGACTGTAAGAGCAGTTCCATGGCCACAGCAGGCTCTGCCTCATGAACCACTCATCAGAAATCCAGAGACAGAGAGACACCAAGGAAGTCCTCAGTTATTTACAAATATACCAGCTGCAGCATTCCCCTCTAGGAACTTCCGTTCAGAAATGGTGGGACACAGACATTAAGAACATTTAATCTTCACTACTAGTCAGTGTCTGCACACTTCTAGGCACAGGACAGGGGTACACAGCCCTCACACATGGAAATACAATTATTTGCTGGAAACCTACAGCTTTAAGTCACCCCCAGATTCAACATTTTGGATGATCTAAGATGCCCCTGCACTGCAACATCTCTAAATTTGGAGGCCAGGGTCTCAATTGTCTTGGAGCCAACAGTCTTTTACAAAACTAGTCAAAGACTTCCCTAAGCCATGACAATTTGCAGCAGGAAAACATATTTATGGTGTTTTCATACCGGCTCAGCCATAGCCATGACTGACCCAATGACTGGGTTGCAAGACTCAGGGGGGGAAGGTGGAGAGACCCTTCAGAGCCAAACCTCCCCTGGCCTGGCCTAGGCACTGCTCAGCTGCTCTTCTAGGAACCCAGTAGTCAGCACAGGTTTTGGGCAGCAGTTACCAGCATCGCTCTGGTTTTGGAAAGCAACCTGGGACAATCTCAGTTCATTCTCCTCTAACATGGCTGTTCAGCCAGAAGAAAGTGTATTACTGCATCCCTCAAAGGGAAAAGAACTTTGCCTGGTCTTCTGCAGCACAGGGCTGCGAGGAGCCACAAACTTTAACTGATATTCATAACTCCCCTAGAGCAGGCAGGAAACACACCCTTTTTAGGCTGAAGAAATCACAGCCAATAATATCTGGAGCTCAGCTGGGAGCAAGTCTCCTCTCTAACAGCATCAGGGTGGGTAATAGGATCAAAGGATGCAGAGCTGCGTCTGAGTTGGTGTTTGCAAGTCACTCAAGCTGCCAACATATGGTGCTGCTTTCACAGGGTCTCAGGCTGAGCCTTAACAGATGTATATTGGCAAAGAAACTGCTCATGGTCATTAAGCCAAGAAATCCAGTAGCAAGCAGAGCAAGAGCAGGCTATTTTCGGACACCACTGGAGAGTAGCCAAACCCAGAGGGTTTAGGGAAGACAGAGGTAGAAGAAGGGAACATGGCCCGTGTTTGGAGAGGAGGGCAGGAAGAGAAATCTGGCTATATAAAACCCACTATACAATTACAGAAGTATTGCTGTCTGCCCTGAGGACCAGTATTTCTGGACAAATGTTCATAAACTTTCCCTCAAAGCCAAACATAGGCTGCAAGTTCAGACTGTGAGATAGCCAAATGTTTCCCCAAGGTAAGGACAGGACAGACGGCTGTGGTGACCAGAGGCAGTTGCCAGTTTTGCCCTGTTTAATGCTCTTAAATGTAAAAAGAGGAGATGCTTCCAACCTTCCAAAAAGCCAGGTGAGGATTCATTAGTGTTTGCACCAATGCTGCGTTAATGCAGAGAGGTGGAGATTTAGCAGCTTCCTTTTAACCTTTGCATGTCTTTAGAGCACCTTTGGTATGTGTAAATATATTTTTGCTTTCCAATTTTAGTAATTTTATTCAACCAAAATGTTTTATGTCAAACCAAAACGTGAAAAGGTTGCTTGTCTGCACAAGTACAGCTCCACTGCCCTCAGTGGAAAAACAAGCTTGCAACAAGATTAAAACTTCATCATGTATTTCTGACTAGCCCACACCTAGAAGCTGACACCTCGAGCAAGCAAGGTGTCAGAAGGTACATTTGCTACCCAACAATCCTAGGAGTAGCACTTGCATTTCTCTTTATGACAGAAGCGGGTGTATTTGTATTAGAATAGCACTTTTTTCCTGCCACAGTTGCTGCTTGCCGTATCTGGTCACAAAAATGGCTTGAACCCTTAACGGTACAAAGATCCTGCTAATTCAGTGAGTGAAGCTGCTGTTCTGAAACAGTAGGTGCGAGTTTTCCAACAGTGAGCAGTTCCAGTTAACATGCCATCAATTCAATTTAGGCTTTATTTAAAAGAATGAGGTACTCAGATACCATTTTAATACTTTAATTTTCTTTAACTTATACCTTCAGATTAAATTTTGCTTCATATAGCTACTAGACTTTGCTTCCTAAAATACTGACCTTTAGGGGTATACCCTCAAACCAAGGAGACCAGCCTGGCCATAGAGGTGCTAACATAGCTTATATAAACTGACAAGCAAGGCGTGGACGTAATTAATACAGGATTAATAGTTCAAAGAATGAGAAATGCTCTACTCTTAATAAAAACTGGCCCAGGCTAAGGATAGCAATCAATTGCATGAAAGAGCTGTTTCAGCTATTGGATATGCCACAGCATAACCCTAAAACATCAAGCAGCAGAGGAGCACTTGCACTGAAGGTAGGAATTGTTAAAGACACAAGGACACAAGTGAGAGACTTGATGACATTTTTCTCAGAAGAAAACCACCAATTTGGGCACCCACACAATGTTAAGGAACTTAAAAATAACCAACTCATTTACACCATGATACTGTGGAAGGCAAACCTGGGGATGCATTAATTTTCTCTCCATCCTTTAGGTGTCTAACACTGCAATATAATCATTCGCGCTTCAGAGCTACAGAATAACAAGATGTGGAACAATCTCAGATTTCATAGTTAAGTAGATGTTATTTATTCAGGGCTTGTTTTGCAGAGCCTGAGGATCCCCAACTCCCTGGGGACTTCAGTTAGCATCACAGGTGCTCAGTGTATATTTTTGCTCCCCTCTTACATCTGCCCCCAATTTTGTGTTGTGACTGTATGCCAGTGTCTTCAGTAAAGGACCTCAAAATGGGAAGGTCAAAACATTTCAGCTTACTAAGATTTTGAGAAACCGACACAGCAGGACCTGGAATTTAATTTTTTTAAAGAACAAGGACATACTTAATTTTTCCAGTATCTCTTCATCTGACATTTTTGGCTTTTTCTTTTGTTTCTCCGTGTTCCTGACCAGCATGTCGGGCGCTGTTGTGCTGTTTTCCGAGGGAGAAGTAATAGGAGAAGTGGCCACATCTCTGGTAGGAGGAGGAAGAGGGTCTATCACAGAGCGGGTGTATATCTAATTTTGTTGAGAAAAACATAGAAGTCAAATGAAGATTTAAACACTTCTATTCATTTTGTTATTGTTCTTGTTGCTGTCAGGGATGCATTTCTATAGCTACTTTGTTAGCAACCAATGTCACTGATCAAGGACCTTTTTCCCCCCACAACTAGGCAGGTGATAATACAAAGGTACTCTTGTCAGAAAGAATGGCTCCCACTGCCTCCCCCCTGCTCCCGAGAAGGCCTCAGCACCATGCCATGCAGCATGGATGAAGAGTCACAGTCGAGACTCGACTGCAGCAGCGGAGCCTGAAGGAGGTATTTCTGCTCACAGATTTTGTGTGTTCAGGTCGCGGAGCTATCACGGGGGGTGGAGCTGCATCATCTTCATCATCTTCATCTTCAGACACTGAGGGCACTGCAGGGGTCTCAGAGACAGCTTTCACATTCTGCACGTGGTTACACAAATAGCAAAAATAAAAACAAAATCACAAACATCGGATTAAGCACCCAACAGAGACTGTCTGAAAAATTCAAAGCCCAAAGTTCCTGAGGCTTCATGGGGAATGGATGTGCAGTCCAGCACTGCCTGACAACCGTTCAGACAGAGCTCATCACCTGCCTGCGTAACAGCAATCGTCTTCCCAAGGGCCCACCTGGGCGCTCTCTCTGCCTTCCCAACGCCCACACAGTAGATCTAGCAGTTCTGGAGACAACATCAGGGTTTGGAAATATCTGTCCCTATTTATATTTTCTCTTTTGTTTTTCCACTTGCTTCAAACTCTGACCAAGCAGTATGGAGATTTCAGTCTTTAAATCCTATAATTCACATCAAGATCTCTAAAAGTTGGTAAGTCAAGCCAACATCACCTTGTGACTGAGAACTAAGTAATGAGAGATTTCGGAAGTAGAATCTGGCAAAATCTTTTCAAATCTCTTAAAATTACTTTCTAACATAAAATTTTATAGAAAAAATAGGAACAATCCTTTTTTTTTAAGTTTTATAGTGGTTGGAAAATTATCTGGAATTTTTTGCAATACTGTGATTAGAAATCAAAGTCACTTTTAACCTTTTAAACGTGAAACTGAAGTTCATGGCATTCATTACACTGTAAGCATTTCAGAATATGCTTGGTGAGGTCCTCAACCCAGTAGACCAATTCTGTTTGTGCATCATCAGTTCTCTAAGAGTGGTAGGGGGAAAAGTGTTAAAATAAAGTTCTCAGAAAGAGGGGGAAAGCAATACAGTATTTCACTGATCCTAAAATACTTGAAGTCACCACCATCCCAGCAAATAATTGCCGAAGTGCACTTGACATAACACAAAAGCTTAGCTTCTTAAAAACAAGAAGAAAAATACTTATGTACTGAGATTTTCCTGAATATCCACAAAATTAAAGGTTACCCAATGTCTTCCAAATCCATTACACTATGCTATCTCAGTAGATTGGTAACTACTCCTTTTTTAAGGATTTACTCTAAAATCCAACTGTCTTAGATATTCAAACTCCTGAGGATTGACATACAATCACATGTAATAATGAACAACAGCAGAAACATTTTCCTTTTCTTTTTGCAGAGAGTCTTAAATGATCAGATACAAATACAGTGCCTCTGGAAGGGGGCAGAACAAGCCAATTCTAGATAATGGCATGGCCATGAGAAAACAAGAGATGAGGGAACCATCTTAAACTGAAAGTCTTCTTTCTTCCGTCTCACAGGCACATACAGAAACTTATCATGTCTCCTAACAAAGCAAATAGGAGTGGTACCTGCCCTGGTAAGGACTGAGTAAAGGTCAAGTGGAGAGGAGGAGAACCTTTTATTTCCTGTTCTGCTAGAGATTAGTTTGGTTAATCAGCATTAGTTTTGGTCAATCAGACCTTGCAGGTTAGTAAATAAACTTTGTTATATCACAGATGTTTATGGAGACATAAAACGTGACAGCCCAGTGGTTATCAAATTCTAGGTACAAGAACAGATCAATTTCTGTCAAAATAGAGATCTTTCTATTAATTAATTCACTAATTTCCATTCATGAATTCCCTAAAAAAAAACTACTTCTGTCTACTTTATTTTCCATCAGTTTAAAAATAGTGAAAGGAGCACGCCTGTACAAGTATTCACTATACAAATATATATAGTTCAGATTTTAAAACACTAAGCAGTCTATGAGTTTGCATGTAGTTAACTAGTTTTTGCAAGTTTTTTAATCCCCAAACTCCAGACAGAATGTGACTGTAAGGCTTACCAATGTATTTGATGAATTGTAATCCTCTGCTGATTTATCTGAAAGAGACAGATAGTAATGCTGTTATAAATGAGTTATAAACCCAGCAGCAGGGGGGACAGGAGAAAGGGACAAGCTCGCTTCGCAAAGGGCAGGAAAAAAGGCTGCTCCCAAACCAAGGCATTACGTCCAGCTCCCCAGAAAAAGCTGATCCCTGGCAGATATAGAAATAGAGGGTAAATAAATGCAGGTCCCAAATCCCTGCTGCAGGAGGGTGGAACTGCCCAGAGCAATACCTGAATGAATACTGTCCTCCATCCACACACACAAAATATTATCAATGAGCTAAGTCACCAGCAGAGGCAATGCAGCTAGCTCAAGACCTGCAAGATGTTCCATCTCAGTCACCTAAACTTCCTGGAATAGCACAAGAGGACCACATGGGTCAACTGGTGGGATTCTCATTTGACTATCCAGGCACATATGGGCAAGATTTATCCCTGCTTGGAGCCTTCCTAATTAATACCAGTTCTGGTGACGTAGTTCTATCCCCTTAAAAGAACCAAAGTAGGGGTTAGTATCTAGAAAGTGAAGGAGTTGCAGTTGAAAGGGAAAAGGAGTGGTGGTTGCAGATGTCCTTCAGAGGGCAGGCAATCCATACAAAGAGGCACAAAACCTTGGCAGCTTTGACTTTTAGAGGAATCTAGCAAGCAGTTATCAAGCACCCAGGCAGCTGAGGCATATCTCTCAATCATGGCACATGGGAGTAGAGAGACCCTCTCCCCAGGCATGTATGAAGACACATCCACACCCACCCTGCAAACTGAAACTGGTGCAAAATTTAGCTGCCTGTTAACTCCGGGGATTGTCACGACTGGGAACCCAGCACCAACAGTCTGGGATCTGCTTTCCAGATGCTGACTGCAAGCATAGAAAAAGTATATGTTTTGGGGATTTAGCCAGTTGACTGACCTCCTCTTTTGTGGCTATGCTGGGCATCAGGATTAACAGAATAGCATTTCAAAGGAAGAAGAGCACTTGAGCAGCCAGAGAATCTCATTGACATCTTCCTTGAAAAGACAGATCTGCTTCTTGTTTAAACAAAAGAAATCCCACATGCAATGACTAATGGGGAGTTGGGCAAAGCAGCCATATGGGACCATCACCATGTACCTGTGAAACTCATGTACTTCTGGCTGTTGGAGATCTTCTTGGAGTTGTAAAACTCCAACACGTCCAGCACTGCTTGGGGGTTCTTCTTCTGCTCTGACTTGGTGATGTTGGAAGTCTGCAGTAAACGTGCCCATTGTTCTGGCATTCCCTGTGGGGAGATGCACCTCGTTAGCTCACAGCTGGCCTGATGTGGTTCACAGAACACATGCCCGCTGCCACAGTTCTGCCCCAGCTTTTGGGGTTACACAGAGGTGTGAGGGAAACAGAGAGAAAAAAGGACAGAAGAGGAGAGGAAAGAAAAAGAGGTGCTGAACGGATGCCCTCCTAGCCCCTGCCTGTGTTACAAGTCACACATTCCTTACATGGACAGGTAAAGGCCACTCTGCTCATGGGGCTTTGGGTGAGTACCAGGTCCTTTGCAGACTGAAACTCAAAAGCTGGAGAGTTCAGGAAGAGCCTCAAGAAAAAAAATAAAACAAAAACCAAATCCTTTATGCACAGGTATATACCTATTTATATATACCCAAGAAAGACTATAGAAGTAGCATACACTGCACAGCCTCTAGCACAATGAACATGCAACAGTCATTTGGGTCTTCTTGTAGCACTAGAGTTCTTTGCTAATGGCAGTTTGTAAGCCAGAGCTGGGAAAGCAGAGGTGTTAACTTCACATCTGAAATCTAGAATTTCATTACAGGGGCATAATTTCAGCCAGAAAATAAATACATCTACAGTGCAACCAGACTTGTGCCTTTCCAGCACTAGCAAGAATAACAGTTTGTATGGACAAAGTGGCAAGGGACTGGGATCCTTTAGCAATAAAGTTATCCTCCCTGTTCAAAAGGATGACTGGATACAAGAGTCAGGTCATGCCTCACTGGCACGTGTAGGGTAACCTGGGCAAGTCTAGAGGCTGCCATGCAAAACAAAGCTGTACCTGTGATTCAGGGTAGGGGAGCAAAGTCCCTGAAAAAGCAGCACATTACAGACAGCTTAAAACACCTTGCTCACAAACAACTTCCGCTGCTATGATATACTATCTCATAACCAAATAAGAAGAATAATAATATGGGGAAATATGCCTCTGTCTTTATAGTATTTTGCGCGTCAATAAAAAAAACAAACAACAACTCGGCACACAAAAGCATCTGACATTTAGCACATACATGTTCTGTCATAAGTAGTTATAAACATCTGTGTATCTCCCAAAGGGAAACTCTCAGAGCCCCACCTGGGGGACACAGGCTATGCTGCAGTTTTCAGTAGAGTATTTCAGCTCTAGAAGAGGAAAGGAGGGGAAGAGAGGGGAAGGGAGGAGAGATATACCATGTTTTGCTGACCACAACAGCCAAAAAAACAGGAAAGGAAAAGTTTGCTGGCAGCCAGGGCTCTGGGGGATGTGCCAAGTTTGACAGTCTCTCAGCATGAATTAGCGGGTAACCTCCGCAGATGTGTTTCAAAGGACATCAAACTAGACAATGGTAATAGCCTTTCCAGCATTACTGTATAAAAGATTAATGGGTCCTGGCTCCTCCCAGCAACAAGCTAAACCACATAGTTCTCTTTTCCTCCAGATTCACTCACTGTGAATTCTCCCGTGACTGCATCAAACCCCACATGAATTGTATGTTCGAAGTCTGAAGGGAGGGAGATCTCCGGCCGCTCTTTCTCTTTCTTCTTATTGGCTGGAAGAGACAAAAACAACAAAAAAAAATCCATAAATCCATCAAGAATTAAAATCTCCAATAGCTTCCAATTCACCTACACAATCACACCCCCACATACCTTTTGCTAGTCATAGGATTTCGATCTGGAGCAGACAAACAGCAAGTTTAAAAACTTTGTTTCCTCACTTAAGAGCAGCCACAGTGAGCAAACAACAAAAATAAAAGTCCTGTAACACAGGACAAGCATAAAGAAGGAAACTGATATTTTGGGTATGTAAAGTGTCAACTAGTATGTCTAGACTCAATAGCATGAGAGCTATTTACCTAAAATATTCACTTGAACTTATACAGGTCAGTCTCAAAAGCTCTACAGGGGCAGTAACTGGAAGCCAGGCAGTTTTGAACACATTTTTTTATTCGTTGTTTTAAGCAACTTTTTTTTAGAAAATATTATGTGCTGTTAAACATACACCTGCTTCTCATATAAAGCCAGGGACAAAATTAACTACAAGTACTGCTTATAAATTGCTTTCTTCATCCTATTTCCTCACAACAGAGTTTATGAAGAAAACTAAATATAACATCTGTGCTTCTGCTACAAAATCTTATATGAGCAAAACCACTTGTATTTTCTGCTCACAAAATGAACCAAAGGTGGTTTTAATAACAAGCTTTGAAGACATGAGCAAGACAGCAGAATCCAGCAGGTGAGGAGCAGAAGTCAAAATATATCAAAGCAGATGCACCCTGCAAATTTTAAATTTAGGTCTTCAAACAGGATTATCATTATGCTTTGGATTAAGTTCATGCATATTCACAATGTATTAAGGATTCCACCTTCCTTTTAATATTTATTGTATTCAAAAAACTGAGATGAGTTTAAGGAAGAAGCACATTCTACTCAGTTTTGCTGCTACTTGCAGTTATAAAATCAGCAGAGCCAGGAGAAGGTGACTAAACCACTTATGTTTCCCAGCTGCTACCTTTTTTATCCAGAGCCAAACAGAATCTATTTCGTGGCTGACATTCCCCGGTGCATTTTTGGCAACATGAATACCAAACCTCAGTATTTCAGAAGCCTGTGAGGCTAATGCTCAATATAGCAATTCTTTAAGACACTGCTGTGGTTAGTTGCACTGAGTGGGTCAGAGCTTGCCCCTAAGGACTGAATCCCATTTCTTTCAGGGCCGGCTCTGGCACTGCTCTTTGTATCACTACAGAGTTACAGTTGCATAGAGTAATTCTGGAAAAAGAAAAGGATCAGATGCTCCACTTGGGACACGAAGATGGAACAGATTGTTTTTGATCCCACTTTCAAACAAAGGCGATGGGGGAAGCTGAATCACAGAAGAGCAACAGAGTTGCCAAGGGGAAAGCAGAAGAAAAAGGAGCCATGCTGGAGGAGCCATCATGGAGAAGGGAGGAGACAGAAACATCTGCTGGTTAGCAGATGGTGAGCATCTGCAGCACAGAGGCCTACATGCACTAGTGGTGGATGGAAAGCAAGAGGAAAAGAGATGCATCAGAGGTCTGCCTACAGGATCAGTCCATTCCTCCAAGCCAAAGACTAAGGTGCCATCTCAGCCTAGAAGCCCACAGCTCAGGTGAGGAAGAAAAGGGCATCTCTACCAGCAGCACTATTCAGGAGTGCTGCACGGCTGATAAACACCCACATTTGGACCATTCCAGGGTGACTGACACAGTAAATTTGAACATATTCCTAAAAAAGCTTAAGGGCATTAAGTTGTTTTACAGAAGTCTTAGGCGTTTTTTTATTTCTACATTCAGACAGATCTGACAGAACTAAAAGCCTAGACATATTAAACCATTAATAAAACAACTGCTTTTTGTAGCAGATATTTATGTCGTAGCAGGAGGTATAAGGTAAAAAGAACTAAAGAGATAGGCACTCCCAATCTTGCTAAACATTTAATCCACCTTTAAAGTGGTTGCATTATCCTTCCAATTAATTAAAAAGACTCGAAGAATCTTAATTTTAAAAAAATAAAAAAGGAATTATATATCTATTTAAGAAGACCTACCTACCACCACAAACACCTTACCACCTTCTCATTCAAAACCTCCTATGTTCAATGCTGTTACAAGATCCACCCTTAAAGTTCCCTTATGATGCTCTGGCAACTTAAGCTACACCTAGGAAGCATGATGTCTCACCATGAAGTGAGCCCATACTGAGGCACACTGAGATGAATAACTCCATTCGTAACGTGGAGTAACGTGCTCTCCATCACCACAGAAAGGGCTCCCAGTTGTTGCAAACTGTCACCTCGTGGATAAAGCCTTGCCTCTGAGCAAAGCTGCAGCTGAGCTCAGCAAAGCTCAAGCGAGCTAAACATGCTCCATTCAAGCCAGTTTCATGCCCTCAGCCAGGCACTGATGAGCCTCCTGAGCCCAAGAAGTTTCAGATGTTCGCAACTCCTGTTGAAAGCAACAAGTCACACCAGTCCTGCATCTGTTTGGACAGGACCCACCCAGTATTAAACCAATATTTTTTATATATGAGTTTTGCGGTTTAGGCTGGAACAGAGGAAATCAGGACTATAAATTACATCCTGAATTTTGCAGGCAGAGTATAAGACTTCAAGAGCAGCCTAGCAAGGGGTATAGTTCAATAGAAGCATGCAAAGATGTATGAGGGCCTGGATTTATGCCCCATGTGTCCTTTACATGATGCTTCTGCTTATATGCAGGGGTAGCACAATGGAAGAGACACTTTCCAAAGTGCCTTCAAGTAAAACTGTTCTTCTTGACCCAGCGACCTGTAAGAGATGCCTTCAAGATGTCCCTCCTTGTTGGCCTCCCCTCTGATGTGGATCCACAAGCTCTCAGCAAGTCTGTCACCTGATCCACAGCAGGACTCTACATGTTTGAGCTGCACTTTTGCATAAAGCACAACCCCTTTACCATCTTTCCCACACATCCTTCATAAATTCCCTGCTCCAGTACTACTCCCTGCTCAGAGCAAAGAGCTACCACTTCTCCAAAGGGATTGGCACCATCAATTCAGCAGCTCTCGACTACCACATAAAAGCCCATAAAAGCCAGCTTTGCTAGCAAAATTAACTGCCAAGCCTTTCAGATCTTCGCAGGCTCTTTGCAACCCCAGCAGAGGCTAAACACAACTCACTGGCTTCCCTGGATAAAGATCCAAAGGTCATGGATTTGCTTAAAACTACTTTCCTTTAACGGAACAGAAAGCAACTTCCCTTTTAGTTCAGCCAAACTAGAACATAACATCAAAAGTGTTTTTGGTACAAACCAAAGAGAGGTGTCTGAACACCGAAGAATTTCATTACATTTAAGCAGCAGGAGGCACTGGGAATATAGTTGTCATCATGAGATTAGAAGAAGTTTTCATAGGATGAAAATCAATCAATTTGGAGTGAAGGTGACAGTGTTACAGATATTTTTTTCTGACAGGAATTAGAGGACAGAAGCAACCGTTCGCGTTCAGGCAGGTGTACTGCAACAGAAGGCTCTGCTGGGCTTGGCTAAACGAAAATCTCTGATGTCTTGAAGCATCTGCCATGTTGGCCAATCTTCAGTAAACATAGGCATCATCAGATCAGTGGCAGTCTGTCTGCTGATTTCACCCAAAACATTCATTTTTGCAGCTCTCCTTTACAATCCAGTTCAAAATAGCATTTCGGGTTCTACTTCTTTCACTCTTTTATAAATTTCAGGTGATTTCTTTGTTCTCTGAAACAGTTGATCCCAGAGATTTTAACCCCCCACTCCCTTAAGTAAGCCAACACAAAAATCCTACAGCTTTTTAGGATTCTTACTCATAATAGCAAGTTCTAACCAAAATCCAGCAGACTTTTAACATTGAGTTCATGGGTTTCTGGACTGCAGGTTCAAAAACCCACATTTGTAAAGCAATCCAGAGTTGCCAAAAGTATCAGATAATAATAATAATAATAATAATAATAATAATAATAATAATAATAATAATAATAATAATAATAATAATAATAATAATAATAATAATAACGAATGCCATAATATGTTGTAGCAAATGATCCTATATCTTGCTTATTTAAATTAGTGAAACTATCATTTCACTTAGTCTTTTCACTAATAAAAATTAGGATGAAGCCTCCCTCCTGATGCTCAGGAAGCTGAAGATATCTAGGTTTGACTTTAGTTACCCAGTGCCCAGATATCATTGCAATACAGAAAAAAAGCTGATGTATTAGAAAGAAGAACTCCAAAAAATAGGTCAGATATAAAAAGAAACCAGCATATACTAGGAGATGGAGATTTTTTTCTTTTCTTACATCACTTCAAAAGATTCATGAGAGGGTTTTTAAAATATCCTGATCTTAAAAATTATAATTTCATGTACAGTTCACAGCTCCTATCTCTTTTTCCATCTGTTACAGTCCGTTTAACAGGGAAAAAAATTCCTTCAGTTCACAAGAAATGTGCAAGAATTTTCAGTAACAGATTATTCTTAAAAGCAAGTAGACAATGCCTGACCCAAACATTACAACAGGGTAAATGGCCATGAAGTAAAATACGACAGGTTTAGCAGGAGATTGTGTGTTACTCTTGCATAACTCAAATTATTTGCTGTTTAAAACAACGAAACAAGCAAAAGACCTCCCTTTGCTCCTCACCAAAGGAAATGCAAATGTCAGCTTTGTAATTGGCACAAAAATTTATCATTTTCAAGACCATTACATACAAGTCAGGCCGAGAAGTAGCAGAGCTAGTCCCAGAGTTAGTCCCAGTTTTCAGGGACACTGTTCTAATAATTTATGGGAAAACCCCTACAGGAAACAGCAGCCTCCAAGAGACCTGGAGAGGGATTTTGACAAGGGCATGGAGTGACAGGACAAGGGAGAATTGCTTCAAAGTGAAAGAGGGCATGCCTAGATTAGATATTAGAAAGAATTTCTTTACTGAGGGTGGTGAGGCACTGGCATAGGTTTCCCAGAGAAGCTGTGGCTGCCCCATCCCTGAAAGTGTTCAAGGCCACTTGGATGGGGCTTGGATCAACCTGGTCTAGCAGAAGGTGTCCCTGTCCACGGCAGGGGGGTTGAAACTAGATGATATTTAGGGTCCCTTTCAACCCATTCCATTCTAGGATTCTATGATTTTATGAAAATAAAGTGAGATGGATTAAATGTGACAGGATTAATTATGAGAAAAAAACAAATCTACAGCCAGCACCTCATATACTGCAAAACAACCAAGACAGATGTGCAGGAAACAAATACACCACATTTGCTAAAACCTAAACCATCACCAAGCATCAAGTGCTCGACTACATTCAAGCCGAGCAACATTCAGACAGAAGCTTTATTAGAAGAGATGAAGTACTGTACTTTTATCTCCTGGTAAAATAGATCGGTAAAATCGATCCTTCCTTTTCTTTTCTTCTGGGTTGGGAGGCAAAGGTTTTGAGCCATGGTTTAAAGTCCCAGGGTCTTTGCTTCCCGATCCAATCATAGTGCTGGTATTTCTCATTGGAGGAGCCGGCGGTTTGTCTTCCGTTTCAACTCCATTGTTAGACATCTTCAGTTGAGGAGGCCGTTACTGGGAATTGGAAAAAGAAAATAAATTAGAAGCCTTATTTATTTATTTACTGTAAACTAGAATCACACACTGTCAAATCACAAGCAGGTATTTGCAGCCTAACCTGTAACCTCATATAGAATCATAGACTTTGTCAGGTTGGAAAAGACCTCTAAGATCATCGAGTCCAATCATTAAACCAGCACTGCTGTGTTCCCCACTAAACCATATCCCCAAGTGCCACATCCACATGCTTTTTCAACACTTCCAGGAATGGTGATATCAACACAAACTCAGTGCCAGCACAACAAATTCTACTCAAGCTCCAAATGTTTTTTTCTGTTAACAAGACTACATTCAAGCATTTGAATTTTAGATCACTGAGAAAAGCCTGTTTCAGGATACAGCCAATCCTCAAGCAAACCATGGAGCAGAAGTGAAGGGTGGGAAGGCAGAACAGTAAATACAAGGTAACAAAGGGCAGGGATACCTGAGAGGAGTCAACAAGTTGATGAGTTCATAAGACCTCTTAGATCCATGGCAGTTCCCCTAAAAACTATGTCAGAAGGTTTGCATCAGTCTCCAGCACAGCACGATACAGAGGGACTAAAGTTTACACTCATAGTTTTGATGCAGCTGCTCAGGCTCCTTTGCCACAAAGCTGCTGAACAGGTTCAGAGGTAGAGACGGTCGGGAAGCTGTGAGCTGTACCCACGTCACTTCAGATGTAGTGCTGTGGCCCTCAGTGGTCCCAAGCCAGCCCTGGCCTTCCTGCAATAACAGCACACTTCAGGGGCAACTCAAATTGCCAGAAAGTTGACAGCATTTTGTTCTGTTGGGAGAGTCAAACAAAACTAGATCCCCAACACACACTAAAATCCGTAAGTAAATAATCCCTGCTGTGCAGATTTAAAGACGGAATCTTGGGAACAGCAATAGATTATTCTGCAACAACTAGCTTGTTCCACCCAAATGAGATCAGCATTACTCCGGACACAGTCTGGGTGCAGCAAGATCCTTCTGGAAACTGCAATTCATCTGCACTATATTCTCATATAGTAAGCTGGGAGTTAACTGCAGAACAAAGCAGGAACAGTTTCTGTATGGGTGGAAAAAGCAGTTCAACGGCTTTACCAATTTCACAAGCAGTAAGGGAAGATGTTTCGCTCAGGGAGAATTATGGGGTGGCAGAAAGTCAGAAGCAGCTTGCTCTCCACAGGTGAGAAGTCCAGTTACAAAGCCAAGGTCACTGCTGACTTCCAGGGAGCTGCTTTTCCATAGGATGGGCTTGGAGGAAACACACTGAGTCACACACCAAACAGATCCCACAACCATAACACAGTCCTATGACCACACAGCACCCAGCCAAAATCTTCTTCAGTCAAGCTACTGATGCTCAGTGTAACTGGCAAGACATGCTGCTCTCACCACTGTGGGGAGTTAAGGAAGACAAACACTACCCCACGGAAGTCACTCAGCAGCAATGTGTCAGACTTTGCTGAAAGCGGAGTTTCCATAACTGTTGCCTGCCAAGCCATGGCTGGTCTGCAGCTCCACCTTCTCCTCCACTTAGTTGATTCCTAGTTTCTTCACACTCCTCAACAGGAGGGCCAGCAGTGTTGTACAGCCCGTAAGGCTTTGAGTAAGCCTTCACGCACAGGGAACTTTTTAAAAGCTCTGGCCCCAGCCTTCTTTCCTTCCAATATAACTGTGCAATGGAATTTTAGATGACAGAGTAGCTTTTGGAGTATTGATTTTAATGGTGGGACAGTTTCAGCATTTGGGAGCAGTGGTGGGAAATCAGCTGTGCATTTGTCTGGGTGTGTTCTAGCACGAGCCCTGCGCATCCCCCACTGCTCGTGCTTCAACCTCATGCCATTCTCCAGTATAAAACAGAGCAGAACTAAGTGACAGCTGGAGTGCCAGCCATTAAGTGGTTGGTGCAAATGAATACTCTCCCTGTCTAAGCAGTGGAAAAAAGTCTAAACTAACACCCAACTGACAAATTTGGCAGCCACTGCTGCTCATGTATCTTGTGCAACATGAAGATACTGGGCCTTCCTGACGGGCTTTTGCACATCACAGTGTCAGTGCTTGTAACTGAAATGGCACAACTAAACCATTTGAAACGACATAACCAGCAGTGCCACAAAAAAGATGCATTCTTTGCATTGATCTTATTTTACTATGAGAAAGCAAATTGCTGGGAAGGTACTAGGAATATGCTGCAAGCAGGGAAGCAGAAGGAAAATGAATGTTAGCAGCTCTGTGCCTGCCAAACAGCCCTCCCCAGGAGCAGCACCACATTTGCTGCTCTAACACTCTGGTTTACCCCCACGGGGGTTTGAATAAAGGTGCATCCAAAGATTCTCCCACCAGTCAGACTTCCTGGAGCAGCAGGCACAACTGGGATGGAGACTGACTCATTTCTGGGTCCCTCTCCCACTGAACAGAGAGGTGAGTAGGTGAGAATTGATGCTTGATGCTGTCAAAGGCACAAAACTAAGCAGGGGACAGAGTAAAGTTTGCTTTGTTTACTTTACAAGGTTTGTGTCGGGGAATGGATGCAACATGAGACTGAAATAGAGCAGTATGTAGCTCCAGGCTGGAGAAAAAGAAGTGAGGAATAAAAAAAATATAAAAAAGAAACCAGATTATAGGCAGAAGCTGGCCTAGTGCTGGGCAAAGGAAAAAGAACATAAGCAAAAAAACCAAAAAGGGACACTAAGAAAAACTTCTGGATGGCAAGCATCCTCCCTCTCTGAACTGAGTGCAAAGGGACATCTGCTCTCAGTTTCTTCAATATAAGAGCGTTTTTTTCAAATCCCTCAGTCAGAAAGGATAGCACATGTGAATTATGGTGTTACCCCAGGGCTAGAAACACTGACAGTACAAACTCTTGTTTATCTTACATTATTCCCTGAATGAGCAAGTAGCTGCTGAAAAGTTACATAGTTTAACAAACAATATTGTTTCACACCTATTTGATAACTACAACTTTTGCATAGACAAAGCCTATAGAACATGGTCTCATTTTCCCCCCATTGCTCAAACTCCCAGACCTTTCTCTTCATCAAAGTCTTATGTTTGGAGTTACATGACCTATTTAATCTGTTTGGAGATGGAGGGGTGAGAAGAATCCTTTGACCCACAAAATTAAGAGACTGGTGCCACAGAAGTTTTCCTCTGTAACAACAGCACTATCCTAGAGGGCTCTCAAAAGCTTTGTGCCACTATATATTTAAAGGGAAATCCAAAAACCTGCTTACATGAGTCCTCCCACTGTGAGAGAGACATAGTCCATCCCCAAATGCAACATTATTAAACTTCTATTGACTTCAAAGTATGCGGCTGAAACCCTGTCCTGACAGAATTATACCCACATCTCAGAGCTGAGAGCCTGGAGCCCGGAGCCATGCCAAGTGGTGACAGAGGTGGCAGTCTCCTTCATTGTAGCCTAGCTGGCTGTGCAAATTCTCTTCTTCCAAAAATAATCTCCTGCCAATTCACATGTAAGTAGGTTTCAAACAGCCTCCCCCCATGCAGATGCTGCTCAAATTCAGAGCACCAGGCAACTGCTTCACCAGCGGGCATAATATCAGCACTACGTCACTGAAACGAGTCACTCTGCTCGGCACAGTCCATCCCAACAGGAAAGCAAAGCATCACTGGACTGAGTTATTTCCTTCTTCACACCAGCACAACTCTGCTTTGAGAAATCCATCTTATGTTTCCACAGTATGATTAAGTGAACAGTGGAAGCAAGGAAACAGCACATGAACTTCTCAGCCAGAGTCAGACAAGGGAATACATTTTAGTTGCAGACACAATTATTCTCAACTACTATACATATTAAAATACCAGCACTCAAACCAAACCCTGCAGACAGCACTAGCAAGGCAAAGCCATGATGTAGGACTATTGTTTCTGTAGACGTTTGGGAATACTGAAAGTTCAAGCTGTTTCAACACATAGTACTTAGGGAAGGTTTTATTACATACTGCAATCTGTGACTGCTGTAAGTCAAGTTATGGTGGCCTTCAAATGCTCCCTGTCCCCCTCCATCACTTTTGAAGCCCACTAGCTAAATCTGATTGCCCCAGACTCAAGAGTCCAACAGCAAATCTGACAAACTCTCCTTTCACACCTACAAAACACTTCTGCAGACAGGAAAGAGCAACAGACAACCATCAAAAGGGGACAAGAGACTTAGGAAGTCACTCGGCATTTCAAGGCAGAGCAAGCAGAGGTACGGAACAGAAGACAGCACCCACAAGTGCTAGCAGGGGCATCCAACAGTTCAGAGTACACACACATGCAAAGATCTGTATTAGGATGATCACAGAATCATTAAGGTTGGAAAAGACTCTAAAATCATCACGTCCAAGCGTTAACCCAGAACCACTGTGTTAACCACTAAACTATATTCTCAAGAACCACATCTACACATCTCATGAATCATGAAGTTAATGCCTAAACTACAGGTGTAAACTGTAACACAGGCACAGTCCCCTAACATAGGCACAGCCTCCTGAGATGTTCACCTAGCAGAGTGGGACCCCAACCTATGAAAAACATTCTGGCACTACTCTGTGTAACACACACACACACACACACACACACACAAATAAAATAAAAAAGAGAGAACAGAGATCCTCTGTGTATGTCATTTTTCCTTCCAGTTAACTACATCATTTCAAACCTGCTGCTCCACACTGAACTATAAGTTTCTATCAAGCTGTCTTTGCATTCCTTAGCAAGACAGACAGATGACTGATGGCTAAAGCAGAAAGCAATTAAAAAGTCAGAGAAGCTGAAACCTACGCTACAGTAGATGCCATAAAGATAACTACGTCCAATGCATACTAATTGCAGGAGTCAACATGGAAACTCATAAAAGAGCCATCTATAATTCATGCAGTCTGGCAAGGCAGTACTTGTAAGTTACTTACTACAACTTACAGATGAATAAACTACATTAAACAAGAGAGGGGAGAGGAAGATGTTCAGCAACTGCTCTTCCCTCTCTGCCTACTAACAGAAGGAAATCTCACACTTTTCCAAGATGCTATTATTCTGTTGTTGGCAGGGTGAGGAAAAGGTGTCTTTCCCACAAAAAAGGCAGAAAGTCTTAACCTTTAATTGAGTAGATCCTGATCAGAACAAGCACTTTACCTCTGCACCAGTATCCCTGCATCCTTCCACCCCATGGTTAGAGATTGCTGGTGCACATACACAGTTAAAATTTCCTTCTTCCCCTTTGCACTGCCCTGGTGAGAAAGAGCACAAACCGTCCCCTGCTCTGTTCAAATACATTGCAAGCAGCAGATTCCTCCCTGTGTGTCACACTTTCATTCAAATCCCAGCAGAGAAGTAACACCAGAGTTTACCAGCTGGATTTCGACACAGGATGAAAAGCCACTCATTTGGTTTTTACAACTTTATGTGGGACTAAGTCTCAAACACCAGTCTCACACTGAAGGAAAGGCACCCCACATGTTCCACCTGAAAAAGAGGCAAGAGTTGTCCTCTTCCTCCACCCGACAGCAGATGGGACCTGGAACACATGCTGTCACGAAAAAGGCAGCAGCAATATACACACCCCGAGGGAGGACAGACCAATCACCAAATTTAGAGGTGATTAAAAAAACCCTCAGAAACTGTAGCATGTAGCTGTTCCCCCAGCCAGGGACTGCACATCCGAGCACTGTGCCATTGTGCCAATTAAACAAAAAAACCCCAAGGACTAGCAAAGCATCACCCCAGACCCAGCATTTACATGTGAATTAAAACAAGACAAAAAACCAAAACAACAGGTTTTCATAAAGTTCTAATAAATAATTACAAAACAGCAGTGTTTGCTGATGTCTGTTTAAAACTCTCCTGTTAGACCACTGCAGGTGCTACCAACACCTAAAGATGCAGAAGAAATCGCCAAATTAAATGAAATAATCACTAAACATCAGTATACATTTAGAAAATAATGTATCCACTGCTATAGCCCTATGGATGGGTGTGGGGAGGGGGAAGGGAGACATACTCTCATGGCAGATGGCCAACTACTAGTTGCAGTCTTACTCCACTGCCAGCATTATTTCCATAGTGCTAGAAATAAAGGATGACTGACCAGTTACAACTCAACAGGAAGGCTGGAGGATTCCATGGGTTGGAATTTTAAAATCCAAAAGACTGGAGGATCCTTTTAAAAAAACAGCCTTTCATTTAACCCCAACAGTTTGGGCTAAATGTAAGAACTGCCAGGTGGGGTTCCTTATTTTGCAGGAGGACATGGACATCACTGCAGCAGGCAGGAGAGCTGCAAAATCTCTCCCTGGGCAGATACACATGCTAACCCATCCTACTGCACAGATACGCTTCTAAAGAAGAACAGACTAATTATAACCACTCGATTCCTAGCAACAGAGTTCTCCTTTCATTCAAGCTAAGGAAGCTTCTTTCTGTTTTGTTTTAAATAATCAAGGCCCAGTGTTCATCCGTTTCTACGGTGTGGGCCCATGCATGTCCACTGCGACAGTAACCCACAGTGCAGAGGGTTTCAGTAGCTCAGAGGCAGGTCAAGCCCTTTCCATCACATTAGGCTTGGATCCAAAACCACAGAGAGGCAATGCCAGCTTAAACTGCCATGTTAAAATGTAGCTGTAGCTTCGGTTGTTTCACAAATAATGGGTAGTGTCAGACAATAACCATTTCACAATCAGTGCCAGCTGTGCCCAAGTACCTGGAATACACAATGAACTCACCTTACTTGTGCTCCACTACTCAAGCTTAGAAAGCTGCAGAGATCAGCCCCAGCCAATCCCATCCCTGGGTAGCAGCCTCCTCATTTTGACCGAGCATTTACCCATTTCTAGCAGTGCTTTTAAACAGCCCAAGAGAAATAAATTGCATCCATATTTAAGGGAAAAAAAAAATCCAAGCTGAGAGAGAAAGAACCAAGAGTATCATTTTTAAAAGCTCTCAGCCCACAAATCATTCTCCTTATTTCCTCATCTCCAGAAGTGCTGTCTCCCTTCCCCCAGCTACATGACTGAACAAGCAAGCGTGCTGTTGCAAATGTCAGGACAGGCTCCCTTTTCCGGCACAGTACGGAGCAGCCTTGGCTCCAGTTCCGCTTTAGCTCACAAGAAGGCAGGGCTTCAACCACACCAGTCGAAGTAGTTGCTAGAGTCAGAACTTGCTAAGCAGGGAGGGAAAAATAAAGGCCTCTTATGTTAAAGCATACCCAAAGCCCATATAAAGAGGTTTCCTGGAGGAAATCTGTGTTCCAGAGGAAATGACCAGATGCAGCATAAAGAAAATATATTAATCCACACAGTTAAACACACCCCCACTACTTTGCACCTAAGTTACTTGGCTCTGAGTCCTGACTACACATTAGCAGCAACAGCAACTGAAAGCAGCCAAATCATTAATCATTCTTCCATTCAAAAGTTTCCAATCCAGAGAATGTAGAGCAGAGGGCACAGAATTAAGCCCTGCTATCACCTAATGTGGAATAATTCACAGTACAATGTATTCACCTTTTAAATACATGTACATATTTACAAAAACTGCAGCTTGTTAAATGCAGAGATTTGCCATTTAGCAATGGGGGTGGGGGTAAGAAATATGTCAGAAAACTAGAACATTGTCAGATCGAGTCAACAACATCCCATAGGCACAGAGGACGCTGCAACGCAGTGGTTAGCAAAAAGCCACAGTACGTAAATAGCTGAAAGTTTGTATTAACCTCTAAAAAGTGATTTTTTTTCTGAGGTGAAGAAACACCAAGACAGAGCTGCAAAGAGGAAACCAATGTTCTTAACTCATTCAACTCTTTTGTGGCTGGGAAAGTAAAGAGCAAGAAGACAACCCAATTATCATTAGTGGATGAAGCCATCCAAGAGCCTCAATTAGACTGAAGGGAAAATGCCACAACAGTTCAGCACTAATTGGAAATGCAAACATTTATCATCAGAGTAGCGCTCGCTCCTGTGTATAGCTTCATTGTGTTCACTGCAGCTAATGACAGTAGGAAACCCAGTGTTCCATAGTATTTATGTAATGACTGGCAAAGCTGTCACATTCCCTTAATTGCTAGCCAGGATTTTCATACTAGCAGTAGTTTTCAATTAAAGGAAATCGTAAAGATTGGTTCAGTTTCACATTGCTTCATTAAAGTTTTGGTTCTTCTTCTATGTTGGGGAAAGAGGAAGAATGAAGAGCACTCCCTCTGCACTAGTAGACAAACTGAATTAAGAGAGAAGGAAAGCACTGTCAAACACTCAGAACTGCAAAAGCTAATTTACCATCAATAAAGACAAGCAATTTGAAAACTGCACATAAATCTGCTTCAGGTTTGCAATGATTACTCTTTCAAGTGTGATACATGTAGTGTTCTTAAGAGTAGTTCAGTTACAAGGCAAAATGAAAGAGCCTAGGGTTCCCCCCTAATTGAACTTTCACAGTAAAGCTTCCTTTGCTGGTAGAACATCAGCTCTGTGTTTATAATTATATGCTACCTAGCAAAATGCCCTATTCTACCTACTTTATAATTCTAGAACATACAGAAGTACCCATAGTGAGTACACTGTAGAAAGGCCTCACGTCCCTAGACTTTCTTACTTGTACCAAATGGACTGCAGAGCATTCACTGGTCCATTAAGAATCACGATCACTTAATTTAATGAGTAGCAGTTTGTTTGTAGGAAGTACCATCAAGCCTTTTATCACATCATTTACTCAGATTCCAGTCATACTTACTGTATGTCAGTAGAGAAAAGAGAGCTCCATAGGACTGGCACAAAGGAACTGCTGTTTCTGCAATATATTACAACCAAGTCTGCATTAGCGCTCAGTTAAATAAAGCCCATGAGCCAAGTGAACTATTTTTACACCACTGAACAAAAGGAAATATTACACCATCACTTATTACAGTGGCAGGCCCATTTTAAGGCACCATGTAATTAGGAATGGGAGTTAATTAAAAGACCAGATATAGTAGGCAAGGGTTTCCTCAACATCTTTGTGCAAGTCTTTCTGGCACATGGATCTTCTTACCCTGTGTTCTTGCTACAACGACCCAAGCAACTGTAAGCAGGACACGCGGATCTTCACTGAGACCCAGTTAAAACTCATTCTTTCTCAGGAAGCAGCCACATCGACTGCAGCCACAAAACCCAACCCAGCAGACTGATCAAGCTCCCATACACAGCCCTGTCAGCATCTGCAGCAAGTGACTTGCTTCTTTCAATCCAATTCCCAGTGGACAAGCATCTACATCACACAATTAGAAACGATATGAACTGCAAATTCAGCAGAATTCAGATTTCACTGATGGATGGATTGCCAGTCTTCATGTTTTATTCATCTCAAGACTGCTTTGTCAAGTGGGTTGTATATCCTCTGTGTACTTAAAATGCTAAAAATCATTTTATGGTCACTACTGAGAAGCCAAGAACCTCTATAGACAAGGTTGTACGTTTGCTAAGTGCTAGCCAAAACTCACCAGATTTCCAAAATGAAGATGATAACCAAAGACGGATGTTCTAGGAAGCCATAGGAGTCAAGGCATTTTGTTCAGTATAGTACTCCCTCCCATTGCTGAAGTCAGCTTGCTCAAGTTTCATGGCTACTTCCCACTAAGATCATCAGTGTATGAATTAGCCTCTCTAGGAGAGCATGCAGCAAATCCAGATGCAGTTTTCTGATCATCCTTCTCTAATTCCAATAATTAAGATTCAGCGATGTTCACTAATCAGCAAACTCTCGTAGAGGTTTCTGCTACCTACCCATAACCCCAAAGTTTCCTCAGTGTTCAGGCACTCAAACCAATTCTCATTTCAGCACCCACCTCTGGTTACCTGACCACATTACCTCTCTCACCTATTGTAAATCCAAGGTAAGAGAGTGTAAAATGAGATACTTTACATTCTGTAGCTAGCACACTATAATTTCACCTCTCACCTTTACAGTAACAGATCTGTTTGCTAAAAAACTCAAAGATACCAACAGGACAGTCAGTTTTCTGAAATCTCAGGGGTGGTCCCTAAGCATACCCAGGAGGAATGCTTGGGGGCTGCACTTCTCAAAACAATTCTGCGCCCTCCACTTTGTGGTATTTACACCTGCCTCATGGAAGTGCTGCATTCCTTTTTACTGACACTAACATTTGTACACACACTGTGGCACAATGCCCTATCTCCCCCTTTCCTGTTCTTACACTCCTCGCAGAGGGATGCAGTGCAGTGACATACACTTGTTGTGGGAAAGGAACAAAGCATGACCTAGTGGCTCAAGTGAACTGTCTTCTTTGCAAGTATGGCTTCTTTCACTTTTCTTTCCAATTGTTTCCTTTGACCTGAGTTTCCATAGAATCATAGAAAAGGCTTGGGTTGGAATAGACCTTAAAAATCCTCTAATTCCAACTCCCCTGCCATGGGCAGCAATTCCACCCACTAGATCAGGTTGCTCAGGGCCCTATCCAACCTTTTCCTACATTCCTGGTTATTCTTGTACTGCTGATATTTACAGGTGTTGATTCACAGCCTCCCAAGATATGCATGTTTGGCTGCTTTTATTTTTAAGAAAAGTCTCTTCAGGCTGGAAATAACTCTTCTGTGAACACTTTTCAATATTTATCTAGTTTTATCTGAGGAGCTTAAATATTCTACTTTGACAAAAGCCTCAAAGTTTTATCACTCTGTTGTTCTATTAAAATATTATAAAACAGACATCTAAACTTGTGGCCTGCTACTTTGTAAGCTCCCTTTTAGCTTTAAAAATAGAAGCTGGATTTGAGCCTAATATATATTCTTTAAACTTTCAACATGGTTTGAATTTACATACCCACAGGTGAAACTTCCCCTGAGGGTTTCAATTCTTAAAGACAATTAAAAAACTGCAAAAAAAAAAAAATGCTTTATTTCTGACAAAGCTGAACTAAGATATCTTAAATAGAAGTGCTCAAATCCCAAATCATGACTTTTTGAAATGGGCTCTCAAAAAACAGCCCTGAGCAATTAAGCCCACAATTCTGTCATTTTAGTATCTTATGTTATCAGCAGACAGCTTCCATCTCAGATCTGAGATGATGTATTGTCTCCAACCTCTGCTCCACTGGCTCCTAACCTTTTCTTCCCCATGGAGCACCTGTAGTCTAGGTATTTCCCTGGAGATTCATTAACTGCTCCTTCCTCGAAGGCTGAGATTATTGGCATTTTTCTCAGTCTACATTTCTAAGCACTTAAAAGACCTGTCAGGACAGAGAAATAAATAAATACAGAAAAATAACAATTCATCTTTCTCTCTGTCAAAACATCGTAGGTAAAGAGAAGACCTAAGTTTTGGCTAACGTCTTTAAAGACCATTTTCCATCCTGCATGTCTGTAAATCACTTACAGAGCATTTCACATCCTCTTTTAATGAAAGTATCCCAAGGGAGAGGGTGGATTAGAATATTGGTATCTCTAATTTAGAAGGTAAATATCAACAACAACAAACCAGAGCTGTATGTATGCTCAAAACAATCTAATTAGAATTCTATTTTAATTAAAAATCAGTCAAATAATTCTATTATGCTAAGGATTGCTTTAGGTGTGGTTCCAATCCAGCACATCTTTTTTTAATATTTTAGTTCCACACAGAGAAAGAGATTGAAAAAACAGTGTAAACTACCAGAATGGTCCTTTCTGTACAGCAAGTTCCTCTCCCAGTTAGAGAGCTTGGGAAGATACAGAAATAAATGTTCCAGTGTCAGTCATCCACTTAAAGTAAGCCACTTAGTAAACGAAACAAATAAAAAAGAAAGTGATTCTCCCTCTCTGCTCCACTTTGGCAAGACCCAACCTAGAGTGCTGCATCCAGTTCTGGGGTCCTCAGCATAAGAAGGACTTGGACCTGCTGGAGTGAATCCAGAGGAGATCACAAAGATGCTGAGAGGGCTGGAGCACCTCTGCTATGGACAAGCTGATACAGTTGTGTTTGTTCAGCCTGGAGAAGAAAAGACTCCGGGGTGGCCTTAGAGCTACTTCCAGTACCTAAAGGGCCTACGAGAGCTGGAGAGGGACTTTTGACAAGGCCATAGAGTGACAGGATAAGGGGGAATGACCTTAAGCTGAAGGAGAGCAAGTTTAGATTAGATATTAGGAAGAAATCCTTTCCTATGAGGGTGCTGAGGCACTGAAACAGGCTGCCCAAGAAGCTGTGGATATCCCATCCTTGAAAGTGTTCAAGGCCAGGGTAGATGGGGCTTTGAGCAACCTGATATAGTGGAAGGCAGTCTCCACAACAGGTGGTTGAAACTAGATGATCTTTAGGGTCCCTTCCAACACAAACCATTCTAGGATTCTATGAAATCCAGTATTCCCACTCTTGACCCAACTACCTGCAAACATCACATCAGAAAGCATTTCTTATTTCCTCCTATTTTCCCCTTTTGGCTCCTTTGTTAAAAAGTAATATGCAGCTCTTCTACAACTGCACAATTTACATAGTTTTCTTTTTGAAAACAGAGAAAAGAAATATTTCAAACATAGTCTCATTTCTGGTTTTGCTCTTACACGGTCTATGGGACCCTGCTGCATAACAAGAATTTTATTCATAGGAAACAGAAGCAGCCCAGCTGCCAGAGCCAGTTACCTGCCTGTATGACTGAACTGGGGAATCTGGAAGAAGGAGCAGGGGAGAGGTCTGTAGTACAGAAGAGTGTGGATGTATAAACATGCATATACAAACATACATGTGTGTGCACACGTGTATGTGTGCACGTGTGTAGATAATTTGCACCACCCAAGTTACTCACTTATTTTGTTTACTCCCAAATAGTCTGATCATTTATAAACAATAAATATGATCATTTATAAACATAATTATCCTCAAGTGATATAAAGTCCTAAGAAGAAAAAAAAGTTGTAGAAAGTTATAAAGTACAACAGACAGCTCTGAACTCGTTTAATTTAGTATTGCACATTGCCCAATTACTTCTGTAAGTATCCACACACCAAATCTTGTTTCTATTAACTGCAATCTATATTAAATTATGAAATAAATAAACCAATTCCCTAGAGGCATATAAACAAGGTTGCTGCCCAAATTCATGTAGACCTCATGCACACAGGTTATTCAACCACTACCATTCACTATACTGAAATACACTTGGGAATTAAACAAGAAAAGAAAAGAAAGACACTTCTTGAGCCCATTTCCTCTTCTAAGACACTTGTGAGAGGGAAGGCTGGATAGCTCAGAAAAGGCTAACCTCACAATTTCCCCTCAGGCTTGTGCTGAAGAAAGAAGAGATTCAAGGTCTTGCAATTCCAGAAATAGAAATCCTCCTCTGCAGACATTTTATTCTACCAGGTCAACACACAGAACACAGTGGTGGGTCCCCAGACATCATCTTCACCACTCCTTATCCTGCTGAGCCTTCCAGTCTGCCAAACTGAAACTAACAATGCCTCTGGCTTATTGGGAGGTGGAGAAGATGTCAACAGACAAAAGTAATAAAGTTCCTGAACCGCTTAGACTATCTTCACATTATTTATTTGTAGCATTTGAGTGCAGAAGTCGAAGGAACTGGTGGGTAGAAACAGGTTTTGCTCATCCTAATATTTCATACTAAGACTAAACTTCAGCTGTGAAGCTCTCTTGCCACTACTACTGCCTGCATCCTTCAAATATCGTTGGGAGACAAGGCAGGATGGCTGAATGTGGTGAACATGCACATGATTATGAAGAACTGAGAAGATTTTCCTTATTACAGGCTTTCCATAGCCTTAAGAAACTTTGCCTGAGGCGACAAAAGCTCACTTCTTGCTGCTTGGACAGAGGGGTAGACCCAGAATGTGTAGAAGTGGTGGGTGAGTGACCTTTACACTCCAGAACAAAATCACTACCAAAGCAGCAAGGTCTTAGTTGAACCAGCCAAATTTTTACAGGACAGAGTCAGGAAGCCACAACAACTTCGCTTTGCATGCCCACAGGATTAAGCACGGCCATCCAACACCAAGCCATGCCACAGTCCTGCAAGATCAGGATCACTGCTGGGCTACAGCTTGGTAGTCACTAGGGCTGTCCAAACTCCATCCCACTTACACACACAAACCCAGCGCAGAATATTGCAGCATGAGGCCACAGGACCACATGGCAAGAGCACCTCTGAAGACAGACTCAGGCAGCCATATGAGTAGGAAGCTGACCGAAGAGGTAATATTTGGTTTGAACCTTCTCTGTATCATTAGTGCTTGTGCTAATTACAACAGCCAACAGCAGCAGTCACTCTGATGGGGGGCCGAACAATAGTGACAGAGCTGTCAACTGCATTCAAAGAACCAAATCCTTAAGGAGTTCATCGTTTTGGGGCGAGAACAGAATCCATACAGCAAGATGCACAGGATTGCAGCTTTTTTTAGGGCAGAAAGCTTGAGAGAGTAAATACAGCTGACGCAGACATTAAAAAATTAAGTGCGTTTTCCTGTTTCTCAGGGGGATTTAAACAGCAGGTGAGTGGGGCTGGTCTGTGGGACATGACCCTTTTTTATTTCAGCTATTTAGATGCAAATTGTTTCCCCTCCCTCCGCCTCTCAACACCATCTGTTAGCCCAGAGGTTTAGACTGTGCCTAGGATGTAGGTTTTGGGGGAGGGGGATATAGATAAAGCACTGAGAGAATTTCAGTTGATGCCCCTATTGCCTCTGGGGTACAGTTTTGGAGAGAAAAAAAAAACAAAACACTTTGTCATACTATTAATTAAAAATAGGATTTTTCTCTCATTCTATTGCACTTTTCTTACCAACCCCATGGATTTCCTACCCTAGAAAGCATTCCTTGTCCAGCTTTTGGTCAACAAGCCACATTATATAGGGACATTTATAGCAGGTTGCTATGGTGTTAGCAAAGGGCATGAGCTGGATACTGCAGGAAGTATCAGAGATTCAAGGAATTAAAGTCCTAAATAATAATAATGAAGTCCTTCACTACAAGGCAGAGTATTTAATGTTCCTTTAGTGCTAGTGAAGCTACCTCATCTCTGTCTGACTTTCCCAAGTGAACAGCAATGTACTTTCAAGAACTGTGGAAAGATTTGATTCAATAAACACTTCACCCAGGGCCCTGGATTCTTCATAAAGGCAAGATTACGGGTGACAGCACAGAGGGCACTTTCAGGAAGCCTGAAGATGATACAGTATTGGGAGCAGTGGCTGACAGACCAGATGGGTCTACTGCCACTCAGAGGGATACGGACACCGTGAAGAAATGGGCCAACACAACCTAGTGAATTTCAACAAAGGAAAATGCAAAGCCCTGATGCTTGGGAGCATGGACTGGGAACCAACTGGAAGAAACTAAGCAAAAAAGCAGAGAAAGACATGAGATTTCTGGTGGACACCAAGTTAACTATGAGCCTCCAAAGCACCTTTGCAGCAAACAAGGTCAACTAGCACAGTATCTGGGCTGCATTAGGAAAAACAAATGCCAGCAGGTCAAGGGAGGGGATCCTTCCCCTCTGCTCAGGGGTGATGAGACACATCTGGAGTGCTGGGACAAGTGCTTGCCTCCCCTGTACAACAGAAACACGGTCATACTGGTGAGAGTCCAGCAAAGGTCCACAAGGATGATTAAGGGACTGGAGTATCCAGCATATGAGGAGAGGCTGAAAGAGCTCTTCAGCCTGCAGAAGAAAAAGTTCAGAGGGATCTTATCAATGAGCATAAATACCTGATGGAGGTGTAAAGAAGATGGAACAAGGCTCCTCTTGGCGGTATCCAGCAACAGGACAAGAGTCAATGGGCACAAACTGAAATACAGGAAAATCCATTTAAATGTAAGATCAACAAACCCCACAACAAAGACACACTGTTTTTCAGTGCAGGTGGGGCAGAGATGGACACAAAACCACAGAACAAGTTGCCCAGAAAAATAATGGAGTTTCCATCCTTGGGGATGCTCAAAACCCCACTAGACATGACCCTGAGCAAACTGTTCCAGCTGCCACCACTTTAAGTGGGGGGTTGGACTAGACTACCCACAGAGGTTCCTACCAACCTCACTAATTCTGCAATTACAAGCACAAAGTGAAAGGGAGGCTTTAAAGGAAAGAGATACATAAAATCATTCAAAATACTTGTCTGAAGCAAGTGTTTTTACTCCTCAGCATCCAAGGCCCCAGTTTAGTGATTAAGACAAACTAAAAGAGGTGGCAACAACCTTGAGCAGAAAATCTGCAGAAGAGTTGGGATCAGTACTACAACACCCTCTTTATTAATTTTAATGTGTGGAATACAGTCCTGGTACTTGGGAGATGCAAGCTCTTGTCCCAGATCTCACACAGACCTCATTTGTGATCCTGGAGGGGGAAAGTGCAAGTACTTCTTGTTTGCTCTGCCCTCCTTCAATCAGTCAATAACCTCTTTAAAGGAAAGGCAATTCAGGTAGTTATAGAGCACAGAGCATGAAGAAAACCCCTTCCAGGTGCTTCTGCTTCCTCAGTTAGCACAAGAAACACATTTTCAGTTAAAAAAAAAAATAAAGAAAAAAAGAGAACTGTGTATGCAATCCTGATGGCAAACCCAATGGCAGAAGGTAAAGGGGGCATGGAGGAATGCAAAAACCCTTCCTTCCCCTTAGAGTCCAGATGATGGGACAGAGAGTTCTCCTGAGCTTGAAATATGAAAGGCAGAGACCATCTAAGGGGAAGTGTATGTGGTGGTGCATCCCCCTCCTCCCCCCCCGGTTGCACTATGATCCAAGAAATGCTCAGAAGGAAGAAAATGCCATGTAGGCTTCAGTGCTTCAGTTGCAGCTGAGCAAGGTCTTAGGCTACCCTGGCACAACATTCAAGGCTGACACCAAGATGGGCTGTCAAACTTTAATGGTGATGCTCCACTGAGGTGAAGGAAAGGGGCTCTTATTTCAGCTGAGAAAGCTTCCTGACAGACAAGGTTTGCACAGCAACATTTTCTGAAGGGCTTTGGCCCATTTTTCTTTTTTTAGGGTTGGAATATTGTTTGGTTTCTTAAGTATTCCCAAAACAAATACAACATCTTCCCTCCTTCTTGCATAGACAGAAGAGGCCAGAACAGTGCATGATCTCAACTACTTGGTGACAGTCAGGAACTTCAGGCACCTAATTTCAAACTATTAACTTGTAAAATACATTAAATTCAATTTTACTGGAAAGCAATATACTGACAAAAGTTGCAGGCATTTCATAGAAACATTTTCCTACCAAAAAAAACCCCAGTTATCTGATCAAACAGTGTTTTAATAAATTTGTGCTGATATTTTGAAAGAACTTAAAGTTTTCATTTTTAAATAAAAGAGGTAATATTTTCTCCATTTATGAAAAGCAGAGTTTTCAGAACATCAGTGTTTCTTCTACAGATTGAGAGTCTTCTTCATCCACTGCTCTAAATCACCAGCTAATTTCTGTTTCCAGACCTCTGGCATTTCACCAGCATCTGAAGAATCTAAAGAACAGCTACAGGATATGTTTTTAGTTAACCAACTTCTTGTTCACAAACTTAAACACATGTATAAATTTTAAGGGCTGCAATCCTGCAGTTTGATCTCTAATACAAGATATAGACACCAAGTCTCAGTCTACTTGACTTTAAAAAGACATAAAGGTCACCTTCGATAGCTAAGGGGTACTTGGTCTTAATTCCAGCAAGCCACCCACTGAAAACAGTGGGAGTTTGGCCCAAATTAGGATTTCAGGATTTATCCCATAATGCCCTATAACACTTCCCACACAGTAATACCTGACAGCTTCTGAAAATTCACAAAATGTGAGGGACATGCCAACACCATCACAGATGAGGTTTCCAAGGGTGTATTTTATAACAATTGAATCTAAGCAATACCTGTCTGCATATGCACATATTCTTGCAATTCCAAGGGGGTTTAGCATGCTGATTTCAAAAGCACAGCAGCTAAAAACACCTCTCCT